>NC_143437.1:3817500-4138500 GCF_987193195.1 Phasianus colchicus | reverse complement strand
ATTACCTGGCATTTACACTCTTCTTGTCCTGTATTCTGACTGACATATTCTTGCTCTGTGCATTAAAGAGCCCTAGAAAAGGCTGTTCTCCTAAAAAGCATTAAGTTATTAAGTGTCAGAGGCATAAATGGATTGCAAAGTTACTTCTCGTACATTAACACCAGGAAGGAAATCACCTCAAATTTCATACCAATCTGGAATGATTTCTTCTTTGTTTCCTCACTGAGCTAAAATATCATTCTCTTCACTCGGAACCAAAGCAGTACTTTGTTCATATATAACTGTTTCTTTTTTTTTTCATGTATTATACTTTCCTGATATTTTTAAGCCACACTGAGTTGGTTTTTAGCCACACATTTTCAAGACCCAGGAATACATATTTATTCACTTTAACTGGGTGAGTAAGCATTAGCTATTTTCTATTCAGTAACATAGACACAGAAATTTAATTACTTATTCAAGGCCACAGAGTAAGTGTATTAATGAGATGCAATTAAAATGCACAGCCTTGCTCAGTAAATGAGGTGATACCTATTCTCACTTGGGGGTGAGAAGGGAGGAACAAAAGAATTTCTCCTGCTACTCATACAGGCATGGCACATGTAAGACCCTGTGTAATTTGATGCTGCCTTAAACAAAATCCTACATCAGATTCTTACTAATGCTTTATTGGGAATAAAGAAATAAAAGCAGAAAAAGGAACCAACTAGAAATGGTGTCCTCCTAGATATAATTTTTTTATAAGTAGAGAGGGTCTCATAGGTGAAGTAGCACTTGGTAGCAGTCTTGGCCACAATGACCATGACATACTGAAGTTTAAAATCTTCAGACAGGAGGAAAACTGCCAGCAAAACCTGAACCCTGGATATGGGGAGGGCAAACTGCTGGCTGCTCAGACAATTAGTTAGCAAGGCCCCTGGGAATGTACTTTTGAAGGCAATGGGGTCCATCACCACTGGTCACTTTTTAAATCCCGCCTCTTAAGAGCAAAGAGCAAGTAATTCCACACCATCAGCAGTCATGCAGGTGGGGCAGAAGGTCAGCTTTCCTGAGCAGGGATCTCCTTGAGCTCAGGTGGAAAAGTAAAACATACGGACTTCAGAAGGGAAACTGAGTGCATGAGAGTACAGCAATGCTGTTTACAATTGTAGGAAGAAAATTAATACAGCCAAAGCTCAGTTGGAATTGAAGCTGGCAGAGGACGACAAAAAGGGCATTTTTAATATAAGTTAACAACAAAAGGAGGACCAAAGAAAATGCTAGTCTGTTACTTGATGAAGTTAGCCATCTCACAAACAGGGATATAGACAAAGCAGAGATGCTAAATGCCTTCTTCACCTGTCTTCAGCACTGATGATGGTTCCTGGTACCACCTGAGCCCTGAGCTGGAGGACCACGATTGCAGGAATGATAAATTTCCAGACAACCCTTGGGTGAGATTTGCTATTCCAGCTGGCTACATAAGTCTATGGGGACCCAAGAGAATTCCTATCAGCCAGTATCCTGATGTTATCATGAGACCTCTCTCAATTATTATTTTTTTTAAATGGGCTTGGAAATCTGGAGAAGTTCCAGCGTTGACTGGAGGACAGAAAACGTTCTGATTTTCAAGAAGGGCAAGAAAGAAGACACTAGTAATTGCAGGCCTGTCAGTCTCTCTTGGCACCTGGTAAAATTATGGAGAAGATTATTCTGAGAGTTATTGAAAAAGAACTAAAAGACAATGTAGTCATTGTTGCCACCAGCAAGGGTTCACAAGGGGAAAGCCCAGTTTAACAGACCTAATTTCCTTTGATAACAAGGTTACATGCCAAGATGGCTAAGGAAAGACAGCAGATGTAATCCTTTGGGATTTCGGAAAAGCTTTCAACGTTGTTTCTCATTGCATCCTTATGGACAAAATGTCCATAAATACCTACGAAGATGAGTGAGCAATTTGCTGGCAGGTTGGACTCAAAGGTCACAGTAAATGGGACCGCCTTAGGATGGTGGCCAGTCACTAGTGGGGTTCTAAATGGCTCCATTTTAGGGCCAGTTCTCTTCAGTGTTTCTATAAATAATCTGGACACAAGACTCAAACGCGTACTCAGTAAGTTTGCAGATGATACTAAATTGGGAAGAGATGTTAACTCCTTTAAGGGCAGAGAGGCCTTGCAGCAACATTTTGATGAATTACAATCACTAACAGCACAAAGTCTGACAAGAGCAAGTGGCAACAGTGATGTGAAAGACCAGCCATGTTCTGGTCTTGTAAGCAGTCTTGTTCATTGCTGACAAGAATGCACAGCTAACGGTGGTGACTATGCTGAAAAATAGTGTTCTGTAGCAGAGAATGTGCTCTATCAAAGTGTTATTGTGCTCTTTTTATCTGCTGTAGTCTCAATGGAAATAAATAGGAGGCATTACTTTCAGAGCAACTTCCACTGTGTTGCCTTGAACTAATCTTCCCGTGAATTACAGAAGCAAAAACATTAAATTAAAGCTGTCAAAAGTCTTTTTTTCTTTTTTTTTTAGACAAGGAGAGGGAATAATAGACATCTTTAGAGACTTGATCCTGTTTCTTCAAAAACATAGCTTTCAATTCACTTGGAGAGGAAGTACAGACATAGCCAAGATACTGCTTCATCTTGAAACGTGAAAACGAACCTTGTCTTGTCATTTCTTTTTCCCCCATTCCTGGCTGCTCTTCTTGACTCCTTCAAGATTTTCTTACATTTCAACGCTACTTTTATCATGTAACAAGAATGACACCTTTCAGGTTTGGGGGTTTTAAAGTATAGTAAAATGGAAGAGAAAAATCTTACTATAAGAAGTGCCATGAGATTTAAAGAAAAATTACATTTGCACTATTGCTTCAGCATTTCAGTAACTGGTTTTACCCCAAAAGGAAAATCTCTTGTGTTACATGAATGACAGGATTCCTTTGCCTAATTGTTTAGATTTGTTCACATTAAGTCTTCACTCTTCAAAAGGAAATAGGATGACAGATCTTGACATTTGAAGGAATTTTGACTGCAAATTGAATATAATCAAAAAAGTTTTCTGAGAGAGACTATTGTATTAATACTTCCCTCTTCACTTATTCCTGTCATCCCTTAGTTACTTGCTGCCTCAGCTTGTTAGTGGAAGAATCATACATTGGGAAATAACATATACTTCTACAGTGATGGGAAGCATCTTCCAGTCTGTTAAGTCTGCCTCGTGTGGACACAATTTTCAATATCTTACGGTATCCAGAAGGATACATTTCCTTTTATACTCCTGAAAACAAACCATTAGCATATGTGATTACCAAATTCATGCAGAAAGCCCCACAACAAGACTTAGCTACATGTCACCTGTTTTCTGAGCTTATCATCTTTGAAATCCCAAATTTGGATCAAACTTCCTTGATGTCAGAATTTATTGTTCAAAAACAGAGAATACTAATTTGAAAAACTACCCCACAACTTTGAAAGCTGAAGTCGAAGTAGCACATCTAAGAAATCTAAAAGAACATGTTGCAAGGGTACCAAAGAAAGCAGTGTATTAAATTCTTCCTTCTAACGTATTTCAAAAGACAACTCTAGTTTTAGCAACGAGAGATTTTTTCATCTTCACAGACATTACTTGCAGTTGACCTGACAAATACACAGACAAATATACTCAAGCTGTTCCTTAAGTTACAGAAAAGTAATGCAAGGATGTAATAGTTGCTCTATTCAAGATTTCGAGCCATACCTTCTCACCAAGAAGCAATCCACCTTGAAGTTCTGATGTACTCCTATTTACACTTTTTTTTGATTGGGTATGTTAATTAAAATTTCTCTTCTGTGTATCATGAACTACCACATTATCAAGTGTGCTCAGTAACTTGAAAAAGTTAAGAGCAGCAAATCAGAATGATTTACAATTAAGAAGCAATGTACTACTTATATTCTGAATGCATTCTCATTCAAGTACTGCAAGGGAAACTAAATACAGTAAGGCATTCAAATTCACCACAAGATTTCTCAGAACTGAGCAGCTACATTTTTATACCTGTAAAATATTTATGATCTAAAATGAATGAAATTTAATTTTTCCTTTAAAATTTTACTGCCAAGGCTCAAAGTTTGAGGAAGTTTCCCTCACACGTCCTCCTCTCTACTTCTGGTTCAACCAACCTAGTCTACCACCCTAAGGGTACCAATTAATAAAATAACTGTACTTAAACAATATGACACTGTCCAGAGCCACATTTCAGACTACTCTGCAAACTAAATTAGTTTACTTGTCTTTGATAAAATCTAACTCTGGATACTCTTTCAAGCCAGATATTTCTGTGGCATAATTGTTTTTATTATTGCTGTATCTGAAAACAGCGCACACCCTAGTTCTTTTCTGCCTTTTATCTCTTACAGTCAGGGACACCTACTGTCATTTTGACTGATGTCAGGTTTTACCTCACCTTGTAAAGGTGGCAGCAAGCACATAATGACAAGAATGTATACAATTAGACAGAAATAGTTCCCTAATAAGGAAAACTTACTTCAAAAAGAAAGAGAATGGAGTCCAGCTCCTCCCTCTGTGATTTATTCCCTGCAAGAGAGAAAACAACATAATTTGACATAATACACAGTGTGATGAAATGGATGGAGAAAATACACTGCTGTTACTCAACTGAAGTCAACAATGCTGCACTTGGTTTAATTCATCTAGTATCAAAAGGGGAGGATGTTTCTGAATTTCAGTCTCTCTCCCCTCTTTAGGCATAGTTAAGAGTCCTATATCTGCAAAGCAACGTGATTGGGTTCACCTTGGAGCAACCAGTTATTCCATTCAGTGTTCAGGTTTGCTCTGTGGATTTCTGATATTTTTCAGTTGAACAAACACATACTTAAGTGTAGGATACAGGCCATCAATATTTCAAAACAAGATGAGAAGATGTGCATGAAATTGTACAAGAGCTAATTTTGGTGTAGAAATTATGCTTAAAACCATAAACACGTATTTACAACTTGTCAGTTACCTACAATATTTCAAGCAGCAATTTCCCATGGTCTGTGATTCTATGATCATCACTACTGATACCGTAAAATTAAGATGCCAGCTAAACCTAACACTTACCTTTTTGTTTCAGGCTATTTTCCAGTGTTATGAAGTTTTCATAGAAGATAAAAAAAATTTGAGAATAATTGTTCTCAAAAAACTGCTTCAGGTCACTTCCATCCACAATATCTAGCAAGAAGAACAAACTGAGTTATTACACAGCATCTGAAACCTGGAAACACTTTTCTTCATGCAAACTGGAGAATGAAGTACATTATGAAACAATTTTAGTGATTTCATTAAATATTCTATACTAGATTGTGATTCCATCAGTAGAAATGAAATAGAAAAATATATGCTTTTACTTAGTTTTTCTAAGTTTGCATGTTGTTTAGGTTTGTTTTCCATCTTAAAAAAGAAAGACAGGATGCACCCACATACCACTTCCATAACAATTCTTAATCCACAGGAGATATTTTTTACTAACAAATGTGAAAGCTGTCTGTCATCAAAATAATTCAGCAGATCTCCTAATAGGGGTTATATTAAGTATACACTGAACTCAATCCTTTCGGATCATCAGAAGTGTACATTGCTAGAAATTCTTCCACATGCCCCAAAGCATGAAGTAACATGACTGAACCCAAACATAGCAAAGATGCTAAATGATTTAGCCATTAACATGGACTAGCTTTTAGCCCAACTGATAGCCAACTGCACCACTGGTTCATTTATGAACAATTTTTTAAATTACTTTGGAAAATTATACAACACAGCAGCCATCCTGTAGCTGTCTGCAAAGATTCCAGACGTCATTAAGAATCCTCAGTGAATTCAAAACAATTCATTTTAAAAAAAATAATAATTGCATGGAACCTTCACCCAGGGGTAAAATCAACCTTTTACACTGAGTAGAGGAAGTCTGCACAGGAAGTTTCAATAAAAGGGCAAGACCAAGTGAAGGCTAAAACACAGCTCTAAAAGACCAAAGATACATTCACAGTGACTGCCTGAATACCAAACAATAATGGGATGTTAAAAAGAAAGGTCAAATTGAAACATTTTCATTTATAATGAAACAACTGCAGATTTCTCTACCATTTATAATTGTTTGTAATTTTCAAGTTTAATTACAGAAAAAAGAGTTAAGAGCGTTTGTAGAAATTTATAGTGTGTTGCTGCTTGACAGAAGAAAGCTTATTTTTACCTTCATTACGAATTTAATCCAGTAATCTGATTCTCTCAGGAGTTAAACCTGTATCACAAAGTCAATTGTTTCAATAAATAAAAATCTGAGTGCCAAGCAGTCCAACCAAGCAGATTTAAATTACCGTTGCCAGTAAGATGAAATAAATTAGATCATCAGAGAAAGGTCTACTAATTCTAAAAGATATACAATGCAGGGGCTAGAGACATTTCTTGTCCCGTATTTCAAGATCTAGAAACTAAATGCTCACAAACACACAGCCTGAGGCTGACGTGGAGGAGGAGGAAGATAAATACGCTGCTGAAGCATTGCTGTGGCATCAGCAAATATTGCTATCTGAAGATGTTCATCAGCACTGCTCAACCAGAAATCAGATTTCGCATGGATTTTAATGTGCATTTAGAAATAGTTCTATCAGAACAGCACTCAACTCCAGAAAGGAATTGATATAGTTTTGTAAATTACATCAAATACTGACAAATTAAAAGATACCAAGGGAAGGTGAGCCTGTCATCAGCCCTGTGCCAGCTGGGACACCACCTGCACACCATCCTACCTGGGGAGGATGGGAAGCAGGGTAAAAGCTGGAGTTTTCATTAAAAGAGTCACAGAACTATTTAGTAAATAAATAAGCCTACCCAGGCCAAACTGAAGCAATCTAGAGAATAGCTGTAGGAAAGTACTTTGAGCACACAAGACAGCTAATGTTAGAAGCAGAGGTCAGAGATCACTGGGCTAAAGACTGACTGCTCCTACCACATTTCTTCTCCTCTTCTGGAAATCCCACTGCTCGCAAGAAATACTTCCAAAACATGAGCTGTATCTTATCTACAGTTTTCATTCTGTTTCCAAACCACTTCCAATTTCAAAGTAACTTACAATATTCTACAAGGTATGTTTTGATGCCAGCATAGCTATCTGACTACGTTGTTTCTGCACCACCAGAACAAGCAGGTATTTCTGGAGAAAAAGAAATGCCAGCAATCATTCCCAGAAGTTAATTGCAAATCTAGCTGTTAAATTTATCTGGTAATTAATCAAATAAAACAAATCAACATATTCCCAATTTCTTTAAAAAAATAAAACGGAAGCCCATGCACACAACACTACCTTGGGCCTTAGCGTAGAGTTAAGATATCAAATAACATTATTTTTTAAGCAAAAAAAAAAAACCCTAACATTTTCTAAACATGACATTTGCCAACCATACTTTAATTACGCTTGTTCTTTGCTGCAGTTGATTTGGCCAAGGAAAGATGTAATTCCACCCAGAAGTAAGAAGAGAAAGTGTAAGAATTGTTAACAGCCTCTCGAGAAAGCCATTCATTAATCAAGCCAACAAAGCTGAATACAAGAAGAACCAACAACATCACACATCAACAAAAGATTGATGTTAGCCTTGGACAGCACTGGTGTTTCATGGTTTTTTATCCCCCAAAACAATAAATTGATAGCTTTTCTGCAATAAGGCTTTGTTTGGATGCTTGCAGTACGGCAACAATTAGTGCATGGAAACTCTTTTACATGGTATTGGTTTTATTGGTTTCCTTCAAGCTACTGGTGTTGAATTTGCAAGTTAAGTGCAATTATTCCCCTCTATGAATGCGTTGTTAAACACAACTCTAGGAGAAAACAAGGCTTTCATTTACAAGGCATTCATATGAAAGAATGAGTTCATTAAGGAAACTTTCCCTTTAAATTGTGAAAGGAGGAGAAAGGAGCTGCCTAATCAGAAAAAAAAAAAAAGTAAATTCTCTATTCTATAAATGTGGCATTTCGGAGATGACTCATCTGTTACTGTGACATAAGCATGCATTCTCAGTCACATCCTTTCCCTACTGAACTACTTTGTTCTTTATACTCCTTTGCAGGATATGGAGAATAAATTGGGAGAATACGGAGAATAAACCTTACACTTCAAAATTTAAGATTCTGAATTCTGAACCACAAAAGTCATCAGCAACACCTCCATTTGCTACCTTAGGACAAGCTATTGGCTCTGAAAGTAAGACTTTCTTGCAATTGTGTGAGCAAGCTGTCATCCTGACACCACTGCTCAGCTCCCCTAATAAGAGCAAAGCAGCAACCCCCCCTCCAGGCTCCCCTCTGGGCAGGCAGCAGCACACACAGCACACCTGGGGCTCTGCCCACCTTCCTCCCCAGTTCCACTGCTTCTGCCCTTTTCACAGAGACCATCACCACAACAAAAGCTGATGAGAAAGAGTCCTTCACAAGATGATTTTTGAGAAAGTGTCGTTTACTATTTCTCAGTAAAGATCCTAAGGTTAAATACTGACTTTTGCTGCATCGAATTGACTGAAGAAACACAAGCATTGAAGGAAAATTAAAGAGCAAAGCTGAACTGTGGGTGTTAGGTTATGTTTTTCTATTTTTTTTTTTATTTATATTGACTGATAGGTAACTCTCACATTACTACCGGTGAAAAACAACCACCTTATGAATTCACAACTGAGTACTAAAATCTAAGGCAAGCTGGCAAACATTACCAGCCGTCAGACAGTTGGTGCCTTTCCAAGAACACGTATAACCTGACTCCATTCCCTATGCAAGGTCAGGTGGTTCATTAGCTAATGCTTCCCACGAGCACTCTGCAGCTTTCACAGCAACACGGAGGAAACAGCAGGACATTCTGGAGGGTGTATGTGAGAATCCTTCTCTAGAAAACACAAAAATCAACTCATTAGATGATGGCAAGTCACCCGCACTTTTCTTACAGCTTAACCTTAAAATTTAAGGAAATTAACTATCCAGGAACCATCTAGTAGGAATTTGAGTGCATTGCATGCTCAGTGCTCTTCTTGGTTCTTTACATATATATATAAATAATTGTGCCCTTATCACACCAGTTTTCCTCTTATTTCTGTATTAACAATGACGTGTTACCGCATTTGTTTAAGCTGTGAGAAAGCCTCCCTTAATTCCATGAACTTCCAGAGTCAGGTGGTTTTATGTGAGGTTTTATGTTATTTATATATAGCTCTCACAATCCCCAGGGATTTTCTTTGTCTCGAGTACTTAAAAAGAAGTAAAGGAGATGAAAAGATGACTTTGCAGTCATGCTCTGGTTAATGATAAACTTTTATGATCAGCCTCACCCCACAAACTTCATGCTATTTTTACTAACTGCCTCAGGAAAAAAAAAAAATGACAATTGTTTCAAATTAGAGCTTTAAATGCTAAGTAAAAGCCTATAAGATCAGTTTTGTTCTTTTTTTCAATTTCCCATTTTTCCCATTTCACAGGGAAACTGTTACCATTACTAAAAGGCCATCACTGAAAAATAAATTCTAATTAGAGCAATTTCTAAAATAATTTTAACATCAAGTGTTGCTGGTAATCCAAGGAGCAACAGCTTTTCTAAACACAGACATTTGCAAGCATTAACTTCTGGATGTGTCTAAAATAATGTTACTAGCAAGCTCCCACCATTCGAGCAATACAACCTAAGCCATTACAACCTAACCACAAGGTTATCATCTCTTACATCTGTCAGTACAAAAAAAATTGAAGTTCAGCCACTTGAGTCAGTATTATTGTGACCACCTCTCGGGCAGCTTGCAGCACATTCACAAGCAGCAATGGGAAAGTTTTCATTTTCTAAGTGTTATGTGAAGGATGGCAGCCAACTGAAATCACCAGAGATCATCCTACCCACACACTGACTTGACAACTTCCAGCCTACAAGAAACAAGAAGACCCAAGCATGTGCTGCAGCCCTCAGGCAAATCATGCCCTGAAATCAGCAAGAATAACACCAGCACAAAGAAGAGGCTCCCCACCAGTATGAAACAAAGCTCAAGTGCCCTGTGATATCCCCTCCACTTGTATGCACCAACAAATAATGGTCCCATGTTGATTAATGAAGAGCACTATGGTAAACAGAGGTCACTGCCCCCACAGCACCATATTCATAAAAGATACTGTGTTGTGACACATCTATTCTTGAAGACAGATGAAAATTCCACAGGAAGGCTACAACATCTACGCAGCAATTAAAAAAATGAATTCTTTAGTATTGCACCTAACACAAGTGACCACCCACTTGACAATAGTAAGGTTTTCATTCCAGACATCACATAGTCATGTCCACAAACAACCGTCCCACTGAGTGACAACCCAGCAAACACAGGGACACACCTCACAGAAGCAGGACCTCAATTCTTCAAGAGACCTGAGGGATGTTATAAGCAACACACTTGAAGGGAAGATTTCCTTTGATAAAAACTTCCACGGATGACAGCTAAGAGACCTGAATCAATCAAGAAACGGGTTTTATTGTTTCTGCTGCTCACACAACTCCTTATTTAAGGAAATAAACATTCTTTCCCCTCCCAGCTCTCTTATTATCTTCCTTCCTCTTATTTTTACCCTCCTACATCAGTAGCATCTCAGAAAAGTAAATCCATTTCACTTAGAATTGAATTTGTGAAATAACAAAGAACAACACCATGACATCTCCATCCATCTGTTACTCCAAGAACAAGTGCCACTGTGGGCAGAGAGAAGCAGAGGAGGGCAGGGAATGACGACCCAAGAAGGGCTGTAACTTCTGACTGAACTCTGGACTTTTCATCCACATAACCACAAGTGCTGAAAGGGGAACACGAACTGAAAGCTGCCGTATTTTGGATTTCTTCAGGCCTGCTTATTTTAGTGATGGGAGAGGAAAAGGAAAAAATGTAATGTCTGCCAAGCCCTGACTTTTAGAACTATCTTTCTTTAGGATGGTTTCACAACATGTTCTAAAACCTCATTTGGTAAAGAAAACACTTCCCCAGATTACTTCAAGCAAAACTTGAAATTATTTTAGTATGGCTTGTGGAGCACATGGTCAATAAGTTAAATGTACAGTTGCAGTGCATGATCATAATGCACTGCCTAAGGATTTTGGAAGGCAGATGAAGATACATGGTATGATTTAAAAATAAGCAAACAAAACCAAGCAAACAGAACATTTTATACACCTCTAGTCCAAGAAATGCACAAGCTTGGTCTCCAGAGAGGATAAAAAATACATACATATCAAAACAACTGTCGAGCATAATATGAGACTACCTACTCATCTGTCCAGCACTTTTTCCACTTATTAACTACCCCCAAAAATCTCTTTTGAGATAAGCTCGCTAAATGCATGGGAAGTATCATGTTTAAATCACAGAGAAGTTGGATTAAACCTATAAGAAAAAAAAAAACACCCAACACAAGTACGTCCACAACCTGCTAACCTATCAGAGACTTCTACTCATTCATTTTGGCACTCTCATGGAGCACAGCTATCTCAAAGCAATGTCCTGAGGGAGACCCAGCACTGTCACTCAGAACCACACACAGCACTGTCACTACAAAAGCTGCTCACTTTGCTACAGCACATCAAGAAAGCTTCTTATGTATTTTCTCCCGTCACTGAAATGCTGCAGGAAGAGGCTTCTAACCTCAAGCCCCACTGACCCATGCTGCAGACCACAGTGAGGTTCCCCCATGCAGCCTGATGCCGCAGGCAGAGCACTGGGAGGACTCCACAAAGCCTGTGCTTCCTCCTAGATGGTACCAGTGGCTCTTGCATCCCACAGTGCTGACAGCCAGCATGTGCAGTGACCAAGAAGAGCAATGTGGACACAGTGACTGACTTAATTTTCTTGAAAAGTCACTAATCTCGTGCTCTTCCCTGCAACCAGTTACCGAAGTCTCGCAGCTAACAAGGTGTCTCTTAGGCTCTCACACAGGGTCAGCTGCGGCTGAGATGGGCCACCAGACTCAAAAAATGAGCAGAATACACAAGAAACGGAAATTTTGTGCATCACTTTTTCCTCCTTGTTTCTCAAAAAGTAAACCAAAATGAGGTTAACAAGTATTAATACCACCATTAATTCTCTAAACCAGGACAGTGCCCAAGAGCGTTTAAAACAGCTACTTCCTGCTGCTGTTTGCTCATCAGCAGAACATAAGGCCACCCAAAACCCTACAAGACTTAGATTACAATCAAAATTCAGCAACAGGTTTCAATGTTTTGAATAAAAAGAGAGGCGTTAAGACTTCCGCTCTAGGAGATGCTGAAGAGAGGTTCAGCCCTGCAACAGACAAGGGAAGTATATCCCACACTACAAGCTCCTTAAAGTTAAAATAAATAGACAAATTAGAAACATAGAGGTTGGAAAAGACCACTGAGATCACCAACCACAACCAAATCCCACCGTGCCCACTGCCCACATCCCTCAGAGCCACATCCCCATGGCTCTGGGACACCTCCAGTGAGCCCAGCACTCCCTGGGCAGCTGTGTCAGTGCAGAATCACTTCTGGAGAAGGAATTGTTCCTAACAGCCAACCTGAGCCTCCCCTGGCACAGCTTAAAGCCATCCCCTCTCGTCCTATGGCCGTTCCCTGGGAGCAGAGGCCGACCCCACCTCACACAGCCTCCTTTCGGGTCGTTGCAGAGAGCCACGAGGTCTCCCCTGAGCCTCCTCTTCTCCAGACCGAACAGCCCCGCTTCCCTCAGCCGCTGCCCATCACACTTGTGCTCCAGACCCCTCACAGCTCCGCTGCCCTTCTCTGCACACGCTGCAGCCCTCGGTGCCTTTCCTGCAGTGAGGGCCCAGCACGGAGCGCAGCACCGAGGTGCGGCCTCCCCAGTGCCAGTGCGGAGGGACGGTCACCTCCTGCTGTTGACACACGCCGGGGTGCCGTTGGCCTCCTTGGCCACCTGGGCACACTGCTGGCTCACGTTCAGCCGGCTGTCAGCTAACGGCCCCGCAGCCTTTACCTGCGCACAGCTTGCCAGCCACTGCCCCAGGGCTGCAGCGCTGCGTGGGGCTGCCGTGGCCAAAGCGCAGCACCCGGCGCTTGGGTTGGTGAGGCTCATCCCGCTGGGCTCAGGCTGATGAGTGAAGAACAGCCCGGACGCACCGGTCTTCCGAAGACACATCCTGCGGGGCTGCTGGCAATTCCGCACCCCAAACAGCCATCAGCTCCCAACGCTTTACCACCAAACGACACAAGCCATCTCCGCAACCCGCAGGCACTCGTCGCCTCGCCAACTCGGCAATCTCGGGCAGCGCCGCCCCGCACCAGCTCTCTCCCTCCCTCCCCCCGGTGCCGAACCGCAGCCCCGCCGGCTCCGAGCCCTTTGTTGTGAGGTGGGAGATTTGAAAGCGTCGCAGCGCGGAGCTGCGGCTGTGCGCGGTGCCGCCGCCCTCGGGGCTCCGCACGGTTCCCTCAGCCGCTCCCGCCCGCAGCCCGCTTCCCTCGGGGCGGGGCGGCTCTCACTCACCCAGCAGCGCCCGGAGGTGCTTGAGGCGGGTCAGCACGTCCCGCTTGGGGTCTAGAGCTTTCTGCGTGGATTTCCTGGCGTCGGCGTGGCCCTTCCTGGAGAACATGGCGAGCCCCTCGGGTGGGCTCCGCGGGAAGGACGGGAGGGCCCGGCCGAGAGCGAGTCGGAGCGGGAAGCGAAGCGAGGCGACGGCAGCGTCTCCGCCGGCCCCGCGGCTCGCCACCCTCCGCCGCCGCCGTGGGTGGGCGTGACGAGGCGGAACCCGCCGCCTCCCGCCCGCCCGCGCCGCCCCACTGCGCAGCCGCGGCGGCCTGGCGTCGCGCGCGGTGACTACAACTCCCGGCGTGCATCGCGCGGGAGCGGTCTCTGCGCGTGGCGGAGCGCCGCGCGTGGCACGCCGGGAGCTGTAGTCTTCGCGCACGGCGGTGCGCTGTTGCGTGACGTCACGCTGACGTCACCGCGCCGCGGAGGGGGCTGAGCGCGTGTAGGAGCACGGCGCGGGGTGAGTTTGCGGTGTGGGGCACGGCGGGTCTTGTGTGTGGCGTCCAAGTAAAGACAAATGCTGGGCAGATTTGCAGTTCAGCAGCAAAACTGTGGTTTTTTTCTCAGAATCAGAACCCAACAGGGCTTGAGTGAAAGGCCTGTCAGTAATATCCTGATCAGAAAAGTGAGCTTTAGTAAATCTCAGAGTGACACAGCATCACGGAATTGGATGGAAGGGACCTGTGGAGATCCTCCTGTCCATCCCTCTGCTAAGGCAGTTCCCTACAGCAGGGTGTGTGTCCAGAAGGTCTTCAGTATCTCCAGAGAAGATCACCAGCTCTCTGGGCATTCTGTTCCTATGCTCTGTCACTTCTTCCTTGTGTCACTATGCAACTTGCTGTGCCCCAGGCTGTGCCCGTTGCCCCTTGTCCCGTCCTCCACTGCAAAGATCCGCCCCCAGCCGCCTGACTCCCGCACGTCCGATGAGTGCAGTAAGATCCCCTCTCAGCCTTCAGTTCTAATCAGCCCCGTGTGTCAGCCTGTCCTCGCACAGGAGCTGCTCCAGGCCCCTCACATCGCTCTATCCCTCCTCTGGGCTCTCTCCAGATCTCCCCGTCTTTCTTCGTTCGTGCCAGAACTGGGCACGGTGCTCCAGGTGCAGCCTCACCAGGGCAGAGCAGAGGGGAAGGATCACCTCCCTCGCCCTGCTGCCCTCGCTCTGTGTCACGCACCCCAAGGTACCATTGGCCTTCTTGGCCACCAAAGCGTGCTGCTGGGAAGGGCGTACAGGAAGGGGAACTCAGCAATTTTTTTTAAACAAGCGTTAAACAAAGCAAAAATCCTCATTAAAGACAAAGGTTGGAAAGCATGACCTTGCCATCAGTAAAAGAGAATGTATTATTGTTCAAGAGTCTATTGTCTTGGAGCCCACTTAAGGTTTACAGTAATTCAGAGTGTGTATCTTTCCCCTACGCTGTTACACAATGTCTCCTTCTGGAACAGCTGTAAATCTGTCTGAAATTATTTGTCATGTGCTGCAAGTTGAATATCCGCAGCTTCCTGAGAAGAGCGAATGAAGCCATCCCAGTTTTTCCCTTTCATTGCCACAAATCAATACGTGCAGTTGGCTAAGGAAGCACAGGGCTGAAATCTTGGCTCGCTTTTTCCTTTTCTTTTTTTCTTTTTTCTTTTTTTCCCCCTCTTTCCTTTTGCTTTAACTGACTTAAAACAAGAGCTTTCTGGTTGTCTCTGTTGGCAATTTCTGACCTTTCCGTGCTTTCATCTTTTTCTACTTTATTAAAAACAAAATAAAAGCAACAACAAAAAAAAAACAACCTGTGACTTTAAAGCTACTGCAGCTATGTAGCTGCTCTGATGTTTGAGACATTTGTGATAGCTATGCAATCATTTTGGTGCCTAGCACCTAACTGCAGAGCGTTAGGCATTCACTGATGGACAGTTTGCCAGGAATTCCTCTCTTGACGAGCTCCACAGAATATAGATTTCATGACCTGGATCACAGTGCTCCAGGACGACACTCCTTCCTTTCCCTGTTAGAAGATGGAAAACGTGGTCACATGAAAAGCTGTGATTCAGCAGAGCTTAACGTTATCATAATTAGTGAGGGTTTGGGGCTTGTTTTCGTTTTTAATTGTGTCCTTTCATCATAGAATTAAGGTTATTTGAACTCAGTCTTTGTGCACCGGTGAAGTGAAGAGATGAAAAAGTGCCTCTAATGCTGCATGTAGGTGGCAGGAAGTGATTTCACTGCTGGGTGTGAAGTTTGTATCTGGGGACAGTGCTGAACGGATGTGTTGTGAGCAGCCAGCTGAGGTTTGCAGACCACTTCTTGGTGTTGAACACTCAGGGCGTGTGGGCCAAGTTCAAACCAGCTGCTCTTACAGTGAAATGTTAGCGTGTTTTCTGCTTGAGTGAGGGCTAAATCTGATCTCTTTATGGCTGGGGTTCTTCTGAAATAAGAAATAAGCAGATTGGTAAAGAGGCAAACACACATTATTCACTGAAGGAAAACCTGTCACAGAAATTAAGGCACTTCCATACAGCATGTGATGACAGACTGCTCCTAAGTAGATTCTAAACCTAATTTATATTACTTGGAAATACACAGGCTATTAAAATTCTTTTGAATTGGAAGCTATTGAGATGTCAGACAATTTTTCCCAGTTATTTTTTAGGTCTTTGCATTTAACGTTGGATCGTATAACTCCCATTTCCTTCCACATGTCACGTGCCACACGGAATACAATGAGCACAATATTTTTGCTGCTTGTAATTGCATCCCCACATGTTTGCTGATCTTCACAGTGTAAAAATCCTTTGTCTTCTATAAAGAACTAGCAGTTGGTGCAACATGGAGGAGAAAGAACGTTAAACAATGTCTCCTCTCAGTTTTAGGTAAGCAAGTTGATTCAAATAATACATACCTGTAGGAACTCAAGATTATGGAATCATAGAATGGGTTGAAAAGGAGCACAATGCTCATCCAGTTCCAACCCCTGCTATGTGCAGGGTCACCAACCAGCAGACCAGGCTGCCCAGAGCCACATCCAGCCTGGCCTTGAATGCCTGCAGGGATGGGGCATCACAACCTCCTTGGGCAACCTGTTCCAGTGATTATGTGCAATAATGCTTGCATAAATCATGAAACACAACTTCTCAAAGGATTTGCTTATGATTTGATGTAGAATAATGGAAAACAGAAATCACAATAAACTTGCAGCAATTATGTCAGCTTGTACTGGGGAACCATTCATAAAATCCTATGACTTATGTTTTTTCTCACCATGCGCCAAGCTGCAGTTGCCCAGAAAACCAGATGATGCATTTCCAAAAGTTGGTGCCTGAGATAGATGAATTTCCTGAAAACGATTAGATCATTCAGTTTTCAGGATCTGAAGTAAAATCTATATAAAGCAAATTGTGTAAGGAGGCAAACAAAGAGACAAAGCAGTAATCTCTTATCACTCTGTGTGCTTGGAAGTTGTTGCTGTGGGTGGAGGTGGCTCACGGCTCGCCTTTAGCTTTGCCAGGCTGCTGCCATAGGCTCTGGTTTTCCAACAGAGCTGCCTTGGAGGGGAGCTGAGAGCTACGGATCTACTTTCTACAATCTTTAGAACATGCATGTTTTCTAAATTTCACATCACGCCGATGACATTCTAACAGCCAAAGAGCAGGGGCTCACCCTTACGTGTAACAAAATGCATGGAATACAGCTGTAATGAAAATCATGACAAGCCCCAGTGTGGCTCGTTGGCTCTCTGCAGTGAGGGTGGGCAGTTCTGCAACACAGACCTGACGAACAGGCATGGCTGCTTTTCCTCTGCAGGCTGAAATTTTAATGACAGATTGAATTACGGAACTTCTCCTCTTACTTGTGTCAATGCCACGCTTCATTATGGTCCTGGAAAAAAAAGGTTGGGGAAAGGTAAATAAGGAAACTTGCCTCCTAAATAACATACAGGTGAGATAATCATTTCCTTAGCGCAAAGGTTCTAACACAAAGTTTCTTGCAGCACCCGAGACATCAAAATATCATTCATATAGTAAAAATGGGGGTCAGGAAAAAAAAAGCCATCCAAAAAGGATGCCAGGTTTCCTTCTGTCTGGGTTGCAATCTGTATAAAGGGACAGGCAAGAATTTATGGATGGAAAAAAAAAATCAGATAGAAAGAACATGGACTGCATGTCCCTTGATACCTCCCAAATGGAAACATCCAGATCCCATTGTCATGTAGAAGCCTTTCTGTGCTGCTTAGCTTGTAAGCAGGAGAAGAAGCTGGAGGTATAGAATCATAGAATGGCCTGGATTGAAAAGGACCAGAATGATCATCCAGTTTGAACCCTGCTATGTGCAGGGTCGCCCACCATCAGATCAGGCTGCCCAGAGCCACATCCAGCCTAGCCTTGAATGCCTCCAGGGATGGGGCATCCACATGCTTTGTTAGCATCAGGAGTGACCACGCTGATCACCTTAACCCCAGTTTATACCACTGAGACATCCATTAAATCGTGGCTACATAACATGTTAATTCCTTCTGAAAGCAAGCCCTTGAGTTCTTTACACAAGAGAACAAAAAAACTTCAAAATTAACCAAAATCACAAAAAGCCATTGGTGTTACAGAGATTCTTCCTTTTTTTCTTTTTTTTTCTTTTTTTTCCTTTCCTCTTTCCTTTCCTCTTTCCTTTCCTCTTTCCTTTCCTCTTTCCTTTCCTCTTCCCTTTCCTCTTCCCTTCCCTTCCCTTCCCTTCCCTTCCCTTCCCTTCCCTTCCCTTCCCTTCCCTTCCCTTCCCTTCCCTTCCCTTCCCTTCCCTTCCCTTTTCCAAGTAAATTACTGTGGAGAGCAGTGCAATAATTACAGCCTTCAGAAATGGCTTGATTTTTCCTCCATATACAAGCATGACAAAAAAATAATAAAAAATAACGCAGCTGGTGTTCAGATGAAATTATGTGGTTCGCTTTGAAACAGTATTAAAAGCGAAATTTTAATTAACCTGTACCACTGAGTCAGAAGATAATATCTGATGCATATAACAGACATACTGACAAAATATGATAAAATAATTATTTGCAATTAGATATATGCATTACAGACAATGTTGTAATTAAAATGTACTTAATGTCACAGGTGGGCCTTTATTATCAAAATTATTTTGTAGGAGGACTGGGGAATCAATGTGTCATGATTTTCCAGCTCTCAGAAAAAAGAATATCTGAGAATCCGCCAGGAGCCCCAAGTGTTTCCTCCATCATTTTGTACATTGAGCACAGCTACTGGTGCCATCAACCACCGTCCCACTCACATTGGTGTTAATGAAGCCTTGACTGATGACACTTCTCTGCACTCTAATTGTGGGGGATGCTTGCTATTTCTCGGGCTGACCCTGGGCTTTTTCTCATGGCTGCTGCTTGGATTGGTGCCCTTGCACTTGCCACTTTCCTCTTGAAGCCAGCAAAGTGCTTGCCCAATGGAACAGAAAGGAACCCGACCTCCAGCATGCCCATACCCAACAGACAGATGGTCCAGGATGAGGTTAAGGCTTCTTTATGGAAACAGTTACTTCTTCACCTTATAAAAATAACAAGCCAAATTGCTGCAAAATGTATTAAACGGAAGGAATGGCTCTAGAAGTAAAACACCCTGCCCCCAGCATGTAATCTGCTGTTTCTTTATCTCCCCGAGGCTTCTCCACCTCCCACTTTTCAAAAGAACAAAGAGAACGTGCCAAAGCTGCTTGGGGATTTCAATGAAAAATAATGAGAATTCATTGCTAATTAGGGTGCCAGGTTAAAATAAATAAATAAATAAATGAATGAAATTGCAGGGACACTGTTAATGAACTTGTAAATTACAGCTGCAGACTTGCAGCTGTCAACATCGATGCTGTTTGATTTGGTTGGGATCTGGAATAGTGCTACATACACGGCTGCAGGCAGGGCTGCCTGCAGGGAGGTAGCTGGAAGTATAACCATTTTGAGGTGGCTGCCTGCGTGGCCTTTCCTCCTTCCTTACCAGCTCATAGAGTACCTTGTCCAGGCACTTGCTTTCCTCTTCCCAGCAGAAGAGGTTTTTCTCCTGGGGGAACAGCACAAAACTATTGGAGGGCAATTAGCAGTGGGTCTGAAACATGCCTGAATTCTGACCAGAGGCTTTCCATCCTAATCCATGCTAATTACACAAAACAAAGACCCACGGAAGGGCTGGCATTGCCATCACCTCTACAGAGCCCATCCCAGCCTCCTTGCAGTGCATGCATCCTAGACAATCCCCAGCTGGATTTGGGCATCTTTAACACTGAACAACCATAAAGAAGTTTGTTCTCATGGCTAAATGGACACTCTCATACTCCAGTCTGGGCATTTTCCTCCTTCCCAGGGTTGGAAGAGAGTTGTTGTGATGGAAAGGAAGGAGGAGGATATCCCAGGCTCCTGGGTGAGGGTCTCCTCCTAAACCAAGCAGAGCTTTGCAAAGAAGTGGGCAGTATCATTTCTGAGCAGTCACAAGCAGTTCCCTCAGCAATAACAGATATTTGAAAATCAAATCAAAACTTCACATTTAAACCTAACCTTTCTGTGCATCATCCAGATGTAGAAATGTTATTTCTGGCAGTGTAGTGCAGCTGATAACATATATAATAGAGCCACTCAGGGACATCTCTGAACACACGTTTTTCCCCACATACAAAAATACACCAGAAGTTTTCAGAGGCGGAATACTCATTTGCCAATTTAAAAAGAAAATAGAGAGAACAAGGGAGAAAGGCTTGCAAAGTGGTAAGGCTTTCCCTGAACACAGATGGAAAAGCACACATTTAGAATGATGTTGACATTTCTGAAATACAAGATATGGTATTTTATCTATATTATACCAAAGCCCTTCAAGATAATGTACTGTGTAATAGGTACAGTTTTAGACACCATTCCATTTTCAAATGATTTTCTAGAGAAAAAGCATGATCCTTATCCACAGTTTCAGCCCAGTGCTTGACAAATTATTAGCATGTACTTCCTAGTCATGTCTCACGTAGAGAAAACTGTAGTTTAGGTGAAAAGGCTTCATTTTCCTTCTGCCTTACAACAGTTTCATCTGCACTTTGTGCTGAACAGGAAGCAGGGGCTTTCAAAGCAGTGTGTGAAATTGCTGCAGCTGATGGTGAGCCCTGATTGCCCTGACCAGCACCACAGCCCTCCTTACTGACAGCAGACCTGCAGAGAAGGTCTTGGGGGTTCTGATGGATGAAAAGCTGAGTGTGAGTCAGCAGTGTGTGCTTGCAGCCTGGAAGGTCAACTGTGTCTTGGTCTGCATCAGAAGAGGGGTGGCAGCAGGGATAAGGAGGGGATGTTCCCCTCTGCTTTGCCCCCATGAGGCCCCATTTGGAGGACTGTGTCCAGGCCTGGGACCTCAACTGGGGAAAGACATGAGGATGATCAGAGGGCTTCTTCAGCCCAGAATTCATGTTGTGAGAGCGTTTTCCTTCTCTTCTGGCTGCTGGAAAGGTTTTCTTGTGGGGATCCAAATGAAGCAGTGTGTCCTTATGAAAGTCATCCTCAGGGGACAGTGAGCATGCCTGACACTGCAGAGTGGCTTGACCTGAGCTGTGCATGTGTACAGAGTTGCCTGACCAATGTTCCAGCAGTTTAACAACATGGGAAAGTTATTTCTTAATTCTTGGTGCTGGGATGCACCCGCAGGCTTACTTTCAGCTAGCAGTGCTGAATAAGGAAATCTGGAGGACTGAGTCAGAAATGTTGTATAATTCTTGTTCAAAGAGCAGTTTGCTTTGGCAGAGATGGTCAAGTTCAGCAGGTAAGCCAGAGGAGCGGTGGCACAGGCTTGTCTGAAAGGTGATATTCCCATTCACATCTGGTGGCTGTTCCTAAAGCATCCTGGATGCGATGGGATGGTGAACCTGCTCCCTCTGCAGGGCGTTTGGACTTTCTGGGAGTTAATTCATCTTCAGTGTAAAGGTAAAAAAGATTCCCTTCTGCTGGGAAGTGTCTTTCAAGATGCCTAGGGACAAAATCTGGCAGGATATACTTCTGTGTGCACTTGTGAGCAGTCCTCCCAACGTGAGGCTAATGACAGGCTGGGGGCAGCCCCTCTACTGCTGGTGTCTGCTGTGTGGGAGGAAGGGATCTCAGCATACCTGGTAATTAATGGCAGGAGGAAGGAGGATCTTGGTTTTCATGACAACCATAAAACAACCAAGTATAAATTAAACTCTGCTAGGAAATGAATTCAAGGAGCAGAAATAGTTTCCTTGGCAAGCCAAGAATAATGCTGGCAGCACTGAGACTGGTTGCTAAGTGAGGGGGCAAGGAAAGGATAACGGTAGCTGTGAGTATTATTGCTACCCTAACAAATATATGCATTCAAGGTAATGAAATTATACTTCCAAAATGATGCAGCTTCTCAGTGTGACAAGGATTTACTTGTATGTACCTCCAATAAGGGAACTGTGAGCCTTGGTATGTGTGTTAGAAATCATCTGTCCATGTTCAAAGAAATCTTTTAATTCCTGTTGGTCACTAGGAAGGTTGCTCACCCTATAAATATGCAAGGAGACTTTTCTTTGCAAGGTTTAAATGGATGCATGCATTTTGGTAATAACAGCACGTGAGTGGAAACTTAAAAGGAAGAGCTAATTGCTGGGTTCTCAGGCAGCCCAAGTCAAAACTTTCATTAATCTGTCCCTTTACATTGAATATGTGGGACCTGGTCCAATTTCCTTGGAGATGGAGCAGAGCTCAGCTCAGGCAGGCACGGATTGGAGCCTGTGCAAAGTGCCCACTGGAGGAAACTGAGCAAAGAAATGGGAACTGCTGCATTTTGGTTCCAGTCCTAAATGATTTGTGGTATGACCTTTGGCTTGGTGTTGTTTGCCTTCATGAAATGTTGAAATCTATGGCTGGAAAAGTACTGCATGTGTGAGAGCTCCCTTAACTCCTCGTGTAGCTGTGCTGTGCAGTACAGCTCCTTGCTAAAGGAGAGTGGAGCTGGAGGCCTTGCTGAGGCAGGCTGGCTCACTTGCTTTGCAAACTTAGATAAAACTTGGGTCTTTACTTTCATTTATTTATGGATGCTTATCTGTCCCACTGGGCACTGCAGCCCCTTGAGAATACATTTCTGTGCATGCTGTTTCTCAAAGGCAGTTCCTGTGTTACCCCTGTCTTCCTTCTTATAGCTGACCCCTCTGTTCCACAGCTCACTGAAGTTTTCTTTTTTTTCTGTATGCAACCTGTTTGAGAGAAGTTTGTCCAAAGGGATGGATCATTCTTACACACACCTCTCTCCCTAAAAGGATCTTTGCATAAATACAAAGCAGAAATTGCCATCTGTTCACGACTTTTCCATGCTGTGATGAACCAGAAATATATCTATTTTTCAACCAAATGGTTGCATCTTTGCTGCTTATGTTTCGGGGTAAGCTGCAAAGATGGAGCACCAAACAGATGCAGCAGTATGCCTGAAGAGTCCCACCTGACTTTTGGGGTTCCTGCATTTAATGCAGGACTTACCTTACTGCTCATGCTGCCTGTTGGTGTTATAATGCCAGTAAGTACTGCCGTGGCAGAGGGATGATTTAAGAACATTGTAGAAGATGCCTGAAGAACAGAATAAATAAGGGATCCTCTGGACTGGGTGCATTTCAGAGCACTGGGGTGTTGATGAGCTCATGGGAGCTCACACCGGATGGCTTTCCATGCAGTAATTCACCTCCCACCCCAGCTCATGTGTCTCTGAGACATTTTGACCCCCTGCTTGTGGCCAAGTTCAATGCATGCCTAAGGAATTGGTTTTAAGGAGGGTCAGGAGAGGCCTGGGGATCCGTTTCTGGCTTTAAAAATTCAGTGAGGGATGTGCAGAGCAATGGGGAAAGTTACCTTTGAGCCCATAACTGTGGAAGTAGTGAAATGGAATGCTGGCTTCATGGGTTTCAACCCCTCCAGTCTGATTTCGCATTGCAAATGAGCAGATTTGCCTGTAAAGAAGCTGAGATTTTAGGGCTGTTTGTAGGACTTGGTGATCACAAGCCAAGTAAGGAAATGGCTCAGTTGTCCTGGATGAACCACATTCCCAATGGCAAGTCACAGGATGGATGCAGGCTGCACTGTAGCTGATGGGTATCAGCATCAAGCACAGAACTGCTAGGTTTCTTGTAATATAAATAAAGCCAAGCAAAAAGTGCCAAACAAAAAGTGCCACTTACAGCAAAATTCCTACTCCGTGCCTCTGTTTTCAAATCCTTTAAATAGCTCCACTGCAGAGGTATTGCGACATTACACTGATTGCAGGAATGTCTTGAAATCTGAGAACGGGTTGGCAATATCTCTGGGGTGAGTTGGGAGCATTTAGGTTTCATCCATCAGCAGCAATGAGTTGGATGAAACCTGATTTTGGTTAGATATCAGGAGGAAGTTTTTCACCCAGACGGTGGTGATGCACTGGAACAGGTTGCCCAAGGAGGCTGTGGATGCCCCATCCCTGCAGGCATTCAAGGCCAGGCTGGATGTGGCTCTGGGCAGCCTGGTCTGCTGGTTGGTGACCCTGCACATAGCAGGGGTTGGAACTGGATGAGCATTGTGGGCCTTTTCAACCCAGGCCATTCTATGATTCTGTGGTTCTGTGGTTCTACGATTCTACGATTCTATGATTCTTTGATTTGACTTTTTGCATCCTGAAGTCACCCAGGTGCAGGACAAAGCAAAACGTGCCTGGAACAAATTTGTGCCCACCTATAGCACTTGGTAGGAGCTCTGATACTCAAGGTGTTCCTCAACCCTGAGCCCATTTTGCCTACTGTGGATCCTGCTATGGTGAGGGCAGAACTGCCTACATCCATGGGAATGTGGCAGCAGTACAAACAAAGCAACAAAGCAAACAAACTGCTGAACTCCAGTGTTAGAGAGGGACTGGGAAAGTCCCAGCACAGAGGGGTAGTGTAGGAGATGATAGATGCTTAACTGCCCACTTCAGTGGGTACCACCATGGTGCACTGCACTTTGAATTACCATTTGGTTTCTTGCCCCGCAGTTGCTGGCAGCGCCCATACGGAATCCTGGTTGTGATGTTTATTTGAATGTTTAATTACTCTATAATAGCGCGATAATTGCTGTGTCGCTGTGGAGGAATTACATGGTTGTCTGTACTCTGTAAACCCGTGTCGACCTCATCCGCAAACAAATAATTATGCGGCAAACATACCTGTTTAGCTTTATTCTTTAGCTCCCTCATTTCTTCTGCTGCCTGAGCGCTCGGTGCTGCAAGCTGGCAGCAGGAGGGGTGTTCCTATGGAGTTAGGTGCTGGCACAGCTCCGCAGCCCGGCGTTCCTCTGTCTGCAGGTGGCGATGGAGCGGACGGAATCGCTTCCGAAGAGCTCGGCGTTCGTAGCTCGGAACGGGAAAGCTGGAGGCGAGCCACACGGTGGCAATGTGCACAAGGAAATAAAACGCTGCCCGAAAGCCGCAACACTCGGGCTCGCGTTGTTCCGCCTCCAGATAGACCCTCGGTCCTGTGCTGCGGGCTGGGCCGGCATCTCGAGCATCTTCTCCGTTTTAGAAAGGCTCTAACGAAGTAAATGCAAGGGGGAGAATCTTTGCCGTCTACTTTGCTTCATGCTGGTGGATATCTTCAGTAAAATTTGGGGGTTGTTTGCTTTAGGCTCAAGTATTCCCAGGTGGCTATCGGAAACATGTTTTCCTGTGTACTGATGGAGACAAACTGGTTTTATCTGTTGTAAATCAATTTGCGGGCCTGGATTATCCTCAGGGACATCAGGAAAAAAAAAATCTTGAGAGTTTCCTCCAGAAATAAGAATGCTGAGCAGCTTTCCTGCTGCTTTGGTGAGGGCAGAACTGCCTACATCCATGGGAATGTGGCTGCTCAAGCCCTGTGTTTTCTGGCTGTCCTGGTGCTGGGTGAGCAGCGTGTGCCTGCCTGTGGTTCTGCATCCCTCCAGCAGATGCTGGGAAGGGATAGGAAAATGGAGCAGCCATGGGAGACCCAACTTCCCAGGTGGGGAAGGGTCAGATCTCTGCGCCCTGATGCACGACTCCATGTGCACAACACCACATGAGAGGCAGAGCAATGCTGATCCTGCTTCAGCTCCTTGGGAGATGCATGTAAGCTGCAGGGAATCCAGAGATCAACACTCAGTCATCACTTTTCTAGGGAAAATGCGTTCATTATTTTTTGGTTAGGGAAATACAGCACACAACAGCACCATCGCTGGGTCTTTCCAAGCAGACCTGTTTTGTACTCAGTCCTATTTCATTTTTGGCTCCCTAATGTTATGAGGTCAGCCCAGTTAGCTGCTTCTTGAAGGCCCTTTGCAGCCCCTTTGGGCAGCTCTGGGCTGGGGGCTGTGTGCTGTGGCTGGAACCAAGTTAGTGGGGCCAGTAGCAAAATTAGCAGTATTTAACTGGTGCCTGCATCCTCCATGAGGTCCAACACGAGTCATCGAGGTATGTGGATTCAGTTGGGTGCAACGGGGATGTTAATCCTCAGGCAGAACAAACACAGTGAATTATTGTTTGCTGATCTGGGGGCTGTGTTCACTGCAGAGCATCCCCTGAGTTTTGCCCTGCTGAAAGCTGGCTGTCCCACTGCCCTCAGCCTGCAGATGGCATCTGCTGAACCAGGCAGGAGGGAGCTGGGAGCTCAGCTCTGGGCTTTTCTGGGCATAGTTCCAGGCAATAATATCTTTTCCCACCAGTTGTGTCAGATCTGAACTTCAGTTTGCATGAGAATCTCAAAAAAAGAAACTCTTTAAAAAAAAAAAATCTTCCTTTTTTTTTTTTTTTTTTTTTCCCTAGCTTGTTTGTTATTTTGGTTTGCAAACAGTCAGCTGAAAGAGGGGAGCATTGGTGCATAATTACCCTTAAGTTAGTGTGGAGCTGAGGAATGGTTTTTGCACAACCTTGATAGCATCTGTTTGGCCCCTCTGTCTGCCTTCTGAGGATGTCTCCATCCTTATGAACGCCATGCAGGCATCATGCTGGGGACTTGCAGCTAAACCACCACTAGCCACTTCCAAAATGTCATGCAGAGCTTCATATCCACTGAGAAATGCTCATAAAGTGGCTCTGGATTCTCCAGTTCTGTCCCCAGATTCCAGCCCTGCTGTGGATATCTGGCAGCTGAGGGTGGGATGTGAGCAGGACCTCTGCTCTTATGCTCTTATCTTCCCTTTCCCAGCTTTCCTGGTAGTATTTTCAAAATGTTTATTTTGCTGTTTGAGCTTTTTTTTTTTTTTTTTTTTAATGTGGTTGGGAAGCTTTACAACAGCTGAGTGCTGTTCCCCCCTTTAAATCTGTCCCTTCAATCTGGCTCCGTTAAGGCAGTGTCAGGAACAAGCTCAGCTCAGCTCCTGGATAGGGACAGGTCAACAGGAGGCAAAGCTGCATGCTGCCCAGTGTAGCCACGAGCTGTACCCACTTGATTCTAGACAATGGTTCTGTTCTGCTGTGGATTTATAAGGGTTCAGTTCAGCACAGAGACAAACAGCGAAGATGATGTTCACTTACATTCATCTCTATCCTGCAGGACAGGAAAGCAGGCTTCAACAGCCCAGATGATTTGGAAATGAATTGCAGAGCTGGGTGGGGAAGTCAGTGGCTCTTTTCTAAAGAATAGAGCCCTTAGTGTCTGCACTGCAACACTATTCCCCTTTTGTCCGTCTGTCTTTAGCTCTTTGTTATGTCAACATCTGTAGTTTTGAGTAAATAACATAAGGGGAGAATACATATTGTACTCCTGTTAAAGAAGCGGGGCTGGGCAGGGGCCAGATGACTGTATGAACTGTGCTGCCTCTGTGAGCAAGAAGCTCTGGAGTAAATGCAGCCACAGGAGTCCCAGAGACCCTCATTTATGATGAATGATATTGCTTAGTGCTCCATTGACTACATCCTTGCCTTGTGCCAGCCAGAATAGCCCCTGTGTCAGTCCCAGGGACGTGCTGGTCTTCTGGAGCTGAGTACCTGGTGCTCAGGATGCAGATGCCTACCTGTTAATGGAATTATTTGTAATTATTACATAATGCTTTGATTTGTGTGATTGCACAAATGTTAGAGCTCATTCTACCCAAGACTTCTTAGAATCCTGCTTTGTTGCGGCTTCCATCTCCACTTCTCCACCTTCCTCCCAGGGACATAGGGCAGAGTTAAGTCCCAGAGCTAAGGAGTTCTGCTGTTTTTGTGAGCATACAGCCAAGGGAGAGTGGCACGGCTGGTAATGACTGATAGATAGGCTGCTTCCTCAGCTCAGCTTTTGCGAGACCCAAGAGATGCAGTGTGGGAAGTTGGGAGCCTCACTAACTGTGGCTCACAGAGGCAGCTAAATGTCACAGGGCTCTAGGAAGGATGCAGCACGAGCACAGCACCTTCACTGCCTGATTTGCTGTGTGTGAGGAGCAGCCCGATGGCACTGACATCCATCCACGCAGCGCATCCCTGCTCTGGGTTAATGAGCAGCTCTGCTCATCAGTGCGACCTCTGAGGATAAACAAGGGTGCCAAAAATATTTGCTGAGTAAATATTATGAACTATTAGCCAGGCTGCGAGAATAAACTTGGGAAGATGAGAGTCCACCTTCTGCACTGAGCTGTTATTGCTCCCTTTAACGGGACTGTGGTAGCAGAAGGTGGGAGTCTGCAGACATACCAAGCTTCTCAGCTAGGCAATGTGTTTTATGCACCTAAGGGAGTGTCTGACAAGTCCTAAATGGTGGATCCTGCTCTGGGCCCTTCTCCCCACGCCAGGTGCCATCCAGCTCCTGCATCACAGCAGCTCAGTGTGCATCAGTTCTGATGGAGATGAACACAAGCCTGCCAAAGTGGTGCGGGGCAAAATCAAGACCCAGGTGGGAGCAGGGTGATGTAGAAACACCCTTTCTGCTGATGGAGGCTTTGGTGAATCCTTTCTATTTGTCACTTGGTGATGGGGCAGTGAGTTTGGTGAGTGTGAGTTTGGTGCCCTGGCTGGGGGATGAGCACTATGCCTTTAGCTTTGCTCAGCTCCTTGTCTCTTCCAGGCTCTGGGTGTTCCCTCCCTGGAGGCGTTTAAGGCCAGGCTGTGTGGGGCTGTGAGCAGCCTGGTCTGGTGAGAGGTGTCCCTGCCTATAGCAGGGGCCTGGAACCAGATGATCCTCGGGGCCCTTTCCAACCCAAACCATTCTATGATTCTATGATTTTAAAGGGAAGTTACTTTGGGAAATTCATGCCTGCCAGTCCCAGGCACGGCAGTAAGTATGCTGTTAGCAGCCATCATCTTGACAGCTCGCAGCTAGCAATTTCACAAGGGAAATGCATATGTATCTTACTGGAATGGAAGTCGATTGAAGGTGAGAGGACCGTTGGCCTGACCTGGTATGCAACACAGAACATCTCCATTATTTCTGCATTGACTCTCTGGACACTTTTTTAGACCATCCTTCCAAAAAAGTCCTTCTGGGGCAGGGTCTGCCTTGTGATGTCTTCCACATGGCCTGGCAATGTTGCTGCAGTGCAAACAGCCAAGGGAACGGGTGTTGCTCTTCGAGGGGCATCTGTGTGAGCGCACACGCACATGATTCAGTATTTGCAAAGGACTTAATTTTTGGTAGCTAATTAATTTTGTTGCATTTTAGCAACAACATTTTTTACTCTGAAGTGCTGCAGGAACAGTTCCCGTAGGATAGGCTTTCCTTCATTTTGAAAGCAGCCTTCACCTATCTCTTTTTTTTTCTTCCACATTCAGAAATGCCCTCAAACCATTCTTTCGGGTTGCAACCAATTTTTCTTCTCTGGAGACGTGGTGGTAGATTTTGTTTCAACTGAGCAAAAAAAGAAGACTTTTAAAAGCAGAGAGGACAGTAAGGAACCTAATTTCAGTGGAAGGTTGGGTGCCTAATTGCCCTTTGTGCCATTAAAAAACATCTACCCATATGTTTTGTGTTGTTTGCGGGCTCTTCCCTCCCTGCACGGGCAAAAATCGATTGATCAATGTTTGTTACAAAGTTATGAACAAACATCTCTGGTCTCATTGATGTCAGCCCAGTGTGTTCTCCTTGCTAACAAAATGAGTTGCAAAGTCAGCAGGAGGCTTGCGAGAACACAGAGCGCGGGTTTTGTTTGCATAGCACACAGGGCTGGCCGCTGCTTAAATAACAAATCATCCATCTCTGCTACCACAGATCTTCTGATGGTGGCGGGTTTTGTTTTGTTGTTTGGGGTTTTTTGGTGTTTTTTTTTTTGTTGTTTTGTTTTTTTTTGTTTTTCCTCAGAAATTGTTGTTTGAATAAAGGGTCATTTGCTGCCTTTATGAGGGAAAACAGCCATGTAAATGTACAGTGGTGCTGCTCTCCTCAGCCCTGTTTTCCAGGGGATCTGCAAAGGTGTGAGCGTTCTGCCTGCTCCCATCCAGCACGGGCTGCGTATGGGGCACCTTGGCCATGGCTCCGACAGAGCTTGATGCTGGGCTCCTCTGCACCACGTGCAGCCATGGGCAGGTGGCTGATGAGGGCAGGATGGGGGGCTTTTCTGAAAAGGACCTACAGGGACCGTCGAGCCCAACTCTTTCCCACACAGCACCCCCAGCCCCAATGTCAGAGCGGTGTCCAGCGCTCCCTGAGCTCCGGCATCGGGGCCGTGCCCACTGCCCTGGGCAGCCTGTGCCATGCCCACCGCCCTCTGGGGCACAGCCTTTCCCTCACCCCCACCTGCCCTCCCCTGACACAGCTCCATGCTGTTTCCTAGGGCTCTGTGGTTGTCCCTGTGAGGAGCTCTGGGCCCTGTGTGGGAGCTGTAGGATGCTCCCTGCCCATTTCAAAACCAAACACTCTGGAGGATGAGAAGATGGCTTGCTGGCCATTACTCTTATTTACCATACTCTTGCAGATTTGAGCTTTCTTTCTCCTGCCAAATCTTGATCCTTAAGTCTCGCAGTACAATTAAGTTGACTGTCTTAGACTTTGCATCACTTGCGTTCAGCATTTAAAGGTTATTTTTAATGTACATAAACAAAAATAGCTGTAATGCATCCACAAACTGTGATTATCGCTCCCTCCCACCTTTTCCTCCTCCGTTTCTCTACTTTCTGCTCTAACAGCAGGAACCAAAAATGTGCAAAATAAAGAGAGAGATTTTTAATTTATAGGAGTTCTTAAAAGGCTCCTTTAGGCTCAGATTAAACCCAACCACAGGTTCAAGGGAAAATTTAAGAAAATCAATTTTCCCAGGCTAAAAAAGAGCAGAACCACTGCAGTTTATATAGTGCTCTTTGTTACTTGAATCAATGGCTCTGTTCCCATGAATGGCTGAATAATCACTTTCTTATATGATGTCGGTACACACAGACTTATCTCCTCTGGACTTTGTTGTTGAACCTGCAGTAAAACATTTTTGATCATTAACGGTTTCTTGCTCTTATCCTTGTTTAATTTTTTCCCTGTATTGGAATCTTGCTCAGAGTTTGAAATGCAGTGATTATTGCCTGCTGTGGCACTGGCATGGAGTGTGAAACTATTTCTCAAATTAATGCTTTTCCAAGAAATCGTAAGAAATGTCATTCACAACAGTTGGTAAATGCGACATGATTCATTTTTTTTTTTAGCTGGGAGTATTTTCAAATCATCTCTTAATTGCTAATAGCAAGAGATGTGCCCATCTCGGTAACAGACCATTTCAGAAGTAGCAACTTGGGTAAAGTACATCTAGCCTGGACCACAGCAGGCGTTGGTGCTCTGACAAATCCAGGTCTCCTCTGCTGAGATGTCTGTCCTGCCTGGCAACCCACAGCCTGAGATGGGATGGGAAAGCATCCGGGCAGAGCCTACGGAGCCACTGTGGGATGGATGCATAGATAGCCATGTATTAAAGTGATGGCAAGGCATCTCTTTCAGACCTTGTGGCTCTCTGCAACGACCTGAAAGGAGGCTGTGTGAGGTGGGGTTGGCCTCTGCTCCCAGGGAACGGCCATAGGACGAGAGGGGATGGCTTTGAGCTGTGCCAGGGGAGGTCCAGGTTGGCCATTAGGAACAATTCCTTCTCCAGAAGTGATTCTGCACTGACACAGCTGCCCAGGGAGTGCTGGGGTCACTGGAGGTGTCCCAGAGCCGCGGGGATGTGGCACTGCGGGACGTGGGCTGTGGGCAGTGCTGGTGGTGGAGTTGGACTGGATGATCTTAGTGGTCTTTTCCACCATAATGATTCTATAACTATTAGGAGGCTTTCTGTTGTCTTTAATGGTTGTGCTGTTCTGGCTACAATATGGTGAGTGTCCTTGCAAGAACTTGATCCCTTCAGGAAACAGCCAGGACCTGCCTTGGAAAGGGAAGATGAAAACAAAAGGCTTTTTCTGTTTTGTTTCAGTAATTCATGCTTATTACTGCTTTGTATTTTAAGCATCACCTTTTCCATTTACAAACAGTTGCATTATGAAAAAGATATTTCCAGCCGATAGTAACCTTGGCAGTAGTTGTCAAGGCTAATAGTCTGACATTTCAGATCACCCACAACTAATCAGCTGAGCATGGCAACACATTTGAGAAAGCCATTACGGGCGCGTGGCCGCGGCACGGGGTGTCACGGCAGCGCTGACGGCCGCCTACAAAGTGCCTCATTTCCCTCTGCTGGGTGGGCACATGGCAGAAAAGCACTTTCGAGGAGCTCGGGAGCATCCAGGCACGAGCAGAGTGAATGGCGTGTGCTTCCAGCCGCCTGCTCCAGCTCTGTGAGGGGCTTTCTTCATCTTTTCTGAATGGCTGCGGTCAGGACATCTCCCGTGAGGTCTCCTATGTGCAGTCTTTCCAGGGCTGAGGTCCTCAGGGTGCTGCTTTCTGGCTCTTCTCAGTTCAGTGGTGTGTGAACATGGGTGTGCGGCCTGACTTCAGCAACAGGGGTGAATGTCAAAGCTCGCTGTGCTTAGCAAGAAGAAAAGCATCTTGCAGAAAGCCAAGATTTGGGCAAGAACTCTGCATGGAGGCTGTGACTCTGCCTCAGGACCTGAGAATGGTGTAGGTTGGAAGGGACCTCAAAGCCCACCCAGCCCCAACCCCTGCCATGGGCTGGCTGCCCCCCACCAGCTCAGGCTGCCCAGTGCCCATCCAACCTGGCCTTGGGCACCTCCAGGGATGGGGCACCCACAGCTCTCTGGGCAGCAGTGCCAGGGCATCATCATCCTGTCTGGGTTCCCATCCGGGTCTCCAGCTTTGTGTGGGATGAAAATGATAAATATGTTGTTCTGCAAAATGCTCAGAGGTCTATGATGAGAAACTGATGTAAGGGCAGGCGTGAGGTGGGCTGTAGCGTGGGCTCAGTGCTGTGTGTGGTTCTCCAGTGCACACTTAAAGATAATGCGTTTTCATGGACACAGTTCAGTGTATAAAGAGACGAGTTTCTACCTGTTACAGCACCTTGGAGTAAATGATGAATGCTACGACTCTTCTCTTCAGAAGCAATGAACAGCAGCTTAATATAACTTTGCTTCTGTAACTGAACATTGACACCAGGCTGAGACCTTTAAAGAAAAGCTGCTTGCAAGCAAACCTCGTGTCACACTTCCCTTAGCATTCTGATTGGTAGGAATACCTCAGTGAGATCTTTATTTTGTCTGGGGTTTTTGGAAGCCTGGTGCATAACTCCCCTTGTGTATCTGGACACACTGGGAATAGCTGGAGCTCGGAAAAAGCACTTGGAATCCATGTCCATTCTCATCAGTGCTCACTGCAATCCAGCTCACTTGCCTAAGCTGCTATAGCAATTAAACCTATGGCAATTAAATGATCCCTGCCTGTGGGTTAGCTTTACATAAGACTTCTAACCCAGATGATGAAATTATTGCTCATTTAACTAACTTAACTTAGGAAGCAACAAAATTGGCAGGGCTGTTCTGCATCACGTTGGCTACAGGTGGTTAAAAATAGCTGATGGACTTCGCTGGAGGGCAGCACACAGGAATATGCACTCTGTTTATGTGACTCCAGGGATGGAAAGAAACGAATGATCCAAAACTGTTTGGTTTCATCCTGTGGAAAATAGACTTGCTGCAGAGCTGACTGACATCTGGGTTTTCTTGCCTGTGTCAGAACCCCAGCTCTGAGCTGGTGAGCACAGCACTGGGGTGCACAGAGAGTTGTGTGCTGCTTGTTACTTTATCCTCCCCATCTACATACAGAAACTTGTCGGTGAGAGGGGAGGAAAACACTCTGAGATGTTTTTGTGCTGCTTCCGAGCTCCTGCTATTTGCAAGGCTGCCTCTTTCTTTTCTGCCCTCTGACAACTGCTCGAGTTTTGGGGGAAGAATGAAGGGAAAATGTGAACGAAACATCTTTGTTTTCTGGGATTTTTCTTCATTGGCTTAATTGCAACAACATTTATATCACATAGTACAGTGCGCCAAGGTTGTAATTTTCCTATCACCTAAATTGCAGGCTGGAAATTGTGTTAAGAAAGGACTGTAGAGAATGAATTGCTGCTTTCAAAATGACTATTGTTAGCTGACAATGTGACCGGCAAATGATTACCAAAGGCAGGATATTTCTGTGTGTGATGTTAGTGAACTCTAGCATGGCGTTTCTGAACGCGTCTAAGCACACACTGAATAATACATCTCCAACTAAAAGCAGTTGTCTCCCTTCAGACGTGTGCCTGTATGTCTTACAGGCACTTATAAATAAAGAAAAAATAATTGATGGGGACTTATTCCGTATGTATAATCCTCTATCTGTGTATTATATTGATATTTAATTCTATTCCCGTGGAGGAAATAAAAGGGACTCTTTAAATTTAGTTTCCACTGCTATTGGTGAACGTTTGAGATCTATCAGCTTATGCATTAGGAACCAGCTGCATTTTCCCAGGGCCCAAACATTGTGTTGTTTGGACAAATAGATTCATTTCCCACATCCAGGTCCTTGGTGAGACCCTTGTATGAAAGTCAAAATGAAGGCAACTCGAAGGGCTTTAAAGGAAATTAAGATATCTCTGAATACGGAGCTTTCAAAACTTACTTACGTGTTGTATGCTTATGGAAAACCATTTCTTGTGAATGTCAGTTAATAGATTCTAGGTGGGGTTGGGATGTTTGGGTTTCCGTTTCTACCTGCTTTGTGTTCCTTTCATTACCAAAGCTACAGATGCAGCAAAGCTGGCTTAAAAAAAAAAAAAAGCCTTCATTCCAGCAAGCCGCCGATGGCAGCGCTGGGTGTTGGATTCCATCAGTTCTGGTTGCAGGAGGATTTGTCTGGATCCCGTTTTGTTGGTGCCACCATGCCGCCTTGCTTGGCACCCAGAGCCCACAGCACTCCGGGGCTTTGGTTCAGCGCGTACCTCATGTTAATCGGGGGGGATTTTCATTGCACAATGAATGGGAGCACTGTATGAACGGGGAGAACAAAAGCGGGCTGTTTTGTTCCTGTGCGCTCTTGATTTGCTTTCAGGCTTTTCTGGTTCAGTCAGCTGCGATGCGTTGCTGGATGCGTTAACGTGCACTAAAGTGCCTGGCACATCAAACAGCCCACAGGTCCCGAGGAATGGGTTGGAGATGCTGCCACATGCAGACTGACAGCCTGGCAGAGAGCGCCGGGCAGCACGGCAATGCGGGACACGCAGGTTCCAAATGAGTAGGAAAAGATCAATTAACATGATGGATGGCTTTAGTAGATTAGAAACATTCGTCATACTCAGAATGTGAAACTGCCAATCTAATTAGCAGGTGTTGCAAGTGACAAAAAATCAAGGGATTGCCACGTTTTCTCAGTGTGTGTGTGGTGGTCTTCATCTTGCTTCCAAGCTGAGTTGTAGTTGTGAGGAGAGGAGAGGAGAGGAGAGGAGAGGAGAGGAGAGGAGAGGAGAGGAGAGGAGAGGAGAGGAGAGGAGAGGAGAGGAGAGGAGAGGAGAGGAGAGGAGAGGAGAACGGAGAGGAGAAAGGAAAGGAAAATTGAAAGGAAAGGAGAAAGGAAAAATGAGAAAGGAAAGGAAAAGAGGAAACAAAAAAGAAAGGGAAGGGAAGGGAAGGGAAGGGAAGGGAAGGGAAGGGAAGGGAAGGGAAGGGAAGGGAAGGGAAGGGAAGGGAAGGGAAGGGAAGGGAAGGGAAGGGAAGGGAAGGGAAGGGAAGGGAAGGGAAGGGAAGGGAAGGGAAGGGAAGGGAAGGGAAGGGAAGGGAAGGGAAGGGAAGGGAAGGGAAGGGAAGGGAAGGGAAAAAAGAAGGGGAAAAAAGAAAAGAGAAAAAAAAGAAAAGAGAAGAGAAGAGAAGAGAAGAGAAGAGAAGAGAAGAGAAGAGAAGAGAAGAGAAGAGAAGAGAAGAGAAGAGAAGAGAAGAGAAGAGAAGAGAAGAGAAGAGAAGAGAAGAGAAGAGAAGGAGAAAAACACTGATATCTGAGTTGAAATTTATATATGTATATTTTGTATATAATTCCACAATCCCATTAGGGTTTATTTCCTTCCTAAAGACATCAGAACAGGCTGTGGTAGTAAAACACATTCTGTACACCCCTTGCTGCTGCCCTGTTTGGAATCTGAAGGACAGTTCAGTGAATGCTCATTACAGCCCATATTAAGCCCCTTTTACCAGGCACAGGATAAAGGAATTAAGCATGATGGGGAGAAAGCCTTACGCATATTTACTCTGCCACAGGGAAAAAAAAAAAAAAAAGGTCCAAAAAGGCTTTTGATTACTGAAGCCCTAATATTTTTTTTCTTGCACATCCCTTGCTGGAAAATGCATTTTGTACCTCGCCATAGCCCAGGCCTTGAAGAACCAGGTGAAGAAAGCAATTTCATGCTTCACGCCACCATTAACGTCTGGTTGTAATCTTCAGAGAGCAAGTCCCTCCTGTTTAAGTTGGGAATAATGAAGGGTTTAACTTTTTGGCGCTGTCAAATTAGGCATCGGAGGGGAAACGGGGGCCCTCTTCCCTCTTGGTGGCACGGAGATTGCCTGCACGGACAAGTAAGTGAGCATTACAGGTGATCCTTCCTGCGCACGGAGGTAGAGAGGTTCCATTTATTGCCATCAAATGCATTTAGCTGGAAGTCAAAGCCCTTAGCTTTTTGCTCGCCGCGAGTCTGGACCAGAAGACAATCAAACCATAAGGGTCATTTTCTGCATGAGCTAACCTTTTCCTCTCTTATGGTTTGAAGCCTTTGTTGACAATGAGATGCTCAGTGGGAACATTAAATTAACACTTCATATTCGTGGCTGTAAATTTACTGGCGAGCTGAGGAAAAGTCAGGGAAAACAAACACTCCATCATTTCTGCTTCATTTAGCCGCTGAATGGGGACACTCTCACCTGCAGAGAAAAGAGGTCAGGGCAAACAGGGATAATTTTAATCTGACTCTCAGCCCGGTCTTTAGTGGCGGTGGATTGTGTTGCTTTCTGTGCGGAAAGTAAAGGTGAGAGCGAGGTGAGAGCAAGAAAATGGATAAGTACTGTGTGAAATGCTTGAGAGACCTTGCGGCGGGCGGAGGGCTTGTTGTCGCCGTTGCCACGGAAACCAGCGGGCTAAATACTATTAATTTTTGCAAATTCCACCATCGGATGAGCTCCGATAATAGCGGCGGGGAGGTTTCCCTGCGTGAGCCGGGGGGACGGCGCCGAATTTCACAGCTGAAGGTTTAAAGACCGAGCTGCTTTCTTTCACGCCGAGATAACAGCACCGGCTGGTGACTTCATCTTCCCCAGCAGCGTGTTAAATGTCGCCTGTCACTTCCCCAGGTCGAAGCCGCTGTTGACGGTGGCTTTCAGGGGCTGATGGGCAAATAATGCTCGTTTGTGCCGCGGTGCTGAGTAATGTGACAGCTCTCGGTTGTCACCACCCGTCAGCTCGTGACATCGGGGCCCGGGTTCCCAAACGCCTCGAGGCGCCTTGAAAATGGTGGCCTGGCTCTTTTTTTTTCTTTTCTTTTTTTTGTCTTACTCCGCCAGCAGCAGCATTAATGAATGGTGTAAACGCCGTTAAAATGGGAAAAAAATTAATCTCGTGAAGGTGTTTGGGGAGAGGGGAAGAGAATGCTGAAATGCTGGATTTCTGATCGACAGCGCTGGTATCTGGTTGTGTTTCTAGGTGTTTGTGTTTCTATTAAAAATCTTGGTGGGGGAGCATTTCAATTAATTCTGACAAGTCTTGCTCCTGGGATGCTTCGCAGCCTGGTTGCAAAGCTTAGAATCTCAGAAGGGTTGGAGCTGGAAAGGACCCTTAAAGACCATCCATTCCAACCCCCTGCAGCGCACAGGGACACCCACAGCATTGCTCACAACCACATCCAGCCTGACCTTGGCTGTCTGCAGGAATGGGACACCATCACCTCTCTGTGCAACCTGTGCCACTGCCTCACCGCCCTTACAGTTCACAAAAAAAAAAAATGATCATCCCTATATCCAGGCTACATCTCTCATCTTTTAGTTTGAAACCATTTCCCCTTGTCCTGCCCATGGTTGGGGTTTCAGAGTGGCTCACGGGGTTGCAGGGCACCTCGCACGATGCTCAGCACCCGAGCCCTGTGCCCCCCCATCCCCTCCCTCCCCTTTGGGGTGCGGTGGCGGGGCTGGGGGATTAAGGGGATTCAGGCTGCCGGGGGGAACGGGCCGCAGCCTCCCTCCCCGGTGGTCCCGCAGCAGGCCGGGGCTGTGGGGTCGGCTTTGATGCGGCGTGCTGGGGGGAGCGGGGCCGCGGGCAGGCGGCTGGTGAATGCCTGGCGCGGGGCCGCCCGATTTCCCAGGGGGTCACGGGGTCAGGTTTGTATTTAGTTAGCGGTAATGATCTCGTTAGGGATCTGAATGGACCACCGTCCTCGCTCTTTCAGGGGTGCGAGCGTGCCTTGCCTTCGCCGCTCCGCCTGCCTTGTGTGGGCTGCGGCGGGACATGGGCGGCCGCGATCCGGGGCTGCGGCATCGGGGGCATCGCGCCGGGCTTCGGCTTCCCACTGGGAAAGGGACGGGGGGAAGGTCTGGGGCTGCGGTGGGAAAGGCATTGAGCAGGCAGAGGAGATTAAAGAGCTGAGAAAGTGACAAGCTGATAATAGAAAACACTTCCAGTAGTAGTAATCCTTGACATGCAAGGACAAATATGAATGCCTTTGTTCTTGAATTTACATTAACTTCCAGTGCGGGCGTAAAACTTGGAACAACTCCACACTCAAACTCCTGGGCTCTGGGAGTTCATTGCTGCCCACCCCAGGATCGCACAGCAGCCGTCGGGGTGAGGGGTGAGGCTCAGCGCCCCCCGCAGCATCGCTGCTTCCCCATCCCTCCTGGGGTGGCACAGCCTCCCAACCTGCCTGCCTGCACCAGGAGATGGATTTCACAGCGCTCTCACCAGGAAATAAGTGCTGAGAAGGCACTGCGAATCGGGCAGTTTGTGTGGGCAGGAAGGTCTGAGGGAAGGAGGGAGGAAGGAGACCGATGTGAAGTGCTGACATCGTTATGAGAATCTGAGCCTAATATGGGGAAGAAGAGTGAAGGGAGATACGTAAAATGAAAGTGTAACCAGTTCAGATTGGACTGGCTTTCAGCCATGCAGCATTCTGACCCAGCTGCAGCAGATCGCAATGCCATGCAGTGGTGCTATGGATATTTTAATTGGCTCCTTCTGCGAGATGCCTGATCTGCTTGGGAATCTGAAGCGTGAGCAAGGGTCTGGAAAGGAAGATGATGTTCCTGGTGATGAGAAGAGGTAGATCTCGAGCTCCTTAAAGCAAGCTGTTACAGGGCAGATAGTCAATTAACTAAAAATCCCTCTAAATAGAAGAGGTGCTGCTCTAGGATCCACTGAGAGCCCTTGGGTGGGCTCACACAGCCCCCTGCTGCTGGAAGTATCACCGTTAGCATTGCTGACCTCTTAAGAGATAAGGCTGGAAAGCACAGCGCCAAAGTCAAGAAGAGAATATAAAGAGGATCAGACACACAGCCCCCATATACATACAGTAATTTCTAGTCTTGGCTTATCTTGTAGGAATTGCAAGATAGTGAGTAGGAAATAAATCATAGTGTCAGGACCAAAAGGCATTTTCCTCCTCAGTGCGATTCGCAACATCCCGTTCTAAGAGATGTTACTCCTTCTCCCCCTTAATTGAATTATGCCCCTGACTAGCAAATGGGATTCATTCTTTGAGATGCAGGGAAATTACCATTTGGTGAAACAATGCTTCACTCCTTCTTCACCTGCACAAACATCCTTCGGGTATTATACAGATATCCTTGAGTACAGGCTATTGTTCCTTTTGATCTCTGGCTTTGTTTGTCACAATCAACAGCAGTGCCATACTGCAGGAATATTACACAGCGAGAGCACAGATGTATTTGAGTTGTCCTCGCTGATTGACTGCTTTCTTCAGAACTTCAAGAGTTTTGTGGTCCTATTTCATTAAGACGTTCTCTGCTGCTGTTGGTTCCTTGAGGGCAGGTGCTGTTGGTGCATCTATTGCAATGACTTCTGATTTCCTTGGGGCAGCTCCTGCTGACCTGCACCATTACTTGTGTGTCATACAGGAGGTGTGAGGAACTCACAGAGAGTTGCCCGGGGGCACAGCACCAGGCTGGGAGCTCCAGCAGGGAGTGATGCTCCTGCACTCCATCCCCAGCCCTATGCACACCTCCACTGGAATCCCAAATCCCCCAGGGAGCTGTGATCCTGGAAGCTTTCCTGGGGCTGTACCCCAGCTTGCAGCACCCCGAGCCGTGCTCGTGTCCCCACGCTGCAGCAGGGCAGGCAGTGTGCAACCTCACTTCAGGCAGAAAATCGATGCTTACACTGGCAAGCTGAAAACCAAAAGGAAGAAAGCAGAAAAATAATTATTTGCTGATTGAGCGGCGAGTTTCATTTATTAGTTTCACATCTCTTACAGAGCTAATTACAGTGAATCTCATTAACTGCATGGAGTGGGTTGGAGAGCAGCTTTCCTGAGGCTGGTGGCTGCTGCAGCTCTCGGTACCCCTGCACTGGCAGCAATCATCAGGAAACCTTGATTTCCCAGGACAATATGCTCAGTGCTAATTTACAAACTCCTTTTTACAACTGATGTCTGGTGGTGAGAACTCAGATGTGTAACTTCAAAGTTTAGAAACTCTGATCTAGATTTAGATGTCAGAGGTCATAGAAACATAGAACCTTTTGAGTTGGAAGGGACTCTTAAAGACCATCCAGACCAGTTCTGGATGCTCAGGGCTCTGAGCACTGATGGAGCTGTGGCTGTCCCTGTTCAGTGCAGGGCAGTTGGACTGGGTGGTCTTTAAGAGTCCCTTCCAGCTCCAATGATTCTGTGATTCTACGACGACTTCTTCCTGCAGTGCTAATTTACAATGGATAGTTTATTTCTCTACTTTTATCTAAACTAGGAATAAATGATAAATCTTGGCTCAGTGCATGAGTCCTGCATTTTATCTTTTGAGTTCTTCTGAGATTTATAAGGGTTCAACAGAGCTATAAATGGGACAGCCTGTCTGGGTCCCAGAAGCGAGGTGTGAGCTCTGGAAATGTTGAGGTCCCAATTCCCATCAATGGGAACAGACTCCAGGGGTCTTCCCTCTTCCAGCATGGAAGAAGTGGGTTTCAAAAGGAATAGAAAATGTCCTGCTGCCAATTTTTGTCTTGACTGTGCAGTAACTTTGTAATTAACGTGTTAGCTGGTTGCCAATTAACCAGCAAAATTGTCTCAGCAGCTGAATGTTTTTCCACTCCTGATCTATTCCCTTTTTCTCTTCTACCTTTCATCTCCACAGTCAGCCCAGTGCCACTGCTGAAGCCATCTGCCTCTCCATTTTGGGAATGGCTGCAACAGCTCCTTGTCCCCTGCTGCCTCTGATCCCATCCCCTTTGGGCTTGACTTGCATGCTCCTTTCTGGTTTCATGTCTTATTTCATCTGATCATCTTTTTCTGTCCGTATGTACCTTGGCTCCCATGCTTTGTTGGTGGTTGAGATTATTCCCATGGATTTTCTATGGTTCCAAAGGCAATGCTAGCTCTTTAAGGATGATTTCTGCAGTGTGCCGGATGATGGTGGACTCACAGGGCTCTTAGGAGTTTCCTCCTCCATCCTCTCTTCCCTGTGTTGTGTGATGGCTTCACCATGATGGAGGTGGGCTGGGGAGCAAGAGGGCAGGCTCCTTGCAGGTGGGCCCTGCTCCTGAGAAGCTGGATGGGCAAAGCTGGGCACTGCATGGGACTTGCAAGGGAAAACTGCTTGGCCAAGCACAAATGTCTGTCCTGAGATGGCTGCGGGTGATGAGCTGCCCCCATTGCTCTTTACTGGGAAAGGATGGGTGTAGGTTCTTCTAGGGCATGGGCCAGCTCAGCCAAAAAAACGAGGGCTTGAATGGATCAGATGAACCATGCAATGAAACCATCTCCTGCTCAGCTCTGCATCTTGCTCTGCGGTTGGTCAGGGATGAGGTGTCCACTGTGGGAACTGACATCTCCTGGTGGCAAACGCGCCTGGGGCTCTTCTCTCCTCCTTTATCATAGCATTAACAAAACCCTTCAGCACATCTAATTCACTTACCTATTCATCCCCTCCGTATGTGATGCGTGTGTCTCTGGCACGTGTATTCACACAAATTCTTATTTGCCAGCTTCATAAAATACCCGCCAGGAGTGGGGCTGGGTGCGGATGACCCAGATGCACGAGAGGAAATGTTTCATATCTCAAGGAGTGCCGTATGGGCACCCCGGCAGCCCCTCCCTCCCGCCTATCAGATGTAGGGCTTAATGGGCTTAAGAATTAGAGCAGCTGCTTGGTGCAGAATTTATTGACCGACTGTGCATAACAAGTGGAATTAAAACCATAATTGGCTGAGCTGCTCCCTGTCAGTTTGAGAATTTTTACTTTTCTCGGGGCTTGATGTTTTCATCAAGGCTCCCAGGCTCTTCCCTCCCTCCCACCTCGTTTCGCTGCTCTCGGGTCGAAGACGTGACGAAGCGGAATGCCTACCCATCTCCTGGGGATGGGGCTGGCCCCTTCAGCGCCGAGCTGGTGGCAAAGGATGAGGTGAGGAGGAGGAAGCAGTGCTCACAGCACCTACCGTGCAGCTGCTGGGCCACTGGAAGTGTCCAGAACTGGTTTGCTGCTCAGGTCACCCCCCCAGAGCAGGCATGTCCCTCTCAGTGGCACTTAACCCTTTGCAAATGTCCCTTGTGTAGGCTGTAGCATGCTGTCTCTTCCAGAATAAACTTCAGCTTCCCACCGTTGGTGCAGAAGTAATAAGCTGGTTTGGTGTATTGAGGTAGGAAAGGGATCCCTCCTGGAGGACAACCTACATGATGGAAGCACCCGTTCTGCTCTGTGCTGCAAATCACAACGCTGCTGAAGCGCTGGAACTGCTTTTCCTTTTGATAAAGCTGATTGCCAAATGCCCCCCTGGGGAAACCTCACCTGTGTCTGCCCGCTTCCTTTTCCCATCTGTGTACACGGGAGCAAAAATTGAGTTTGAATTTCAAACGTCTACATCTGGAAGCCTTGATGCATGTTTCTTCCGAGGAAGCATGCAAATGATTTGCTTGTTCTCTCCTGCCCAGCCCTCTGCGACCTGCAGGGGACACAGATGTGTTGTGCCCATAAATTCTTGTAGGTGTGCACTAAAAAGGCAGCTCCTGTTTGTTGTCCAAAGCACTGCAGCCACAGCTGCAACCGGTCAGCCTCTGAGCCCAGAGGACAGCAAGGGGGCACACAGACACGTCTCCTGTCTGGGAAGCACCAGCAGCAGCTGCAGCTGGGTCTCTGCTGAGCTGCCTCTAGCTCACAGATCAGGGAGGCTTCTCCTCCTGCATCTCCTTTTCCAGGAGTGGGCACTGAAATCACCTCGCTTAAGGGCATGTCTCATTACCACATTAAGTCAACAACCACTCAAGTAGCCAAGGACTTTGATCAAAGCTAGATACTGAAAGGGGAACAAAGTGGCAAACTTGATTTCCACTTATTTCCAGAGCCTGCTGAGTGCAGGGCTGTCCCCTCTGTTGTGGAGTGTGAGCTTGGATGCTGCTCCTGCATCCGAGCCCAGGCTGCCTTGGGAACCCTTCTGTACCCAATGTGGGGATGTGGATGAATGAGAGGAGAGGTGACAAAGAGCCCAAGGCTCCTGAGAGGCAGCCACACCTGGTGGGAGCATGCAGGGACACACCTGGAGCAAGTGTCACATTGCTGGGAATTCAGGTGAGATGAGTCAAAAAGCAAACCCCAATTACTGACTGTTTTGTGTTCGAGTTTCTAATTCACTATTGCAGTGTAAGGACCAAGTCGGCAGCCATCTGGCTTTTCCTGGCTGCTTGTAACCCATCTGCTGTTGAATGTGAAGAACAACGAGTTAGAAGTAGCTACCAATGTAAGCCCGAAAGCAGATGTGTTGCAAACAACCAAAACATCTCTACATTTCTTGAATGGAAATCTTCAATATTCCTTGTATAGTCAAGACTGAGGCTTTTTACTGCAACAGAGCTTGTGGTCATCCCTACATCCTTAGTCCTCCGCACCTAAAAACACTGCAGTAAAAATAGAAGCAATCTACACTAAATATATTCTGGGTATCTATTCTGTGATAACTATCCCACAGCAATGAAAATAAAGGGTTAGAGAGCCTCAGCACTGTCCACAAAGAGGGTACTGCCACTTGCATCAAGTCCGAGTCCCTCCAATAATTCTCAGCATTTCCTGCAGCATGCTGGGAAGCAGCAAGAGTGCCTGCAGCTTTGGTGCAGGTTTCCTGTTGCAGGCTGATCTATGAGCATCCTCACCAAGGACCGAAGTGGACCCATCTGGTTACACATGCTCCTGGTGGAGAAAAAGCAAAGGACGGACGTGGGCTGAGAGGTACACCTCCTTAGCACTGAAAAACGCTTTTGTTAACATCCTAGTAACCCCTTGGAAATATGAAAGCAGAAGCTGAAAGTTGTTTTTGCTGTGGCTGAAAGGCTATTGAAGCCCCAAGTTTAACGTGGGAAGTCATGGTGAAGGAAGAGCGCAGCATGGGAATTTGCATTCAAGAGGGAGGAAAATGAGGGATTTGGGCAGAGAATAACAGATAGGTGCTGTGAATTCTCATTAAAATAGGTTATAAAAGATGCACTACGCGGCCGTGGTGACAGACCAACAAAGGTTTTTTTCCCCGCCGTTGTTTATACTGTCACAGGATCCTCACAATAGAAGATAGTTTAGCCTTGTACTCCGCGCTTCATTATCTATTATTCTATTTATTAATGCATTCTTGGGTCTTAGTGATGTGATAAACCATCCGCGCTTTTCTTTTATGGTTTAATAGGATTCCTCCAACCCCCCCTCGCTGTTTACATAACCTCACAATTCACTGTTATCTATCATTTATTTCCTACTTCACGTGCACTTGAGGGCTGCTCAGCCTGCTTGGCCCAGCCGGGCCGTGCAGCAAATTAACACTCATGATAACGAACATTTCCATCAAATCCCATTTGGGGTGATTTTGGATGGAGCAAGGCCGGGATGTGGGTGCTGGGGGCTGTAGGTTTGCGGGCAGTTGGCGATCCACTCTATAGTGTCATGGAGGCCAAGGCTTGTGCCAATGGCCAACCAGGCAAAGCTGGAGTGCAAATGGCACCGACTTCCCTGCCTTAAGCCCACAGGTTGGGGCTGGCCGTGGGCTGCAGGAGGCCGGGAGCCTTGGAACCCCACGCCTGCCCCTATTAGTGGTGCTGGGGAGCAGGCCGCGAGACCTCATTTATGATTTCCTTCGTAATCCCTTCAAAATGAGTCGGTACCGGGATGTGATAAGTGGATTATGTGTTAGGCCCAAGTAAAGCCAGACACAATTAGTGCTTTAATAAACCAGTTGTATGCATTACTAACAACTAAGTCAGGGGGGAATTGGTGTATTTACAAACCCTAATTAGTAGTTTGTTACTGTGATTCCAAATTTAAACAAATCTGTAGCATCACTGACCATCTGGGTGAGAAATCTCTGTTTTGAATTTAATTAGGAAATAGTTGTGACAGAAAATTGGTCCTTATTAGTTAGCTAACGATCAGCATTCCCCTAATTGAAATGAAGAACTGTCTGTCGGCTCTGTTTAGACAAGAGCAGAGGCAATCAAAAAATATCCACGGACTTCAGGCTTGGTGAGCCATCGAGCAAGCACTGCTCTGCTATCCCAACAAGGGAAGTGCCCCAAATGTGGGAGGCCAAGAGACGATCCCGCCGTGCACGGCCAGGCCATGGATGCTCAAGGGCTGCAGTGCAATCAAATGGGAATCGTTTTCTGCAACCACACTCACGAGCTTCTCAACCTTACAATTGCAACACACGCAGTTCCTTGAAAACACAGGCTGCGGTCCTTAATTAATTTTTGCTTCCTCCCTTTCTATCTCTCCCCAGGACTCTAGGCATTAGGATTCCTGGTAAGCTTTGCAGATTAAAGAAAACACGCGCTGGAAATAATAAACAACCTGATTGCTGCTGTTGTGGCGTTACTCGATACTGAGAAACTCTTTATATGTTGTAACAGACAATGAAGTTTCTGTAGGGGCCTTAAATCACTTAATGTTGAAAGGAATTCCCAGACGGCTCTATCAGTCACTGTGTAAAATTGTTAGAGATCTCCACCAGCTAATAAATTTGATTTGGGGTTTGTTTTGCTGGCATTTGCACAAACCCTCTGAGAACTATAGTTACTGTATTCTGATACAGTATTTGAATTCAGAATTGCAGTGCCCGTCCCGCTCTCCTCTGGGAGTGGAAATAAACTTTGCAATAGAATATGAATGCCGGTTGTTTTTCTTTTTAAGTCGGCGCGTTATTATTTGAGGAGATATAGTGTTTGACAAAACCATTTATTTTCTTTCAAATATTTTATTGAGCCATAAAACTGGTTTACGTCGCTGCCACGTGTGGGGATTTGTGCCTGTTAACGTGGAGCAAAGAGAAGGGTGCCCGGGTCCCAGTGTCCTGTGGTGAGTTCAGCAGCTCCAGGTTATGAGGCAATCAGTCCCTTCCTGAGCCGGGGATGATAGGGTTTATCATGACTGCTGACTTCTCATGGATATTTCCTTTCTAAAGGGGGAAAACTGGGGTTTTTATGCAGGAAAACCCACTCTCTCTAAGCCAGTCCCATCAGCTGTGCTGTGAGCATCCCTGTGCCCTGCTCTGCTGTGCACTCCCAAGCCAGCCCTGTGCTCACCAACGCTGCCAGAGCTGCAGCCCCCTGCCAGAATGGAAAGTTTCCTTTTTTATCTTTTTTTTCCTCTCCTCATCAGAGGGAACTGGGCTCACGTTCAAGAAGAAGCCTTGCTTCAAGCCCAGTTTTGTTTTGCTCTTTGGCTTGGGCTCCCTCTCCTGCCCTGGCAAGGACTTAATCTCCCCAATTCAGTCTCTCATCTGCTAAATGGGGCCAACAGTGCCTCTTTTCTTCTTGCCTGCGCCCACGGTGAGCCTGTGGATGTGCAGTCCTTGAGGGCTGCTGCTGTTCCCGATCCCAGCCATGCCAGCTGTGCGCTACGAAGGGGCTGCTTTCTCTGGGCAAGCATCCCTGGTGCTGAGGGTGGCACAAATGGCTTTGCTATGGATGCCTGGTTACCAGGCAGCACGTCCTGTGGTGCTGCAGCTGAGTCCCAGCAAAACGAAGGGCTCCTTTCCCAAAATTTGCTGGATTTTGGGTTTGAGCATCTCCGATGCTGCTGCGGCAAGGTGGCACACAGTGGTGGCACATGACAGAGGAGTACAGTAGTGGCACTTCTCTATTCCCCAGCATCCAGTGCTCACGTCTCTTCATGTTTCCTTGTCAAAATGCCGCTGCTGGAACTGAGTTTCTGGGTGTTTTGTAGTTATTTATTTTGTGCTGGGTATTTATTCTATGCTTTAACGGCCTGGAGCAAACATTTGCCTGCAGAACGCGCAGAAAAACACCTGGGGTGTGCCAATATGAACAAACCAGGGTAAGCCACCTGGGCTTTTTGATTTGTAACCTTCTTTCCTTTTCTTTAGGATCATTCACCCGCGTGCGAGGTTTGCAGCAGGCCCTGCCCCTGCCCATTGCCGCATCGTGATGCTCAGCTGGGAGATGGATGCAGGCACAGCTTTCCCGCAGCTCGTCATTAGTCCTGGTGCTGGAAAGGCTGAGCCGTTCCTCCCCAGTAAATTATGTGCCATTCCTCAAAAAAGTGGATGAAATAAATGGGGCTAGAGCATGTCTTTTTTGCTCTTGGCTTTCAGGTATTGATTCGGACATATTTTCATGCCGGGAGTAATCAATTCTTCGGTAGATGGGCAGAATTAAATAATTTCAGGCGAGCCCTTCACACGGCTTGTCATTAATTTGCCTCGCGGTAGCAGCAGCCAATGCCGGGCACGAGGCGTGCAGCACCCCGGCTCTGCCCTGGGGATTTCCTGGAGGGACGGACACGCTGCGTTTGCTTATCTGTACAGAGTCACTTATTACCGCTAATTGGGAGGGACAGTTCAAACGAGCACAGAGAAGCAGCCGCGGCGTGAGCGTGACATGGGTGCAAAGAAGGGGCGGCAGGGCTGGACCCCACGCAAGCCCTGCGCAGAACGGGATGTGGCCTCGCAGGGCAGCGGGACGGGCAGACAGACAGACAGACAGACGGACAGACAAGAGGGCTGGGCTGCTGGAAAGGCAGCAGCTGATGGGAGGGGTGGGCTGCAGGCCGGCTGCGTGGCGCTCCGGGATGTGATCCGCATTAATGCCCTGTGCTCGCCTGTTCTCCCAGGGCTGCTCGGGCTTCTGTGCAGGCAGAAATCGCCCATCGCTCTGGAAGAATTCCCCTCCAGACACGAAAGTGTGCCCAATATTTCCCAGTTATTTTTACTTTCAAGTGGTTTTCTTCAAGCTCGTACTCATTTACACACTGTTGCTTTCCCTAATAAAAGCCCTTTGGATTTTTCCTGGGAAAGCCAAACATTTCCTGCAGCTGTTTGCGATAAATAAAATCATGGAATCGTGGAATAAATGAATAATGGAATCATAGAATCATACAGCAGCTTGGATTGGAATGGACCTTAAAGATCCCTGAGCTCCAACCCCCTGCTGCAGGCTGGGCTGATGAGGGCTGCCAAACATACAGATGTGTTTTCTATAGCAGAAGCACTACATTGCACTTCTTTTTATTTATCGGTTTTCCTTTCAGTTTTACTTGGGGAAAATAATGGAGGATGGGTATTTTGGCAATGAGGGCAACGTGGGCTTTGTTTCACAGCATGGGGTTGTGCTGCTGCCAGGCTTTGAGATGAGGTGCTGGTATTCCAGCTCCAGTTTGACCTTTTAAAAATATATGTATGTATAAAATTAGATTTTCAAAGAGGACATGAAAAGCTCTGTTTTTCTTTAAACAAATAATTCCTCTCCCTTTTGGGAAAGAAACCTACGTGTCTCCTGTTTGTAATGCGGGAAGACGGAGATTACGTGCATCTGCAACCTGCTTTTAAATGTGCTCTACAGACGTATTGTACCCACATTGACACTGAAGAGGATAAACCTAAGGGAAGGATCTCAATCTAAGAAGTTAGCAACCCCTACTGAAGCCACAGCACAAAATTCTCCATGTGTGGCTTGCATTTTAAGCGCTGCTCGAGAGGCATGGGAGCCAAAGCCGCCGCTCAAAGAACGCTGCAGTCAGGGCACCCAACAACAAGTTTTTTTTTCTTTCGCTTGTGTGGCGAAGATGAATCGAGTTTGTTTTGCCATCTCCTCTGTTTCAGATTTCCTGTGTGATAGCAGAATGAGTTTGTTGTCCATTGATACCTTCATGTATAGGTTGTTGGGGTTTTTTTCAAGGCGGAAGACAATGTCCCCTTGACGTTTGCATGAATGAGCTCATTTATCCCCCCCAGCGCCCGGAAACCGTTCCTCCTGCCCCGACAGCTGCAGGCTCTGTTTGCTCAGGGCCATGGCCAGCCCCACTGCTCCCTGCCCCGCAGAGCCCCATGCGCAGCGTTGCACCGAGCAGCAGCCGCCGGCACGCCAAGGAGCGCTCCGCACTGTTTGGGTGAAGCGCCGCGGATTGCTGGCCAAGGCTTGGATTCCTTCCCCAGAATGGCGTTTCCGTCATTTGTTTCAATTATTTCAGTTCTTCTTCTAGAGCCAGGACCCACTGCCAACTGCTGTTCGACGGCTATTTAATTCATATGTTGTCCTTCGTTGTATATCGTAGGTAGGTTGCGCCGCAAGTAGTGCCTCCTGTTTATTTCCACGGAAATTGCAACAGATACAAAAAGCATACTGGCATTGTTTGGTGGAGCAAACTCTCAACTACTAAATGCTATTTTTCAACAGTTGCCATCATTAGCTGTGCACTCTCACCTGTGGTGAACAACAGCCTGCTTGCAGCACTTGTAAATATCTGTACCAGCGAGGCGACCCAGTGTATCACAGCTGCTAGCAGCACTGTTGCTAGGAAAATATTGCCCACACAATCTAACTTTCACTGTCCTAACTTTTTTTTTGTCTCTATAAACATTCAGCAGGCATCGATGAATGTCAGTGGGTGCAGTTTTTTCCATGTTGAGAAACTCAGCTCCGCACCTTTGCTTCATACACACTTTGGTGTCAGACACCACTCTGTCAGAGTGCCCCTCTGCTGCCATCTGTCGCACAGCAACAAAATGTAATGGGGTATTGGTGGGAAGGTTCAAACTCTACTGCCATCCCACCAGCATCCGCCTCTAACATCATGAGCCAACATCATAAAGTAGAAGGCGTTACTTCTGGAGCGCCTCTCATAGCATTGGCTCATGCCCTTGTGAAGGATATCTTGGTTATTTTCCCTATGTTACTGGGAAATTAGCCTCAGTGCTGCAGCCAACAGCCAAGTCCAGGTCAGTGGAGCCATGGGGCTCAGTATCTCAGTGCTTACTTGTACTCTCTGCTCACCCAAAATCCCAGAGCAGCTTCATAAAATAAGTTTTTTTATTTTTGCAAATATGTGTGATTGCATTTTTGCATTCCTGTGCCTAGTCCTCCACAGATGTGTAAACCTGGCAGGTCTTGATGTTGAAGTGGAAGAGGAAGAACCTTTACATCAAGGGTAGGGAGGCCCTGGCACTGCTGCCCAGAGCTGTGGGTGCCCCATCCCTGGAGGTGCCCAAGGCCGGGTTGGATGGGCTCTGGGCAGCCTGAGCTGGTGGGGGGCAGCCAGCCCATGGCAGGGGTTGGAACTGGATGATCTTCAAGGATCTTCCAACACAAGCCATTCTACAATTCCATGAGTATCATGACCAGAAAAATGCTTACTCTTGTACAAAAGCCAAATCAGACCATGAATACGGCTGTACAGTATCACAGATATCGTAGATTTGGATCCACAGGCACAGATTTAGGGCTGGAGGTGTAACCACGTCCCCATGGAGCTGACAGGGTTGGAGCCACTCGGTGAACAGCGCAGTGATCCCAGGCGAAGCCACTCCCTGAAAACCCCCGTGTGTTGGGGTGTAACAGATGCAGAAGCCACAGCTCTGTGCTTCCTAGGACACACGAAGCCTCCTGGAGCGTGATGCGATGCCCACGGACCCCTCCCTGCATTGAGGTGGGATGCGGCCACCAGTGTGCTCAATGGCCAACCTATCGGCGCTCGCTGGCCACGCTCATCAGAAATAATTCATGGCTTAATAGAGCTCCTCCATTAAAAGGTTTTGGGAGTAATATAGGAAATGAATGGCTTACACAACTGGTCCTGAAGCAGCCGGGGAGGGGCGTGGGGCTGGCTAACCCGCCGGCCTCCCCTGCACCGCAGCCTAAAACCGAGGCTGGAAATTGGGTTTGATTTTTTATTTAAAATTCAAATGTCTGATGTTCTTAAATTGAACAAATGATATTTTAACAAAATATATCAGGCTCCAACATCTGCAGATTATGATTTGCATTTTGAAATTGGCTGCTTGAATTGAACAAGGATGAATACTGTCACTCTTCTTTTATTCGCTCAGTTTATTTAATGAAATGCTAGAGGTCAACCCTTTGTCCTTAAATTAGTTACTATAAAAATCTTTTTGTACTTTTCTGCTTGTTATGATGTCTTCTGAGCAGAAGAAAAGGTTGCCATTAATTATGTCTTTGTTGAATATGGATATCTATTCAGAGTTAGTTAAACAGTTTCAAACAAAATTAGCATTGAGCAACTCTAAGGCCAGCTTTAGGTTGGTTATCAAGAATTTTTTGCTAAGAGAATGCTCTTCTGCAAGTGTGCATTATCTAATATATTCAGCTTTCAGTTGCTAATTTTTTTTCCAGATGAAGATGGGCTTAATTGAGGTTGTGCTTTTAAGTTTGTAGAGCTCTTCAGCATCTCATACAAAAGCATCTAGAGGCTTTTCATTTGTCTTGAGTATGTTTTAGATGTACAAATATTATTTACTTTAAACTCCAAATCAAAAGGCGCGCCGTAACTATTTTAAATAAAACATTATTCTCCGCTGAAATATATATAAATTCAAAGCGGGACTTTTTTCTTTTTTTTTTTTTCCATTATCACTTCATAATTTATTTGAAAGAGCCGCTATTAACGAATTTTAGGATAACACCAGAACGGCGGTTTAGAAGCTGATGTGGAGCAAGGCGTTTAGCGGCGTAATTTGCTCATCAGAGATAGGAGACCTTCGCGTATGAACGTCGCGCTACGGCCCCGCTCTCATCCCTCACTGGCAGCGCCGCGCCGAAAGCAGGGCTTTCAAAATGAAGCCGTGCTGCTGGGAGGATGAGGATGCTCCAGAGCCAGGGCTGGAGCTGGGCTCGGGGCTGCTCACCCCATCCCTGTGGCTCAGCACTGCTCATTGCATTGGGGCACCCTCACTGCAGCACCCTCCCGCCCCACCGCCCTCGGAGAAAGGAGATAATTAGGAGAAGGAATAAGGAAATATAACTGCTGAGGATTAGTCCCGGTCATTGGAAATGCAAATGAATGGCGTGCTTGCTCCCAACACGCTTTTTTCAAGCTTGTGTTTTCAGAAATGATTTCCCTCTCTTTTTTTATCCCTTTGCTTTCTTCTCCGTGCGGTGCTGCTGTTTTTTCCCGCAGCAGTAAATATTCCCGGAGATGAGACTGTAACCTTGTAATGCTTTTAGGTATTATACATACATATATTTTTTTTCATTTTAAATACTAGCTCATAATGACATTGTGAAGTAGGGATCCCGAGTCAGCCTTATTATCATGGTGTCTCCTTGAGCTGAACCTCTGAGAAATGTGAAGGGGAGACCTTTAGGAGCAAACAAATCCTTTAGCTGCCTATAATTATTTATTAAAATGGGCTACTGGGATAAAGGACGGGGAGGGGGAGGGAGGAGCAGGATTCCTTTCTGTGTACATCCCCCATACAGGCAGGGTATGTGCACACAGCCAGCCACCGAGGAGAGTGGCTGCAGCCTCCCAGACAGCAGTTTTATAATTATCAAATGATGAGTGTGCGGAAAGGAAAGGTACAACGAGAGGCAGGTGCTCAACACGTGGCATTTATTTTATTATTCCGTCTTATTTCATTTTGGTTTGTTTCATTTTGTTTTACTTCATTTTGTTTTACTTCACTGGGTCTAATATTAGATATGGAGGTTGGCGGCCCTGCCTGTGGCAGGAGGTTGCAGCTTGATGATCCACGAGGTCCCTTCCAACCCAAGCCATTCTATGATTCTATGATTTTATCTTATTCTACTTTGTTTTATTTTAATTTGCTTCCCTTTTTTTTTTTTTTTCACTTTGCTTTATTTTACTTTCTTATTTCACTTCCTTTTGGGTGAAAAGCAGAATGATGCTGTGCCCCAACCACTCAGAGAGCATCCAGCCCTCTCGGTGCAGCTGCAGGACATTCCCATACAGAGGCACGGCGTTGGGCTGGGAGCACTATGATGATCTACCTGTGCACTCCACAGGCAAAGAAAAACAAAAAGGAGAGGAGCAGTGTTTTCCCCGTTGTGCAAACATCACCGTGATTTCCTGCCGCGGGCTGGAAAAAACTACCAAAAAAAAAAAAAGAAAGAAAAAAAAAGAAAAAAATCCTTTTGTGTAAGGAATTGCATTGATCCCCGCAGGTTTATCCAGCCCCACGAGGAGCCTAGGCTGCACGTGTGGGCACGGTGTGGTTGAGTGCAATGGCAGCAAGGCAACGTAACCCATTCTCCACATCTCAAGCAACGCTATAAACTTAGCAGGCTATTAGGAAATCTTTGGGGTCAACTTTCCACTTGTGCCTTACGCTCTCCAACAAGTACTTTTATGGTTTCTTCTAATATATAGGATTTATCTTCAGTCCTGTGAAGAGCTTTTAAATTTAATCCAGCGTTGAAGTAGTAATTTGTTGCTCCCTCTCTACAACAGGCTTTTCTTTTAACTTCCTCGGGACGCGGGCTCTTTGTGCAGGCTAATCTTTAACGCACAATGGGAATCTGCGCCGGGGATCTCCGTTTTGGACCTCAGATGTCCTTAAAATATGAGGAATGAAAGTTGCTAAGTGCGTTCCGGTCGGAATGGTAAAATGAGAATTGTGTGCAAGTGACACTCCAGGGACAATGAGCCGAGCCGTGCGTGCTGCTCCTGCACGGTGTGCTTCGCTCCTCGTCAGCTCGGGGAGCCGCACGCCGCAATTAATTGTGCTGCACGGCGCTCAGAGCTCGCTCAGCATTGGAGCCTCTTTCCGCACGCGGGTGCTGAGCGGCGGCTGCATGCAATTTGGGGAGCTTTGCTGCGGGTTGTTTTGTGGTTTTTTTTTTTTCACTCCTTTTGGATCAGCGTTTTTTTCATGTTTGCCTTCTGCTAAAATCTCTCTTCCTTTGGTCTGAACGTGTTTTGTTTTTTTTCCCCCCCATGCAAAAGCATTGCTGTTTCTTTCTTTTTCTTTTTTTTCCTAGAGAGAAAAAAAAGTGATGATAGTGGTAAAGAACCTCTTTACCCACCACTTATTTTCAGCCCATTTGTCCAACATTTTTGAAGCCGAAGCCTCACCAGACTGCCTCTGCTTTTTGGGTCCTGAGTGACTAATGCATGTTTCACTCCAGATAGCAAAAGCAAACCGGGGACACGTTTAGACGTGGTCTGAGCCTTTGAAACAACGCACGATGAAGAGAAAAGAGCCCCTCATAAATAAAGATATGGAAGCCACAGGATTAAACACAGGAAAAGCTCTGCCTCACTTTATTAGGAGCATTTCTAAACCAGGCTGTTATTACCTGGACTTTTCCACTGCGGCGGCTCGGGCAAGAAATTCGGGTGCTTTGCATGTACGACACCCCTGGCTTACATCGTTGTACCTACGGGGGAAAAATCAAGACGTTCCATCCACCTCAGTTCCCAAGGCTGTGGGGCAGCACCGTGCTCTCCCACATTGCTGTTACAGACCAGCCCTGCCAGCTCCATGCACCCAAATGTGCGTTGCAGGCAGGCACTGCTCCGCTCTGCTCTCCAGCAGCCACCGCCGTGCAGCAGTTAATTAATTACAGCCCCAACCGTACGCTTCCAACAGAGCAAAGCACAGCCCGGAAATATTTTTAAGCCATAAAGAGGGGAAGTTTCAGGTAGAGCAGCATCCACGGAGGTTTTATAGGAGTGATTTAGTGAATGTTGGAGCGTGTTTCGTGCCGCATTGTTTAGACTCAAGAAGGCATAAAATCTGTAACGTCTATTTATCATGGAGCGATTTTAATGTAAACATTTGTCTATTTAGATGAAGTGTTTTCATTATTAAGCTAATTTCAACATGTTTCAGATAGACTGATGAGTTGGAAGCAGAGCACTTGCTGATGAGACACGAAATTCTGTCTCAGCTCAGCCTGCTGTCAGATACATCTTCATTAGTTTTTGTCATTCACCGATGGCAAATGCTCTATAAATGAGATGACGATCAGGTCCGCCTTGATAACTTGCCTTATCTCATTAGTTTTCACATCAAAGTTAATCAGCAATGTGAATTGTAATTGCTGGAAGAGACAATGCAATAGATCACTGGGCCTTTTTTTTCTGTATGGCATCTTGAAACATCAGCAGGCTGGTGTGAGTAGATAGGCTCAGAAAGAAAATGATGTGGAAAGCATAATAAGCAAGCTGCTCAGAATTAATGAGCTTACCCAATAAGAAAAGAATAACCAATCAATGTGAGTTGGGCAAATATAATTTAGGAATAATTGCTTGATTGGTTGTCTATAGTAGGCTGATTTGACCACACACAAGGATTAAGAATTAAGATGTCAAGGCAAAAAAATAATTTGGCAACTGAGGGCATGTAATTTTTGGTTTCCTTTCCTTTATGACTGAAAGAGATTGCCATTTGATACGTTATTCCCCAAGAATGACAACGTTACATAGACACGGGCTGCTTTTTGTTTCTTTTCCCTTGATGCTTCTTTTATAACATGAGCCCTTTCAAACCTCGGCGGGGATATTTCGGTACAGGACGTTCAAAACAAACGGAGTTTAAAGAAAAAATATAATCCAAATGTCTCCATTTGTAAGCACTGCATTGAAAGGGCTGCGAGCCGGAGGTGCCGCGCACCACACGTTTGCTTCTTGCAAAACGACGTGCTTGGGTGTTTGCAAAACACAGCAATTATTTGGTCCGGATCCGAAAGGCAATTCTTGCCGTGGGCATGCTTTTAATATAATTTTCCCTACAGCCATTCACCAATTAGCAAAGAACCCTTATATTCTTCTATCTAAACTATTGGGAAGGTTCAGCCAGAAGGTAAATTTGCTTTGATCTACATTACACCTAATTGAGTCGCCACCAATGTCTCTATCCCAACATCAAGAAATGTGAAAATGTTAGATTATTTCACTGGGGATTAAACCTAATTTTCGCGTGTTCTGCATTAACCTATTAGGCTGACTCATCTGCATTGCTAATACGGCTCAGGCAGCTGTCACCGCTAAAGAAAAACATGATCATGCAATCCTTGAATGAATGATTCCAGCTCTGATTAGTGGTAGTGAAGTTAGCTGAGCCCCGGCGATAAGGCAGGAAAATTCCCAGGTTGCCAATAGCTTTGAAAATTATCAGACTGTGGGCAGGAGTGCACCCCTGGCCGCAGGGCCCCGGCCAGGCACCGGTGACGTTATTTAGGGCCGTCTTTCGGTGCCTGCAGAAAGGCACCCACGCCTTCTGAGGGGTCAGCGCCGTGGGGATTTATGCGCTAATGGCCAACCACCTGAAAACGGCCCCAAATGGGAAGCGAGACGTCCTCCTCCTCTATGCTGCCATTTGGGTTTAAAGGGCGTTTGGGGCGTCCACGCACCCTGCATCCCGGCCACGGCTCCGCTCTTTGTTCGCCGCCTGGCTCGCTCCTTTCTGCTCGCCACATTTAAATAGTTAAAGAAGGGGAAAAAAAAGAAAAAAATTAAAAAAAAAAAGAAAAAGAAGCCACAATGACGCAGCCCCTTGAGATGTGAAAAATTTTGGAATGAGTTCGCCCGCTAGCAATAGAGTGAGGAGCCAATTTAATCCGATTAGCGCTTCCCGACAATAGATGCTCCTCACCCATTGTGGACAGAGGCTCTCGCTTTATTTGTTTCTATTAGCCAAGAATCCAAGATAGCGGAAAAGTGGAATTTTGCCCCCGTCGGATCGCTCAGACAATCGACAGAAAAACAAATTGAGGAAAATAGCCTAATGTGTCAATATTTATCTTCTGGCCCTAATTGTCTGCGGAGAGGACTTGTTGAGTGCGCAAAGTTTGCCGCGCCGGTTTATCTCCGTGCTCTTCATTCCCCCATTGTATGGATATAGTGGCAGCTACTCACAATGCAGTGATGTTTGAGAAGGGCAGGAGCTGCAGAGGCATAATAGAGGCGTTTTAATGGAAAAAGGCTTGCGTTTGTAGACCGAGCTGCAATACTTGATAGTAAAATGTAAAAAGGCTTTAAACTGATATATACATTTATATAAATTCACCATTTATTTGTGAAGGCGCTTGCACAATCTGTATTGAATTTGATAGTGAGACGCTCCTTTTCAACGTGAGTGCATTCTCCTCTCTTTCAGCCCCAAGCCCACCATGATGTTGATGGGACATGTGTTGCATTGCCACCCTTCGCTGTGGAATAATCCATCAGGAAGAGGCAGCGGTGCCCTGAGCAGACCCAGCGCAGTGCCCGGCTGCAGGATGAGGGTGGGCTGCAAAAGCAGCAGACGGGGATTTTGTCCTTGTGTTCTAAACCCCTTAATGAAATCACCTCTTTGCCAGCTCCACATCCTGGTGCCGTGCCCCACCGGGGTGAGACATCCCCCAGCATCACCCCATAAAGCTCCGCACGTGGGTTCTCTTATCCCAAAACGGGACTTTTCCCTCTCCGTTACGGTGATCCCAGACATGGATCAAAGCAACCTAGGGGTGGCTGCTGGACCAGAATAACTGTCTGCATGCAGAATGTTCTGGAACAGGTCTTTCACTTTAAATTCACACCCCGTCTTTTCCTGTGTAGAGGAGCACTTAGCTGGGGTCTCCGCTTGCTGCCGCGCCGGTGATAAGATGGATTGGCTGATCTAATAGGTCTTTTCAATCTCTGATTTCGAAAGCTAAGATTGGGAAATTAATTTCAGAAAGGTCAAAACAGAGCAAGGCTATCCTGCCGCTGTGTGATGGATCCTATTTTTTTAAAATCTATCTATTGAAGGAAAGGTTAGTTATTCAGCATCCTGGAAGGAAAAAAAAAAAAAAAAAGAAAAGAAAAGAAAAAGAGAAAAAAAAAAAAGAAAGGAAGAAATAAACCAAGCAGAGAGAATACAAAAAGTGTATAGATCTGCTGACCCACTCGCAATCTCCAGTTAATGAAAACGCTGCAGAGCTGGAGCCCTGAGAGCCCACTGCACCACAAGGCACTGACCCCACAGCAACGGGGGCTGAGCGCTGGCACCGTCTCCCCTTCCTGCTGACAGTCAGCCCGTGGGGTATGGAGCAGTGCTTCACATCCTTGTTTTTTGTGGGTGGTGCTCAGAAACCACTAAGATCACTCACCTCAACCCACCCCCCGCTGTGCCCACTGCCCACGTCCTGCAGTGCCACATCCCCACGGCTCTGGAGCACCTCCAGGACCCCACCACTCCCTGGGCAGCCTGTGCTGGCATATGACCAATCTTTTTGAGAAGTTTTCCCTACTATCCAATCCAATGTGCCCGCCCCTCTTATCCTGAAGACAATCTCCTGCCCCAGAAACCTGCTTCTCTAGCAGCAGTGGGGCTTCAGGGCAGCTAAGCAGCACTGCTTCATGTTTAACACCAGGGGCTGGTGATGGGAAGAAGGTCTGCAAACCACACAGCAGCTTTCCCAGCACAGCTCCAGTTGCAGGGAATGACCGAGGGCCTCTGCTTACTGCTTGGCTCCCCACGTAAGATCCCAGCCTGAACACCTTGGCAAAGGGGTTCTAATTAATACAGTCGGCCTCTCAGATTTGTTTAATTCAGTCTTAAATGCAGATGGGTCAATCTCACTTTGGAGTTCACTCTTTACAGTCTAATATCAAAAGCATGTATATTTGGGGTTGTATCCATATGGTAACGTGTTTAATATCCATTAGTAAGGCTCTCCATGTCTTGCTCTTGCATTTTCCTGTTGCTTTCTGCAATCTGTTATGCAAAAACAATTAAGCAATACAGGGGAAAATAAACAAATACCTCCAGTTGAGGATTATGTTAACAAGTTCAGTAATAAACAACAATTATTAGTCAATATATGCAGATGACTTAATTCCTGTAACACGCTAGGCAACGCTGGAGATAAAGTATAACTTGGGAAATTGGTTGCATATTTCATCCTGAACAGGAGATGTGGAGAAAAATGTCAGAGCAAGCAAACACATCTGGCTCATTAACGTGGTATCTTTTTCCAGTAAAGAATCTCAAGCAGATTTGAATGGACACCAGAGCTTCTCCATAAATCAGCTTGAGCTCCCCGGGGCAGTGCTGTGCCAGTTAACCTGTCCTTTGTGGCACTCCTCTCAGCTCATCCCAAACACAATTGGGGCAATCCACATGTAAAGGTATTTCCACAGCCCCAGGTGCTTCTTGTGTCCCACACTGGGCGCTGGCACACAGCATGAGACATCTCTCTGGCTTCCTGAGTGGGAGCATGAGGATGGGAGGAGAACGGTGGGTGTGTGACTGCAGGGCTGTGCCACAGAATCATAGAATGGTTTGTGTTGGGAGGGACCCCTCAAGGCCGTTTGGTCCAAACCCTGCAGTGCACAGGGACACCCACAGCTCCATCAGTGCTCAGAGCCCCATCCAGCCTGAGCTTGGCTGTCTGCAGGGATGGGACACACCATCACCTTTCTGGGGAACCTGTGCCAGTTTCACCAGCCTTAGTGGAAAAAACTCCAGCTCTGACCTGACGAAGAGTAAGCACTGCAGGTTGCAGGCAGGATGCTATTTCCCACGTGAATCAGAGCTGTTGACTCTGCCAGCATGGGAAATCGAAGAGATAAGCAAGCAGAGTTCTCATATGCTGAGATTTGTTCCTATAACTTCTAGGGGAGGTTTGCTCACTTCCTGGCTTTCCTCCTGGATTACAGCTGCCCCTTACACGTGAAGGCATTTCACACCTCAGCTGAGACTCACAGAAGCGTTTCAGGCTGTACACAGCTCCCCCATTCCTGATTTATTTATTTTTTTTATCATGTGTCTGAGCCTTCTGCGTGCAAAACCACCGCTGGAAGGTGGCACGTGTATAACAATCCCAGATTGAATACGCACGTGTAAAAATCCTGTGTGGTGAAGGGAGCTCCTCTGCATTGCCAGAAAGGGAGAAGAGTAGGAGCACTGCTGGTAGCACGGCTGGCTGCGGGGCTGCAATGCATGGTGTGGGGCTGCAGCCCTGGGTGGATCCTGGAGGCATCAGGGGAATAGCGCTAAACCCAATTTAAATAGGGAGCTGGGGGGAGAGCGAAACATTTATTAACATCTAATCCTGTTAAGATTTTCTACACCATATGTCTGAGCAACAGAACATGTGAAATGTGTACTAATTACTCCTGCTTGTGTCATGTGTGTATATTTTATATGCAGTCCCTGACCTTTTTGTTAATAACTTCACATTATATTCATTGACCTGAAACAAATTGAATTCAGTGGCACTCACTCAAGAATTGAATTACATAGTCTTCTTAATTGGTCTCTTATTTAAATGTGGAAAAGTAACAGTTTACCACCTGTAATTTTTTTTTTTTTTTTCCTTAAGAAATTCCTCTGGAGCGTGTGCCTGCCCAACGGGGTCGTGTTTGAAGGGAATTATTGGGGAAAACAGGAATCTTGTGCATGGCAAAGAGTGGGAATGCAGAAGGAGAAGCTGCATCTCCTTGCCTGCAGCACAGCTGCCCTTGGGACTCCCATGCTTCCTGCATCCCACTGCAGTCCTGCATCTCAATGCAGTCCCACATCCCATCACCTCTTGCATCCCACTGCAGTCCTACATCCCACTGCAGTCCCACATCCCATTGCAGTGCCTCATCCCAACATCCCTTTACTTCCTGCATCCCATTGCAGTTCTGCATCCCATTGCAGTCCTGCATCCCACTGCAGTCCTGCATCTCATTGCAGTCCCACATCCCATCACCTCCTGCATCCCATTGCAGTCCTGCATCCCGCTGCAATCCTGCATCCCACTGCAATCCTGCATCCCATCACCTCCTGCATCCCATCACCTCCTGTACTGCATTGCAATCCTGCATCCCATCACCTCCTGTACTGCATTGCAATCCTGCATCCCATCACCTCCTGCATCCCATCACCTCCTGTACTGCATTGCAATCCTGCTTCCCATCACCTCCTGCATCCCGTTGCACTCCTGGATCCCATCACCTCCTGCATCCCATTGCGATCCTGCATCCCATCACCTCCTGCATCTCTTTGCAATCCCACATCTCATTGCAGACCCCATGTGCACAGCCCAGGGAAACAGGGGCCATGGGAGATCTCCACTCTACTCATCTTCTGACGCCAAGTTAATTGCCAAAGCTGCAAAGAAGAGACTTACTCCTGACTTACTATATTTAACTTAAAAATGCAAATGTTATTAGTGTCCTGATCATTGATAAGAGTGCCTTTGTGCCATGCTTTAACCTCCATTAGGGAGGATTATGAGAACGTCGCCACATTGGCATTTTATAAGTGTCACTGTGACAGCACTTGCTGCACAAATGCCTGGCTGTCACACTGAGGTTTATCACCAGGTTTTTTCCTCCGAATGCAGACTAATAAGCCCAGAAATTACAATTGCCTCCCTGCCGAATCTGTGATAGGCGGAAATAATGATATCAGTGCCCTGCTAATCTCCTTGCCTCCGCGCTTGGCACCATCCTATTGAGTCACCTGTCATACGCCGCTTTGATGAGGCGAATTCAATCTCTCAGCTATAATGACAATGGAGCCATTTTAATGTTTGGAAATGATTATGTGAAGGTTTCTCTTTGCTCTGTCTTGGCAAGCAAACCGGGTCAGCGTTCAGCCCGTGTCTCCCGCTGTCGCTAACAACTTGGAAGGAGCCGGGCTGTATTAAGTGAATATGCCAGGTTATTAGAAGCGAGACTTCCTGGGGGGGAGCCTCGCTTTATTTCCTTTTCCACAGCTCAACCTGAGCCTGGGGGGGACCTCCGTGATGCTGCTGCATCTCCAGCCCCAGCAGTGTGGCTGCTGCCCATGTGAGGCGATGCGCCGTACGACAGGGGGAGCCTGGCTGCAGGGTGATAGAGCCTAAATTCCTTAAAATAAATGATAAATAATAATAAGCAAAGCCTATTGGACCCTCCTGTCTGCTCACGTGTTGGGATGATGCGTGAGAAAGTTTCCTGCCCTGCTGATATCACGCATGCTGATATCTTACCCGTGCGTTTATTTGAGCTCATTTTTGGTAGAGAAAATGAATTTCTTTCCTTCTCCATTGGGTTCCTCTCCAGGTTCAGCGCTCTCTGAGACCAGGCTCACCCTAGACATGCATTGTGTGTATGGGCTGAAATGCTTTTCTTTCTTGGGATGTAAAAGGAGCATTTGAAGGGGCTGTAATGAGGAAGGGGACAGACTCTTTAGCAGGGACCGTGTGACAGGACAAGCAGGAATGGTTTCAAACTAAAAGAAGGGAGATTTATACTGGGTATAAGGAAGAAGTTATTTACACTAACAGAGGTGAGGCACTGCACGGATGGCCCAGAGAGATGGAGGTGCCCCATCCCTGCAGACAGCCAAGGTCAGGCTGGATGGGGCTCTGAGCACTGATGGAGCTGTGGGTGTCCCTGCTCAGTGCAGGGGAGTTGGACCAGAAGGCCTTTGAAGGTCCCTTCCAACTCAAACCGTTCTATGATTCTATGATGAAGAAAACCACATTTATTGTAGGAGAAGGAGAGGGGAGAAGAAGGTGTTCCTGTCCTCCTCGCCTCCTCAGTGCCCTCATCCCAGCCCATCCCAAAGCTCAGAGCCCCTCGGGCCATCCCCCCATAGGGCAGCACAGGGAACCCCGCAGTGGCACCGCTGTGGGCCATCAGTGCTTCTTAATGCGACATTAATTTTCTGGAATCTTGACCAAGTCTTTGATAAGGGAGGAATAAAGAAGCAGAATTTCAGATGTCAAGCTTTTATTAATGAAAGTGTTCAAGGCCATCGCTGGATGGATATTACAGGCTGCTTTCACCGCGCTCTTCAGTTTATGAAAAGCAATTGTTTAGCTGTATAGAGAGTATAGAGCAGAATCAAATTGACCTGCGTGATACAGAAAGTAGCACTGAGCCTATTTAACTAAGGGTCCTTTGAAAGAAATCTTTTTTATTATAGATGAGTGCTGAAATTATTTCAAGGAAGTGATTATCTGTCTAATAATTTTAAATGCATGAGCGGCTCCAACCTATAAAACGCGGGCAGAGCGCGGCGGTGTGCTTGGAGACGCGTGGCCAGGGCATCCCTACTGCCCAGATTTTGGGGATGCCCTTAGCACAACTGCTAGCCTTGCAGTGGGGGTGTGCTGGGGGTAACGCTGGGGCTCAGGGATGCTCCGCCGCTCGCTGGACTCCTCGGGACACAGAGATGCAGAGCCCACGCGTGGGGATACGAGGCCCCACGCATCCCCTCATTAAGGCTGGCGGCCTAATTAGGGTGGCACCCCGCCGCAGCCGCCCCGTGGGGCCGCATCAAAGCCCGCATGGGGCACGCGTGGGGGCGGCGCGCGGGCAGCGCAATTACCCGAGTTAAGAAAACATCCCTGTAATTAGCCAGGCAACTCTAAGCACAAGGAATGGAAATTAGTCACAGCGCCATAAATTAGGCGGTGCATACATTACGTGCTGCCAGCACCCCGGGGGCCGCCTGCTCGCAAGGCTTTGGTGTGCAGCCCCATGCCTCTCCATCAGGCGCGCATCCCCAGGTGACTGCGTGCCACCAAAAGGAGTTTTCAGCTGCATTACAGATTTCCTTCGCTAATTCTGTTATGGGCAGAATTGGGATCCCTCAACTTTTTTTTTTTTTCCTCACTTTTTTTTTTTTCGTTCTCTTTTTTTCCCCTGACAGTGCAGGGAGCAAAGCCGCTTCCCTCCCCCTCCAGCTAATAATTAATGTTCAGCTTTTCAGCATGCTTCAAGACCCTGCATTGTTTGCTTTAATTAGGAGCAGTAGTTAAGGAACTATTTTGAAATCCCTTCCCAGTTTTGAACTATTTCTTTACCGGGGGGAAGGAATGGGGGGCACGGGGAGGGGGGGCAAGCAGGAAATTGAACTGTAGCAGCACATAACATTTGCATCAAAATAATACAGCCGGCAACAGAAAATCACAATCACATCACTCAGAAGGAAGGAACAGAATACAAATTAAAGGAATAATGTAAATTTTTTGCCATTAAGCTTCAATGACCATTTGAAATGGTGCAAGGCACAAAGGTTTTGATGAGCATCATCCAGTTTGATTATTCATACTTGTGCTTCTGCTTGAATTAAAATAGGAGTGCTAGAGCCTGTTAAAGCAAAATATTTGAATTGGTAGTGAACTCTCACCTTTACTTGCATCCATTTACTTTTCAAATGAATACCAGATAAGTTAGTGCATTTTATAATCGGCCTGTTTTCCAGCGAGTGCTGTCATTACATACCAATTTCTTTTAGAAGTGCTTCCTAAGAAACATTAAATACTCACAAACAAGGCTCGGGCCGTCAGCCCGCACAGAGCCAGGCCTTCATGCCCTCCTGCCCACCATGCACTGCCCGCCTCGTTAAGCCCAGCTCGTTACCGGCCCAGCACACAGCTGGAGAGCACGCACCCTTAGCGCTGCCTTCCATCTGAAAAGTGATTATTATTTTTTTTTAATTGTGATTACGATTTATTTTAGCCAATAGCACCACCTTTATCCAAAGTCAAGCTTTCTCCTTCCAGGGAAAAAATAAAGCTAAATCACTGCATTCCAGCTCTGGGGTTTCAGCTTGCTCCCATACAAACACAGGCTGAGGGTTGTGCCCAAAGACAAACCCAACCTATGGGGCAGCCCTAGGGCAGGTGCCATCTAGCCTGTCACGTGCACCAGGAGGACTGTTGGCTCCCGCTGTTGGAGCTGACTGTTTCCTGCAGAAGCCATGAATCCACCCCAATTTCAGCCCTTTGGCTCGCCTGGGCACTGCTACACTGGAGTGGTGTGTTCTGAAAAGCCCCGTTATGAAAATGAGGGGGAAAAATCAATGCAGCTACACAGGGAAAACAAACAAACCTCCATTTGGGCAATTTGAAGGCGATCCGTCACAAGCTAACGAAGGCCAGGTGATTTAAATGATAAAGGATGTGGGATGAATGCGTGCCATTGTTTCTGCTGTTTTTTTCCAAGGTGATCTGGGTGAACACCATGCTCTCGGGGTTAAGTTTGAGCTGCTTTCCTTTAAGAAATGCTCTTCTTCCCATATGGACAGGGAGTGGAAGGCCATGAACAGGGGTGGATGACTATGGATGGGAGTGGATGGATATGGACAAGGGTGGGTGGCTATGGGTGGGGGTGGATGGTCATGGATGGGGGTGGATGGCCATGGATGGGGGTGAATGGCTATGGATGGAGGGCAAATGGCTATGGACATGGGTGGATGGCTATGGACAGGGGGTGGATGGCCTTGCGTGAGTGGTGGATGGCTATGGACATGGGTGGATGGCTATGGAAAGGGGGTGGGTGGCCATGCATGGGTGTGGATGGCCGTGGGTGGATGTGGATAGCCATGGACAGGGGTGGATGGCTACGAATGAGGGTGAATGGCCACAGATGGGGGTGGATGGCCATGAACGGGAATGAATGGCTATGGATTGGGATGTGGATGACCATGGATGGGAATGGATGGCTATAGATGGGGCTGTAGATGGCTGTGGACAGGGATGGATGGCCACAATGCTCAAGCAACCCACAGCTCTGCAGCCCCCATGCTGCCCTGTACTGTCCTGGAAACTGGGAGTGGAAGCCTTATCCCTGAAGCCAGGGGGCCCTTGGGATGGGGGAAACCCCAGGGATCAGGTAAGAAGGGGATTTCTCACTGGCCTACACGGCCAGGAAGTTCCCACAGGAGGGTTCTTCTTTCTTCATTCCCCTATACTGATTTTTTCCTCCCTTCCCTGGGTTTCCAGCTGCTCCTTCCCTTCCCAGCCCATGAAAGCCCTCCTCTCTTTGCAGGGTCCCCCAGGTTGCCCACTGCGTGCGTGTGGGCAATCAGAGATTTACGGCGGTGCTGAGGCGCGGAGGGAGAACGGCGAGCACATTTCTGCCACAAACTGCTGCTTTCAGGGATCATTCCACTCGACTGGCCGCGAAGAAAACAGCTCTGATAGAAACTATTTTATAATAGTTGGGAACTTTATAACAATGCAGTACCAGCCGAGCTGATTTATTCTAATATGCCGGCTCGGGGAATTGTTATTCACCAAAGCAGAAAATGGAGCTGGCTTTTCAGAAGTGTTTAAAATCAAGCAGCTCTGAAGTCACTCGCCGATTACTTCAGTAATCTTTTGGCGGCCAGGCAATCACATTTCATTACGGGCGGCGCTACTCTGCAAAGCAAATATTGCCTATTGCTGAAACCATGCTGGAGTCACACGGCTTGTGCCCTTCCAGCGGTTGGTGCTTGCAGCAGGGTTGCAGATGTGGGCACAGAACACCTCCTGATGTTCCCATAAATGCCAGGCAGGAGCCACTGAGTGGTGCCTGTTGGAAGCAAGAAAGCAAACCCACTGCTGCTGCCAGTTCTGACATGCGTGCATGTATTGTGTGCAGCTGGAGGGGCTCCGTGGGGAGCACAGGTATCACTGGGAGCAGTGGGAATACTGGGAACACTGGGAGGAGCATGGGGAGCAGTGGGAATGCGGGGATCAATGGGAGCACTGGGAATTTTGTGAGCACTAGGAGCTCTGGATGCACTGGCATCTTTGGGAGCACTGGGATGAGTGGGAGAAATGAGAGCACAGGGAGATTTGGGAGCAGTGGGAGCAGAAAGATAAGTGGGCACAGGAAGGTCAGTGGGTACATGGGAAGCAGTGGGAGCACTGGGAGTAATGGGAGAAGTGGAGTTTTGGCATAGTTCTGATGGGTAGGATCTGATCTGCTCTGGCAGTGATGGGTTGATGGTCAGCTACATGAACTTAGTGGTCTTCCCCAACCATAATATTTCTATGGCTTCAGGACACCAGTTGTCCCCAGCCCTGCTATGGGTCTGTCCCATCACCACTCTGTGCCAGTCAGGAGAATTCCTCTGTTACTGGGGCCACAGCTCCCCCAGGCACCAGGAAGACAATCCCACACTGGTTTTGTTGCTCCATTTTCCTGAGCACTTTGCATGGCTGAAGTTGGTTCGTGCAATAAATGGACACGGTGCAAAATACATCTCCTCTGAACTTCCTAACCTTCCGCAGAGGGGACGAATGCTGAGAGCAATGGGTAAAATTCAATTAACTGAGATGACAGAAAATAATCTACTAAGCGCATACATCAGGCAATTGGGAGCTTTCATACCTTTCAAAAAGGAAATAACCTATTTCTTTCCTTGTTATCTAATGACACAGGAGTTTATTCCTCCAGAAGCAGTTACAAATCTACCTAATGGGGCCTAAATGCTGTTGCCAGGCAATTAGAGGGTTTTATTGTGTCCCTAATTCTTTCATTTCCGTAGCTGGGGATTGTCACCACCCAACGCTCGCAAGCTGCCCCTCATCGGCGAGCCCGTGTGGTTGTGTGCCCACGTGCGTGCACGCGTACGAGGACGTACATGCAATCTCCTTATCAGCTGCACGACCTTCATACGTGGAGGAGTGCGCTTAATTTCTTATCTTTTTTAATCAGGGAACTTTCCGTGGTGGGAATTTTTGCTTTGCGCCCTTGGGTTGAGGCAGCCTGCTTATAAAAGCGCGTGGCGGATGGCACTGTGCTGTTCATTTTCCTCTTGGTGCGCTCGCTGCAATGACTTATTTGGCGTCTGATCTATTCGTTATCCCATTTTTGTAAGCTGATTTTAAATAGGTTACTGCGCAAACTCTTTTTACAGCTTTTGATTATGAATGAGTGCGGGGACGCACGCAGGAGTATTATTTATATAAAATATATAAGCGGGAGGAATCTCCATAAATCACAAAATGCTATTATCCTGGGGGTTTGTGACAGCCATAGCTTTTTATATGGAAAAGCAGAATATATTAAGCAGCACAGCCATTCGGAAGGGACGGCTCGAAAACTGTACGATTGCTCCATTTATTCCATTTGTTCATTTAGTATCCAAAGTCTGCTTTGCGCAAATAAATCTTGAAATTAAGATTTAAGTAGGAATTTATTGAAGGGAGCTACTGTAAGGGAGTTATGTTTTACGGCCCGAGGAATACAGTAATAAACAATGTGAGCCTCGGAGGGGCAGGATTTAACCCAAGAAGGGGGAAACTGTGGGAAGCCATTTGAAATGAGGTGACACCAGAGCCTCGTGCATGAGGGTGTGTGTCTGTGTGCATGGAATTGCTGCACAGGGCCCCGCATGGGATGGCTGTCACTGGGGTGTCACTGTGTTGCTGAGATATCACAGTACCATGGGGATGTCACTGTGCCATAGTGATGTCACTGTGCCATAGTGATGTCACTGTGCCACAAGGATGTCACTGTGCCACAGGCATGTCACCGTGCTGTGGGGATGTCATTGTTCCATAGGGATGTCACCCTGTCATAAGGATGTCACAGTGCCATTGTGATGTCACCATGCCACAGGGATGTCACTATGTCATAGGGATGTCACCGTGCTTTGGGGATATCATCGTTCCACAGGGATGTCACTGTGCCACAGAGATGTCATTGTGCCTCAAAGATGTCACCATGCTGCAGGGATGTCACCATGCCTCGGGGATATCCCCACACCATAGGGACATCACTGTACCACAGGGACCTCATCACGTCACAAGGATGTCACCATGCTGCAGGGATGTCACCGTGCTGCAATTGTGCCTCACTAGATCCATGACAGCAAAACCTGGCTTTGGCTGCCCTAATCAATAGCTGGCCCTAGCGGTTTGCCATACAGTTTAATTAAGTAAATTTACCTTTTGAAGGCAAACTCATTGCAAGCCATTTAGATCCTGGTGTATGGCAACGTTTTTGAGGTTAGTAGTGCTTTTAACCACTGTCTAAAGTGCATACGGTGTTAATTAGCATATTTAGGATTAAGTAGATTTACCGTGCAGTAATCATTCTCTAATTCACTAAGAACTATCTCTGGTGGATAGTGGACATTAATGACAGTTGCAAGAGCTTAGATATTACATAATCACTAATTACATTCTGCACAATTAGCAGAGGCTCCTCTGTGTGAATCGCTAATGGCTGATGGGTGCCATCCGCCCATTGTGGCCATAAAGGGATGCAGCACAACTGGCTGCACAGCGGGAGGATCTTCCTTGTTGGTTCACCACTACCAGTGTTTGGGGAAAAGTCTTTGGTGGTGGTGTATGGATCTGGTTCGTGGTGCTGGGGAGTGGGACTCAGCTCCACGCATCTGTTGTGTGATTGAAATAAGGAGATGTGTCATTAAATAGTTGGAGTAGGTCAGTGGAATTGCTTTGGACAAATCCCCAAGTGGAAACCAGCATCAGGCTCCAGTACCTTGAGGAATTCGGTACTTTAAAATAAGATTGGATGTGGTTTTAAAAGGCGTTGTCAGAGCAAAAGCAATTTAACCAAGGCGATGTATCTGGCGACCACTCTTCTGCCTGCCAAGTGCTCTTCTCTGCAAGCGCATTGTGGGGACAGCAGATTACATCTTCTGAATATTTTTGTCCATTGCTCGGTTCATTTTCATAATAACAACCTGCATCCTCCTCTATCCTTTCATCCTGAAGGGTTGCAAACTATTACATGAGCAGACCCGCTCCTGAAGAGCTGCCACCTCCGAGGGAAAAGCCAGAATTGAGGGGCACAGTGGGGCAATGGCAGGGATATGGGGAGACTGATGGGAGGGCAGCCCTGGGGATGGGCATCATGGGGTGCAGCTGTGCTGGGGCAACCTGTGGGTCAGATAGTGGTTCAGGTTGGCTGCTAGGAGCAATTCCTTCTCCCAAAGAGCAGTGAGGCAGTGACACAGCTGCCCAGAGAGTGGTGGGGTCCCAGAGCCATGGGGATGTGGCACTGAGGGACGTGGGCAGTGGGCATGGTGGGGGTGGGATTGGGTTGGACTGTGTGATCTTAGTGGTCTTTTCCAACCTTCATTCTATGATTCTGTGATTCTGTTCTATGATTCTAATCAACGCGTGTCACTGCTCACGTGCCCCCACAGCTAATTGCTGATGGCAGCTGCGATCCCACAGGGATGGGATGCTCCCGAGGCTCAGCTCCGCCGGGCAGAAAGACACAGCGAGACTCTCAAACAGCTCTCACCACTTCCAATGGCATTTCCCACAGCAGGGCTGGTGAGGCATTGTGTCAAGGTGGAAAATGTTAGCCTGGAGGTGCCTTGCCTAGGAACCCCATATTCTGTGCATTGGGGCTAGGATGCTCACGCCATGCACAAACCCCCAGCACACAGCAGGGGCTGGGCTCAGGCTGGGATCCCTGGGCGCCTTTCTCTCCATGCAGTTGGCATTTTTCCCCATCTTGACCCTGTGAGATGGGGCTGTGGGTGAACCCGGGTCTGGGCGCTGGGCAGCATTTGCATAAGTGCTGCCAGGGAAAGCAGGTGCTATTCCTTACATTAGCGACAGAACATTTAAATCTTAATGACTGGCATTGTTGTCTAAAAGACGGTGTTTTTCCCGCTGAGAAACTGCATTAGATTGAAGAAACGGAGCTCATTTCCATTCACTCAGCAGTCTCTCTAGAAATGACATGCAGTGCTTGAAACTGTTTATTTCCAAATTCAGGCCTCCTCCGCATCAGTCATCAGCTTCAATTACCAGTTTTCCGGAGCCGAGCCATCAGGCAGTCTGACACGAGGGTCCAACCTAATTCCCACCTTCTCCAAAGTCAAGAGCATAATGTGCAGATGAAAAGGTGGAAAATAGCCTGGACTTCATTAGCATGCAGCGCCCGGCTGTTCATTTGCTTGCCGCGAATGGAAGTTCTGACACTCGGCGCCTTCTGCAATATGAGAAAAGTCCTCTTCAGAGTATGTGATGTCCTTACCCGCCAGGAAAGGTCATCAAAAAGGCAGGCTCTGACCTCGCTCCCTGCTCTTCATGACTAGTTTATTGATTCCAGGAACACCTCATTACATGCCGGATCAACATATTATTGCCATGTTCAGCGACTGAATTGTTTACAAGTGTCTTTATAACCAGCAAAAGCCTTCCGGATGATGCATGACTACACTCATTTGGATGTGACCTGCCAATTATGTGTTATCCGATATGTTGCTGTGTGGCTTGATCCCTGACCAGGCCCGCGGCCCCGCATCAGCACAGTCCCATTTACTACTTCTTCCTAACCGCTCTTTGGGAAAGTGTCCATTAGCCTGTCAGTGTGTAAATTTTTTTTTCTTTCTTTCTTTCTTTCTTTTTTTTTTTTTTACCTCTGCGACGGGAAATCTGAGCATTATTGCTCTGTCATTTGCTATGCATGAGGTTCATCATCGGTTGGGGGAAGAGATTTTTTTTTTTATGGCACCGTCTGATAACCTGCACGATTTGCAGTCAGTGTGTGCGATGGGAGCGGGGCTGGTTCCTGAGCCCTGCCATATTTTATTCGGCACAAGCAGCGCCCGGCCACTGATTTATTCACCGGAGGGAAGGCAGAAGCAAAGCCCCCTCCCCAGCCTCCCTCTTCGCTGGCTCCAAAGGTTCAATAACTTGCAAATGTATTTTCCTCTTCTCCATATTTTTCTGCTGTTTGTGTGACCATTTGCTCACTGTATGACACTGCCTTATTTATCCTCGGCTTGCAGCGGGGTGACTGCGCGGTGCACACACACACGGACACGAGAATTCCAGAAATAAATCACAGAGCACGGCTACTATTTTAATCTCTCATTACAGACACTTCTATGGCTCAATAAAAAGGAAAAAAGAGCGGAAGAGCAACTCGATCAGAAAGTCTGTAAAGACAGATCGCTCCAAAAAGCGCCTTAAATGACTCCATTCGCTCTTCCCCATCTTTAGTGATGATTATCCTCAGTGCCTGCTAGTGCAGTGCCGAATGGGTGAGTTGGGTGAGAGGCAATGTGCCTGTGGGATGAGGTCCTGCAGCCCTGTGCCCATGGCATCATGCTCGTGGGATGCCTATGGGATATGGTCCTACAGCATCGTGCCCATGGGATGTGATCCCACAGTATTGTGCCCACAGAATTGTGCCCACAACATTGTGCCCATGGGATATGGCCCCACAGCCTTGGGCCCATGTGTGTTGTGCACCTGCAGTGCCCCGTGGCCTGGCTGGAACATGGCCTGATGTATGCACATGTAGCACTGTGTGCTCAAGGCTCTGCAAACATTAATTAAGTTGCCTAACGCTCCCTGGCAAGAGCTGGTGTTGAAATGCTCTTGCTGTGGCCCAAAGGGACTTATGGTCTCCAAGGATGAGCCAGTGGCATGAAGGACACAGGTCCCCAGCACTGTGGCTCATTGCATCCTGCTGCTTCTAAAAAGCACCATGCTGGGCTCGGGGTCCCTTAAAACTCACCATGCTACCACAAACAGAGGCCAGGTGTCCCACGGGCAGCATCCAGACACTCCTGTTCAAGGCATGGTGACAGGGGGACTGGGAGGGGCTGTCCATGGCAGGAATGGGGTTTGCAGCCCTGACCCCCCACAGCACAGGGCTCTGACCCTCTCTGAGCTCCCAGCTCCTGGCTCTGGTCCTTACTGCTGGGGGAGCCTGGTTGGATTTGATGATCTTAGCCATCTCTTCCAACCTTAATGATTCTATAATCCTATGATTCTTCTTACCAGGGCAGCTCAAAACTTAGTGTAGTTTTCAGCTGCTTCAGGTACTTTTGATGCAAGTGTTATAGGAAACAGAAAAAGGAATGGTTCTGTGCATTCGATTTAGAGCTGTGAATACAAGAGCTGGAGCAGAGGTTTGAAACACAGCGCGGCTGCCTGGCTGGGCAGCCAATTTCTGTAAGAGACCAACTGTGGAGTGGGGATGGATCCTGCAGGCTCTCTGTGCTGGCAATAAAGCAGCGTGTTGCCACACACCGGAACAAATTGGCCCTTCTATTCATCTTCATTATCCACGCGGTTCCACTGGATCTGAGCTCGCTACAAGTGGATTCCCAATATCTATGTAAATCTCTCCCTTCCTCCACGTATCCACTTGTGTTTATTAACATGTGCCAGAAGCAATGCTCAAAACACACGCCATGCAGATGAGGAAATTAGTGGGAACCATCCGTGTCTGTGTGCTGGTGTGCTGCTATTGTCCCGATGACGCAGCTGGGAGTGGAGTGCCGGGGTATTACCCCTGTAGTTATCAGTGTTGCTCGTGCATTAAATGTGTGCATTTAGAAATAAATCTGACAAGCCTGGTGCCGTGGGCCAACATGGAGCTGGGCTTCCGCATCCATGCAGGATGGAGGAAGGAGCTGTCCTGGCTCTCTAAGACTGGATTTCCACTGGAAATGAGTGGGGAAAATCAGACTGAACCATAGCAGGTGATAAGAGGTACCTTTGGTTGCTCCCCTATGGAAATGTGCACTGAGTTACCCAAAAATCTCGATGCAGATTGAATGGGGCTGAAAACCTCGAGGTGGCGTCGAGGTCCCACCCGTGGCAGCGCCATCCAGGAGCATCACCCCAGCAAAGCCCTCCCGCTGCCAGCCCAGCTCCTCTGCAGGGCAAAAATCACCTGAAACAAGGAGGGTGGGAGCACTGTTATTAATTACTGGTAATGACTTATTTACGCACTGTTATTGGTGGCTTTTTGCTGAAAGTAGCTGATTATATGTACACGATAAGGAGGAGAACCCAGCAGCTAAAGGCAGCCCAGGCAGCTAAATCACAGGAGCAAGGCTCCGCAGCTCAGCGCACACGTAGCAGACCTTGGCAAGTGTTTCAGAACTGAATAGTCATTGGGTTGGCAGATAATTCAGAAACTATTTGTATGAGCTGTTTATCAAATTATTAACTGCACAGATGTTGTTTGGTTGAAGAGCAGCTGAACCTTCTCTCTGCCAGCCGTGGAGACAAAGGTCTGCAGGAATAATTGGAGATGTGCATGGAATATTAAATTAATTTACTGCTCTTAATTCTTATGCAAATCCTGACCTCTGATAGAGCCTATCAATTACCCTGCATACAGGGAAAAGAAAGGAGAACAGTTTCTTTCTTTTCCCCCCTCTCCCTGCTTTTTCTTTTCTTTCTTTCTTTTTTTTTTTTTTTTCCTGTTCTATTTTTCTTTCTTTTTGAAAAAGAACTTGGGAAAAGAAATATTTGGGGAAGAAAAAAAAACAAAACAAAACAACCCTCTCCCCAAAAGCCATCAGTGGGAGAAGCCAAGCGCTGGGATGATTTAATTGAATCCCCTGGTTGTAGCAACGTCCTCGGGGAGCACAGAGCTGTTTCTAAAATAGAGGGGGGGGGAAGCTGGGAACAGAGGCCGGCCCAAATAGCTCCACACGTTGGCAGTTGAAGGGGATGGGACCGAGAGAGGCCTTCGGTGCGGTGGGAGACATCGGGCAGGGCGGTTTTGGGTGCCCGGGTTGGGAATCGCATCCCAGGGGGGAGCGGCGTTGAAGCCGCCGTAATTAACGGCGAAGGAGAAAGGCGATCCGTCGGTGAGTCCATTGTGAGATCCCAGGTAGAATGAAGGACGATTTAATTGGTCCTCGTTAAGAAGAGCTATTTTTCTAAGATGGAAAAAAGGCCTCGTCTTCGGCACATTTTTTTCTTAATTGGGGTTGTGTACGCGCCGTTTAGTCAATGCTTAAAAAAGACTCCGCTCCTTATTCTTTCATCATATTTTCTAATACGGATAAATAAATAGGGCGAATAATGCGAGCCGTCTCCCCCCCGACCTCTGAAAGACCTCAGCAGCGAAATGATGTTTCGAGCTCCTTTCGTCACATCCAATATGCGCTGCCTTTCAGCTCTCCGCAGCCCAAACAAAAGCCATACAACAATATCAATTAATCATGCAGCAGGCAAACAAGGAGATTTATTCCACTACAAATAGCCTCACAGAGAGACGCTGAATGGGCTTGATTAGCATGAGAAAAGAGGAGCAAAACTCCACAGTTCAACAGCTAAAGAGCAATTTGATGGGGCTGGGATCGGGAAATTACTTGATTAGCGGCTGCCGGAGGAGAAGGCGATCGGGACGCGAGTCCGGGGAACGGGAAGGGGCTGCGGGGGGAGGGGGGTAGGGCTGGCTGCCTTCGCCCTGGGTAGGGGAAGCCCGGCTTTCCTGAGGCCGGTTCGCCCCGGGGGGAGTCCAGCCTGGGTCTCCCGAAGCTTCCGTTTGAGCAGAACGATAATAAACTGGCTTTAAGGAAGGAAAATCTTAAGAGTAATAAAGCAATCCCAACGTCCCGGCCTGCGCTGGCTCGCCTTCCCGGCTGGTTTCGTTTATCTCACATTTAATGAGCGAAAGATAATACAGAAGAAAAGGTTTAAAAATATTAAAAAAAAAAAAATAGAAATAAGGGGGAAATTAAAAAAAGAAAAAGGGGAAAATTAATAAAAAATAGATTAAGGGAAGAAAAAAAGAGAAAAGAAAGTGGCATCGGGAAAAGAAGGAAGAAAGGAAGAATGGGCACAAAGCAGCGCACATCGGGTTTAGCAATCCGGGCAGGAATTACCGGGCCCGGCTCTCTGCTCCACGGCTTTCTTAGGGAAGGGGGAATAAAACAAAACAAAATTAAAAAAAAAAAAAAAAAGGAGAAGAAGAAGCCAGAGCCAAAGGAGTCGCTCTGCAATTTATTCCAATGGGTGGCTTTTAAGAAGCTGGCAATTTGAGACGGCTGGGTGTTATTTAGTGCAATATGAAATCAAATGATCCTATTTCTCAAATAACAGTGTCCGTGAGGAGAAGCGAACGCTCTGAAAAGGTAATTGGCTCCTGATGATATCGCCATTACAGCCCGGTCCCGGCCTAACCGGGGGCTGCCGGCACGGGGCGGGGGGGGAGAGGGGGGGGTTTGCCGGTGATGCCCGGGGGGTCCGCAACGTGAAAAAACCCCGAGGTGCTTATCCCTACCGCCCGGCTGGGATGCGCAGGGAGGCTTGGGCAACATCCTAACTGGTTATTTTGTTGTTGTTTTTTTTGCTACTATTCGCTCGTTACCGAAGGGCTGCCCGAGCTCCTCCTGCAGCCGGACACGGCCCCAGCGCTGTGCGGTGTCCAGGTAAGCGGCGAGGGGGGGGGGGTCGAGGAGAGCGGCCCCTGGGCTCCGTTCCCCCATCCCAGCCGTGTGCCCGTGTGCGTCTCGGTGCGAGAACAGCAGGGTTAAGGTGCTCGTCCTTTCCCGCAGCGCCTCTGCCCAGCGGCAGAAATAGTCGGGGTTTGAAGGAATGAGAGCATCCCTTCTGCCGGCGGCGTTCGCTGCGGCCGCGCTGCTCGAAAGCTAAAAGACTCCCGAATGAAATCGCTGCGGGTAAATGTCGGAGAAAGGAAATTAAAAAAAAAAAGAGAGAGAGGGGGGGGGGGGGGGAAGGGTGGGGGTGAAGGGAAGCAGAAGAGGAAGAGGGGGGGAAAAAAAAAAAAAAGGAGGGTTAAAAAAAAAAAAAAAGCGCTAAGCACGGTTCCCAGGGAAGAGGAGGATTGAAGGGACCTACCTGAGCCGCTGCCCCGGGCGCTGCCGAGCCCGCTCTGCCCGCACCGCACCGCCGCGCCGCCTCAGCCCCCGCCCGCGGCTCGGGGGGTTTCTTTCGTTGGTTTCTTTCCTCTTTCGGTAATCACCATTACAACAGACGGGATTAAAATGCTCGCGGCTCTTTAGGAACGGAGGTGCGGGAGGTGGTTTTGCCGTTGCTCCCGATAATTACCCTCGAGTCGATTTTCTGGTGGAGGCTTTCTTTCCTTCTTTCCTTCTTTCCTTCTTTCTTTCCGTCTTTCTCTTTCCGTCTTTCCTTCTTTCCGTCTTTCCTTCTTTCCGTCTTTCCTTCTTTCCGTCTTTCCTTCTTTCCCTCTTTCCTTCTTTCCCTCTTTCCTTCTTTCCCTCTTTCCTTCTTTCCGTCTTTCCGTCTTTCCGTCTTTCCGTCTTTCCTTCTTTCCGTCTTTCCTTCTTTCCTTCCTTCTTTCTTTCCTTCCTTCTTTCTTTCTTTCCTTCTTTCTTTCTTTCCTTCTTTCTTTCCTTCCTTCTTTCTTTCTTTCTTTCCTTCCTTCCTTCCTTCTTTCTTTCCTTCCTTCTTTCTTTCCTTCCTTCTTTCTTTCCTTCCTTCTTTCTTTCCTTCCTTCTTTCTTTCCTTCCTTCCTTCTTTCCTTCCTTCTTTCCTTCCTTCTTTCCTTCCTTCTTTCCTTCCTTCTTTCCTTCCTTCTTTCCTTCCTTCTTTCTTTCCTTCTCTGTCTCTCTCTCTCTTTCTCTCTTTCCTTCCTTCCTTCTTCCCTCCCTCCCTTCCTCCCTCCCTTCTTTTCTTTTCTTTTCTTTTCTTTTCTTTTCTTTTCTTTTCTTTTCTTTTCTTTTCTTTTCTTTTCTTTTCTTTTCTTTTCTTTTCTTTTCTTTTCTTTTCTTTTCTTTTCTTTTCTTTTCTTTTCTTTTCTTGTCTCTTGTTCGGCGCTGAGAGTTGTTTGGCTGCTTTTCTTTTCTTTATTTACTTCTTGTCCTTTTCCTTCTCTCTCTTTCTTTCTTTCTTTTTTTTTTTTTAATGTTTTTAGTATATGCTTAAAGAAAAAGCATATGCTTCTGCTTGTCCCCTGCTGCAGAAAGCAGCCCTGGGGGTGCTGATGAGGATCCCGGAGAGATTGCCTGGGGCACTGCGAGGTTTCCAGCTCCCTATCTCTCCTATGAATGGTCTCACAATTGCGATTAAACCGTCGGGGTGTTGCCCTGAAGAGGTTATGAAGTTGCCTTGAACTTTTTGTTTTTGTTTGATTCCATGCTTCCTTTTATTGAAAAATAAATAAATTAATCCACAATCCCTGTAGGAAAATGTGTAGGTTCGTGAAACGCTTGCTTTCCCTTTTAAGTCAGTTTTGGAAATAACAAGCAGGGATGTAATCCTTAGGATGTGAGAAAAGGGGCTCGGGATAAGCCAGATGGTGACTGCTGCACCTGAGTTCTGGGTTCGTTTTTCTGGAAAAAAAAAAATATATATATATATATATATTTTTTTTTTTGGCTATATATATATATATATAGCCAAAAAAAGGGCGCAGGGGTTTATGTATTGAGGAAGAACAAAAGCTTGCTCCTTGCAAAGTTTGCTGGACTGCTGCTGTTGGACATGAGTGGGACATCAGCACCGGCGCTGTGCACATCAACCCCCAGGCAAAGCACATTGGACTTTAAGCTTGTAAGTCAGCACAGCGAGGCAGAGCCTTGCTATTCACACATCCTACTTGGTTACCCCTTGTACTACTTGGAGAGCGCTCTGAAATTACTTTCAGCCCTGAACACACCGTTGGAATATTTTCAGTCTGTTCTCAAGGTTTTTTGAGGGCCTCTGCTTCGGGTTCCTGTTGAGATTTGATGTGATTTTTTACTGTTGCATGCCAGAAAATGGAGTACAGAGGGCAGGGCCCGGTGATGCTGAGCTCTGAGCAGACACAGTTTAATTAATTTAACAGTCCTACACTCGTTCTGCTTTTCGAATGAATGAATGCTTTATATGTATAGATCATTTCATTCATCCCTCTACAAGACGGAGGGGAAAAAATAATAAATCACAGAAAACCAGCACGAGAGTGAAAAATACCATGTCTTCTCAAAACTAGATTTCAAAGAAAGAAATTAGAGAGACTGCATAGAGCTGCCACCCTAAGTGGCATTCAGACCAGCTCTGCTGCTCTAGCAATTCATAGGGTCCACACGCACAGTTCCACACCTCGTGCAGAAGGAAAAACAGAAATGGGAGAGACAGTGACCACACCATCACCAGAATGCAGTTCTGATCTGAACAGTCCAGCACGAGGGAACATACTTATTTTCCATGCATGCTATTTGTTGATGTGCTCAATTTTTGTCTTACAGTCACCGACGACTCCCAAACGCTCATGCTGAAATAGAAACGTCTTTTAAGAGGGTTTAAGTATTTTGGTTTACGGCAGACCTTGAGAGAGAGGCTGTGTTTGTAAACCCATGCAGAGAGCAGCACCTCGCAGCCTAGGGCAGCGGTGAGGAGCAGACACAGAACTTCTCCTCCATCATCCCAAACTGCAAACCTCATCCAAGTGCCTCCCTTTGTTTCAGGCCCTTGTAGCCTGGAGCACTTGTTGAACCTGACGACAAGTGCATCAAAGTGGCTGGCAATTATGAAATAAACAAATATCATTTGAGGCATTTTGGAGCCGAATCCAGTAATACATAGATTAGCTTATTGATGTTGTTATCGCGCCGAATATTATTCATACTGCTGATATTTCTGCTGTGCAGTAGCATTCCATACTCAGCACACATCACATTATCTCGCTATGCAAAAGGCTTCATTAATCACACCAGACAATGGGCCAGGCATTCTCCCTTTGAGCCGGCAGTTTTGGATCTTCAGTCTTTTCACCTTACCTAAATGCCTCATCCCTGCCAACATGGAAAGCAACTCTTCAGAACAGATCTCCCTCAAATGCGGTGCTAAAAGGGAAATGTTATCATGTTCAGTTGAAAGAATTTCTCGCTTGTTTTATATCCTCCTTTCAATTTTTCATGATTTGTGGAGTAAAAGTGGGACGGGCAGCAGGCAGGAAGAGAATGTGCTCATAGCACTGCTGTTTTCCAGAGAGAGGATCTGGGCAACAATACAGTACCAACTCGCCTTGGCAACAAGGAGCAGGCTCTGAAAGAAAGGCAGGGTGCTCCCATTGATAGGAACACTCTCAGGTGCAGTCTCCTGTCCTCCTGTAATGACCCAAAGAGGCATAAGATCTGCACAGAAGGACATCAGCACAGTTGGAGCAACAGAAGCCAAAGTAGTGGTTGCGCAGGGCATTCTGTGGTGTAAAGCAGGCAGATGATTTAAGGTTAGACGGGACTCAAAGCTCTGAGTGGTCCGGCTCCAATTCAGCGTTGCGTCTCACATCTCAGAAAACCTAAATTCAGTTCTTATTTCTCCAGGGACGGGGGAGCTCAGCACTGTCAATCTACTCGTCCCTCTTCAGACAACAGCAGCCACTTCAATGGAGACTAGAAGCTGCTGGTTAATTCCTCATGTCTACATCTCAAACAGCAGTGACTGTGAATCACTGAGACCCCAGATCTCCCCGATACCCTCTCAGACTTATGGCCTTGGAGCAGCCAGAGAAAGGCTGGGCAAAGAGGATCCCTTCTGGTCCACTGACAACAACATTACTAGAGACTTTCAACAATTTCAACAGGCTCTGGATAAGACCCTTACGTTCTTAATAAACACTGTATGGCTTTAAACACTGTATTCTTGTTCTTAAGTTTGGTATTAAATCAGCTGTTATCAGCGGCTCCTGTGTTAACAAGTTCTCGCTGGAGGAACTCATTTCACCTGTCCTGCTGGCAGCAAACACTGTGCTCTTCAGTAAGACAATGTCTTTTCTATTTATGCATCAGACGTGAGGAATAATAGGTTTCAAGGAACTGCAACGTTCAATAAAAGCGTTTTATTACATTTAAATTTATTAAAATTTAAACATTAAATTCAACATGTTAATTACTGCTTCCACGCGTTGACACTGGCAGTCAGAAATGGATCCACACAACTGCTCTGCCGAGATATGTTTGCTGGTGTTATTTGCTCTTTGATTACTAATGTATTATTAGTGCTCTTCATTTGGGACTTGATTCATTAACAAAAAGACGTATATGGGCATTATGCAAATTTCTGTATGCCTTTTACATAGCTACCAGGGCCTGCATTATAAATCTAATTGAAAAAAAAAAAAAAGAAAGAAAAGAAAATATATTCAATTCTGTCCTGGCTTGTGGGCAAGCTTCAGCTGAACATACAGTTGCTTCAGAAACCAAGGCAGAGCACAGAGGAAAAATCCCTTTTCAGAACATTGCTGTCTTTCTGCAAATCCCCTTGCAGTGAAATCAAACAAAACCTCTGGGCTGCTGTGCTTTGACTGAACTGACAGAATGGTGGTGAAGAACTGAGATCCCACAGCCAGATGATTGCTGCAGCGAGGTACAGCCTGCACCTTTCAGGGTGCTGCTAAATCTCCAGGGGAGAGCAGGATGCTAAAAGCACACATGGCTTCCTTCCTAAATTAAAAATGATGGATAAAGCTGTAAGATTAGTGCACATCAATCCTTCGTTTGAATTGAGAGATACCTTCATTTGGCAGCTATTGGGGAAAAAAAACCCATCATTTCATTCAAAGTGCATTTAATAAGACAGAACGAGACAGATTCCTTTGACAGTTTTACAGCTCTTATCAGATTACATTAAAATTAAATTAAAACAATCTAAAAGAAGTGTTAAGTACTAAAGGGAGAGCACAAACAAAACACTTCTCTTTGTAGGCTTTCAGGGACGGGGTACTGACGGTAGTTATCAGGGATGTGAGTAATAAGATTATTCTTCAGTCAATTACGAGCCCATCAGTGTCAGCACAGAGGATCACATCACAGACCTGACTTATAAAGCCTCAGAGGACGCAAGCACGCCCTGCACCCACAGAATAAATGGTCAAGGGGCATAAAATGGGTAATACATCGGAGGGGCCAGGTGACAGCTCCTCAGGACCTCACGTTTGCTTGGCTTTGGGTCACAAGTAGAATATCAGCAGGGCTGGCACGGTCTGTGAGACAAACCATGCGGTCCTACAGGTCCCACCTCCCGGGCTGGACCGCTGGTTCCCTTCAGCTGAGACCTGGAAGTCTTGGTTGGGGAATAACATTTTCCAGTATGTAAATATAATATACGCTCACAGCTTCTGATGGCAATAGAAGTGTTTGAAAGTTTTGATATTATTTTAGCAAGCGCAAATATTTTCAAAAGCGGTTTAGTCTTCCAGAACCGAGCCTGCTATGTCACCGCTACGGGCTTGACAAAGCCAAATTCTTTACCTGTTTTGAAAAATAACAAAATTGTAGTATATGAAAGTGTTTTCTTGTTCAAATGCCATGTAGCATTTGACAGTTTTCTGCGCTGACAATCAGCGATGCATTCAAAGTACGCGTCAGGCTGACAGGGCGTTTCATTGCTGACATTTGTAAATAACAAGTTTTTAGTGCCTCACCTCGGTGTCAGAGGGGAGATTATTTACTTTGACGTCGACGTTAGCAACACGAGCTCTTACTGGGGACTTTAAAAAAAGAAAAAAAAAGCGATTTAACTACGAAGCTGCTATGAAAACCTCATTATTTCCAAGCGGCCAAGGAGCCGCTTCATTTGCAGTGGTGAAACCCCACAGCGAGTCAGGGGGTAAAATACATCGTGGGGTAAAACATATCCTGAGGTAAAACACATTCTGGGGTAAAACATATCCTGAGGTAAAACATCCTGGGGTAAAACATCCTGGGGTAAAACACATCCTGAGGTAAAACACATCCTGAGGTAAAACACATCCTGAGGTAAAACACATCCTGAGGTAAAACACATCCTGGGGTAAAACACATCTTGGGGTAAACTATCCAGCTTTGGGATTTTAGGCAATGCCAGACCTCTGTTTTGTCTGTTGCCTCTTGTGAAGCGGTGTGAATGGTATTTGCTTTCAGGGCGCGCTCAGACTGAGGCGCTGTGTGGGGCTGGGCTGGGCGCCTCCCGTGAGGCAGCTCGCTGCACTCTGCGTTTCTACGCGCCACAGCTCCGCTCTCCACACAACACAAACCCGCTCCACCCCCCCTCCCCCTTCCCGCCATCCGCACAGCGCAGCGCGGCCTTCCGGGGCGGAGCGGGCGGGCGGGCGGCGCGGGGCAGGGCGGGAACCGTTGCGTTGGTCACGGCCGTAAACAGCGCGGCATGAGGGGAGCGGGCCGAGCGGCGGCAGGGCCGTTTGCTGAGAGCTCAACGTCACGTAGCCTCCTGCTGTGCCTCCGAGAGAGGTGAGGGGACGCGGGGCGGTGGGGCTCGGAGCGCTGGGTTTGGGTGGCGGGGAGAACGAGCTGGGATTGTCGTGTGGAGAAGGGAGACCTCGCTGCGCTCTGCAGGTCCCAGAAGGGAGGTGGTGGTGATGATGGTGGTGAGGAGGGGCTCGGTCTCTTCTCCCACTTCTCCATTCCAGGCGTTTGTGATGCTGCTGCTCAAATGCTGCGAGGCTTTCGTGTGACAGCTCTTATATTTCTTCATCTTACTGCTGGAGAAGGTTTGTGTTATATAGCCAGGTGCTTCCTGTCTATCTGCTTGCTTGTATCTGTGTTGCTTGCTTGTGAGAAAATACGTGATGCGATGCTAGCAACTAACTAATTCATTAGCGACTTCAAATTTTTATTCTTCACCTGCCTTTGTTAATTTCGCGCACGCTCTGTGAAAAAGCTTTTCTTCTTGTTCTCATTCCCAAGTGAAATGAGGTGTGTGTACACACAGAGTATCTGCTGATAATTTGAAATTATCGGCCAGATTCAGAAGACAGAAGGCTCAGAGTTCATGAAGATGATGTCCTCAAAGATGATGAGTACAAATTCGTAGGAAGCTGGGCTCTTCTAGACTAGTTACAGCCCTGGAGGTGTTCAAGGCCAGGTTGGATGGGGCCCTGGGCAGCCTGGTCTAGTATTAGATATGGAGTTTGATGGCCTTGCCTGTGGCAGGGGGATTGGAGCTTGATGACCCTTGAGGTGCCTTCCAACCAAGGCCATTCTGTGATTTACGACAGACCTCTGAGATAGACCTGGCAAAGCATGCTGGGAGAAAGGAAGCAATCTTTCATGAACTAGCAACATGCTGCCTGTGGTACTGGAGAATGAGAAATAGGAGAGATGCCAATGGCATCTGCTGACTTTTACATCCATCAGGATATCGCAGTGTTCTTCATCGAGTCATGAAAATTACTTCTAGAAGTGTAAAAACAAGATCTTGAAATCTGCTTTTGCTTAGCTGTCCATCATGTAAAAGGAAATTGAAAGGATGAGATCCCAGATGAAGCGTGGCTTTTAAATTGCATACATGACATGAAAACGTAATCTTTTTTCAGACAGTGGCAGGATCAGATGGGTAAAATGGATGCCTTGATCTCACAGGCTGCAGAGGAGGAAGGCTTTCCTCTGTGCAGGGCAGCTGGGAGGAGTGAACGTGTGTGGCTGTGACATCAACTCATTTGTAGGGAGCACAGACGCATGGAAAAGCATGCCTAGCCACACGGGTGCATACAGTCTTGTCCATATCATTCTCATATGTACAGCCTTCTTAGCCAGTACAAATTTGTGATCATTTTTAACAAAAAAACAAACTTAAAGAACTTGCTTTGATTGTTGCAGGGTTTATAATTCGAGTTTACTGGGAGCCATTGACTTATCAATTGTTTATTTTTGTTCATGGGATGGTTTCTTGCCTTCAGAAATGGTTTGTGGTTATTATCACTGTTATTCTTTTCTCCTTCTGAAAACAGAGGTTTTTTTCTTAAGCAGTCCAGTCCTTCCCATGGGCCTATGCCCATGTGTGTTTTGGGTATTTCAATTATAAAATAATTGTGTCTTACCATATATCATATGTTTTCTTCTAGTGAAACCAGAAGGCTAGAATTGGAAAGGAAACTGGTGGAATACAAAAGTTCTGATGCATACCTGTAAGCCTGATTTAAAGACTTTTCATTGGTTTTATTTTAGTTATAAAGACTTAAGTATCATGGAGTGCTTATAGAATTGTCACTCAAAAGACTTCTATAACTGATTTTATATTCATATTTTAAGTGCAACAGAAGATTCATGCCTTGAAGTTACTGGTGAAATAACCTGTGATAACATAACTACCTTATTCTGTTAATAACTGGTGTGCATGTTAGTTTTGTGCAATGTTTGTGAAGTCAGTGTAGTGTGAAATATAGAAGGTGTTTCCTTCCTAGTGCTCTGTGCTGCAGTTATCATGTCACAGGACGCTTGAAAGTTTTAGGAAGTGCTAAAGGATATTCTAGGTTCTAATTTTGCTTCCTGGATTGTTTCTGCATTATCTGTTTAATGCAAGTTACACATGCAGTCTGGAATTAAAAAAGAAAAGCTTAAAAAGCTATGTGGTATGCTGGCTGGCATTGGGACTGGATGTTCAGAAACTCAGATGCCTTATCTGGACGTGGTTGTACATAACATGTGCCAGGTTATAAGCATAGCTGATGACAGCCCTTTTGAGAAAGGCTAAACCATTAAAATTGCAAACATGTCACACGTTACCCATTCAAATTAATATAGCGTGTTTGCTTCTCTTAATAATTGCATTTATCTCAAAGCTTCTCCTTTTTTCCTCTCTCTTTTTTTTTTTTTATACATAAGCCATGAAATTCCTGTCCCAAGCAGCTCAGACAGAAGGGTAGCAGTTTCTGGAACTGATAGCTCTCCAGTGAGCATATGAGCATCAAAAGATCCTAGCTCTCCTGAGTAGCTCTGAGGGGGTTATGAGCTTGAGAAGTATTGAAACATAGATCTATTTTTAAAAGAAAATATTATGAAAGGGGCACGTTGTTTCTTTGAAACAGTGACTGTAGTGATTGCATGGATGGAAGCTTCCTAAGATGCTGGGAATGGCATCTGGAATTCTAGAGAGGAGCAGAATTTCAGGCATTCTTGTTTATAGTGCTTTGTGTTTTTTTTGTTTGTTTGGTTTTTTCCTTAAGCACGTTTTGTAAAGTTCATAGAAGTGGCTTTTCAGTTGTAGCTCAAATGAACGATGGGTAGGTGCCATTGTGGCAGAATCCCTCAGGGAATGCTCTTCTGAAAGAGGGCCTTTAGATTAAAACGTCAGAACGTAAATAGAAGAAAATAGTAAGTCTGAGCAGGTGGGGCTACGTAAGGTGCTTTGTTTTCAGAGTTATTTATTTTAATCCAATGGATTTTGAACTGGAGAGATGATCCTGGCTGCCCCTGCTTCACACTTTCCCTTTGTAGGCATTAACACTCGTCCAGCTGCCTTGTGATCAGACAAGAAAATAGGTCTGGCTGAAAGTGGATCTGTTTATTTGGATGGGTGAGAAATGATTTAGGTGGATTTTCACCTGGATTGCTCTTGGCCCAATTTGCTCTGTGGCTGCAGAGCAGGTAGTATCAGGACAATGAAAGAAGGAAGGCTTGGAGTGAGGTGCACCATCTGGTGCAACATGGGTTTAGGTTGGCAGCCTTAATTCACTGTTTGACTCGCGGTATGCATTCTTCTAAATACCACTTTCATTTTAGACATGTATATTGCATTAATTCCAAACAAACCTACAAAAATTTAAGTATATTTTTATCCTTTTGAACAGCAAAAGTTGTGTTTAAACTGTAGGTTATACAGCTTGTTGTATAATGTAACTTTGGGCACTCAGGCAGTCCTTATGCCGGAATTATGTACGTGTCTGAAGAAATGTGTTTGTGATACATGTGTTGGTTTTAATTTCCTACTGTTTAACTACAGTTTCTTTTTCCCCCTGTAGAATGAAAGTAAAATATGTGAGGCTGAAAAAGTACTTGGAAGAAGTAAATGAACGGCAAAAAAGAGCTCTTCTACGAAATCAGACGTTCTTAAATGAATTCAACGAGTTTGAAGCTCACATGAAAGCTTCGAGTTCAGAGCTGATTGAGAAGATGGAAGTAACTTTCTAGAAGACTTACTAATATAGTACTGTTACTACAGGAGTTGCTGAACTGGCATTGTCTGTCTGTTTTGCACATCAGGATGTTGGCCTAACTTCATCCCGTATTTTAGAGTGCTCTAAGTGCCAGTGTTTGGGAGTTATCATTAGCATTATCTAGGTTAGGTCAGGGAAAGGACTCAAGTTGTAATGTTTTCATAGGGACTTTGTTATAAAAGCCTTAGTAAAATATAATTTTATTACTTAAAAAATCCTAATGCATTTCCTTGAAGTTAATTCAGGGTATGTTTCTAATCTTGCTGGTGTGATTGCCCTAAGTAGCTGTAGCTAGTTTTACTCCTGCTCATCACACTGTTTTCATCAACAGAGGTGTCACTGACTCTCCTCTTAAAACAAATTACCCTGTTTGAACTGTTTGGGCTGAAGTAGGTCTACAACAAGTCGCTATTGGTTCTATTTACTAAACAATTAAGTGGCAATACTTGAACAGTGGTAAGAAAAAAAGTTTCTTCCAGCAAACTGTTGCATCACTCAGGTCTTTTAATAGTTTTGTACGTAAACGAATGTGGTTCATTTGCTTTCAGAGCTGAAACATGTTCAAGTTTTTTCTAAGCCGGTGAAGTAAAATAGTAAAATTCAAGGAGCATTTCATCACCTTGTGTAACTGAAGTATTAATATTTTGTGTCACTTTACTAAGGAATAATATGGGATGTTGCAAGGTAATATGGGTTGGAAGTGATCTTAGATTTAAAGAAGGGAAGATGATATGCCATTGATAGGCGGAGTCAGATTTTGGAGAGCTGAAAGTAAAAGCATTTTGTGGGGGAAGAAGTGTTCTATCCTCTTGCTAAGAGAAGTGGTATTCTTTAAAAGCATTTGGCAGGGGTGTTCATGCAGTTGCAGGTGTTTTGTTTTTTTTTTTCTTTTTAAATTTGCTAGAATAAGGGAGGAGAAGAAATAGGTGAGGTGTTTTAAGCCCCCGTTTGATGCTGACACAATATTGTGTGGCTGTCTACAACTCAGTTGTGATTACTTCTCTGAAGTGCACTTTGAATTAAAACTGGACCAGCCTTATCCTAGTGTACCACTTTCCTTCTGTTCCCATTCAGGGATCCATGCAGCTTCATATGAGATAGCAAAATGTAGACTATGATCCTTTTAAAAGGGGCTTTTAAAAAGCCCATGTTCTGATTGCGCTTGCACATCTTCCTTTAAATATTCTTTGGAATTTCTCTTAATATTTTTGGAAGCACTAGTAGAGCTTAACCTGAAGTAGGGAATGTAGCAGCAGCAGCATGCTTTATTTTTTCTTTCTTACTGTCTGGTTAGTTTTCACTTGTTGCATTGCAGCAAAGGGAAGACAACCTGTGTATGCAGTTCTTAGAAAAGTTCATTTCAATAGGTGAATGTGCAACTTGAAATGTGAGTCTGCTCTTCGGAAAAATCTTTAATCCTTTATTGATATCAGTGTTAATGGAGTGTTTACTCCTCTTTAAATATAAGCTTTGTCACGCCAGTATAATGTGATAAATCCTATAAAGAAACTTTGTACCGTGGTTAAGAAAATATTTCTTTAAGTTAGTTGTCTCTGATTTCAGGAAACCTTGCTTTTGCATTAAGTAGAATGAGTAGTTGGCCCATGTTAGTCATAATGCAATATATTAACCCTGCCCTCCACCATTCATCTTAAAGTAAATAGCCCCAATCTCTTTTCTCTCTTCATATAGGAGATTTTTATGGTTGTAATAATTTTTAATGCTTCTTCTGGAATGCCTTTAGAGAAGGGGCAATGAGAATTTTTTGTGTTGATTATCACTCCTTTAAAACACCATTGGCTTTGCACTTAGGTTTCTGGTTCAGAAGGTCACTTTTGTGTCATCACTGACCTCAGTGTACAGAAGAGGTGACCTGGGGCTGTGATAGCTGCCCTCCCTGCTGCTGGCAGTAAGGAAGCTCTCTGAAGGTGTAGCTCTCTCCCATGGTCTGATTGCTTTCTTGTCTCCCCAGCCAGTTTGGCAGCCCCATCCCATGGCTGCATACCACCTTCATAACTTCCTTGCCCAGCTATATCCCAGCCATTGTCTGCTAACTTCCTTTTTAAGCCTGCTGGGTTTGGTGACATTCACTGAACAATTTCCTAGCTTCAGCTTGCTAATTTATAGTTTAGAGACTGTCCCAGGTGTGGGCATGCAAGTCCTCTGTGCTGCTTTCTTTGTGAGGCTGGGAATACCTTGATGCTAGATTTTCTTTTTCCCTTTTTTTTTTCTTTTTTTTTCTTCTTAAGCAGTCCCAGTGCCTACTAGTTTGCCTTTCCCATTTCAATAGGTTGTGTTGGTGTGAGTCCCAGTTGTGCCCTGGGCTGATCTACACACAGTGTTTTCATTCAGTGCTTCTGTGTTGGTGCTTCTGTGCCATTTATTTTATTTTTCCTAGTTCAGGCTTATTCTTCTCTGAGCTGCTGAACAAAGCACTGATTACAAACCTTCTGTGCTGCAGTTATGAAAAGCCCTCTCGTTGTGGATTATTTAAGAATTATGAAGCATGTCATCATTTAATCTATTGTGGAAGTGCACTGACAGGAATTACCTTTTTCTTTTTTTTTTCTGGTTATAGCACTCCTTAGGAGTGCTTTACCATGACTATTTATACAATTTATTATGTGCTGTAGCTGAGGGGAAAAAAAAAAACAAAAACCCAACTTGGTTGTGAGAGATTTGGTGACGTTTGTTGTTTTTTTCCCATTTATGTGCCTGCAGTTTGTTCAGTAATTTCATGAGTCTGTGTAAAATTGCGTAAGCTTTCAGGAAAATCTGTGACTTACGTTTTCTTTTGAGCATTGTTCTCTTGTGATCAGTTTCTGTTTCTTAGAAGTTAATGTTTATGATTTTATGAGCAGCCCCCATTACCTGGAAAGTAAAGCTTGCTGAGTGCACAGTTGGAATGAAGTGCAAGGCTGGCTAAGTTAATTGTTCTGAAGATTTATCTTCATGCATATTACCTGATGCCAAATAGGTATTGAAGTGCTTTCATTCAGTACCAGTGTAACTTGTTATGGGTGTTTACAATTACTAACAAACAGGATTAATTATAGGTGCTGCATGTGCCTGGCTTTTAAGCAGTAGTCCTACTATGAATGCATTATGTTTGGTCAATTAAACAATGTAGTGGAGGTGAGGACGTTTTATGCAGTTTTTTGTTAGTAACACGACAGCAAGTTGCCTTTCATGCTGGGTTGCTCTTCATAACATCTGCCTTATATTTTTCCTTAAAATAGCTCCATGAGTTGCAAGGTGATGTACACAACCCAAATTCTGAATTTCAGTTGATGGAGTTGTCTGATAGAGCAGGAATAATTTGATGTACTCAGTCAGAACTTGGTTTTGTAACATTTGAGTCAACAAGTTACTGCTATTTTGTAGACTTCTAGATGAATGAATAATAATCTACAATCGCCAGCAGTTATTTTTTTTTTATTTACAAGCCTTATCATTTATTCAGGGGGATGAAAACAAATGAAAAAGGATGCTCAGAAATTTGCAAAGCAGTATTTGCTCATTTGTGTTTGGTTCTTTTGGCCTTCTGTGTAACGTAATGGATTTGTTCACATTTAGGTACGGTATGGAAGAGAAATTAAAAATGGGCTGTCGTTTCAAGAGGGTGGCTTGGCACAAGGTGACGAGGAAGAAGGATGCAATGAGCAGGTAATGTGGGAGTGGTGGTGGTGGAAAGGGGGGGATAAAAATGTGTGTTATTCCTGTAATGTTCTTTCCACTGAGCGACTGTGTTAAGAGGCAGACGCTGCTAAGCAGCCTTTACGTGGGGATTTTGTGCTGTCAGCTGTAGTGTGAAATATTGTTTAGAGCCTGAGTGAAGTAGAGAACCTGAGTAAAAAGTGCAATTATTTCAATCAAAGAGCTAGAATTAAAAAGGAAGGGGAACTCTGAGTGTTTATCGTTGTCTTTGTGTCGGTTTTTATGATTTCCATGCTGAATAATGCGTAAAAGGTATTGACCAAGCAGGAAATGTTCTTAATGAACAGTAATTTAAAAAATGCAGCTATTGATTCTCGTGGTGTACTTATAATTTTGTGTTTTGACCTTTTCTCAGAAGAAGCAAAAAGAGATTGCCTATCTAAGTAACAGACAAAAAGACTGACAAGGAATACTTAAATATATTCTGCTATATATCTGCAGTAATGCAGGCTTCTAATCCCTCCTCCTATCTCCATATAAATGATACAGTTCAAGACCATAGCTGTTTTCTTCACTAAAAGCAGTAAAGCTCTTTTAGATGAAATGTCTAAAAACATCTTGTAATAACTTGGAGCATGCTGGCAAGAGTAGTCACTTGTGACTATGTGTGAAACCCCCTCAGCTAGTCGATATTGTAATAAGCAAAAATGGTAGCATCACTCCATTATTCAGAAAAGCCAACAGCATGCTTGTCCCTTAGGCTACAGCATTCATTAAGAAAAGCTTACTGGGCTGAAAGCTGGAAACAGATGATAACGGGATATGATTTTCATATTTAATGCATTCCTTGGAAGAGTATGTGTGCTGCAGATTGATAGAAGAATCAACTGCTACTTTACTAAAAGACTTTCTAGTTTGCCCTATAGCTACCGATGGAATCATTCAGCCAAGAAATTAACTTTTTCTCCTTTTACCTGCTTTATATATCTGCTAAGCAGGCTGCCTGGCTGCCAGTAAATGTTATTATGCAGTTAAATGTTTGGTATTTAAGACTCTTATCAGAAAAGAAACAGAGGCCACACTATTTTGTTTTTATAGTAGGAGGAAGGTTTTTGGTTTTCTTTCTTCAGTGCATTAGCAGTTGTTAATCTGAGTTTATAGGAAGTTTTCCCCATAGATTAAAAAGTTAAAAACCTTGAATTTAGAGCATTCTTTAAATGTAATATACAAAGCAATGAACCTGAGCAACCTTGACCTATATAGGCAAGCCTCCAGCAGTTTGTGAATTAGGTTTTTAATTCAGACCCGTGAAAAGGTGAGTTCAGTTTTGAATACTGGATTCTACGATTAAAAGTGGTTGGTATGGGAGATGTAATTTCTAACCTATGGAAAAGTTGTTGTCACATCAATACTAGAACATCAAGGGATAACTGCACAACTTAGATTTTGAAAATATTGTGGGCAATGCGAGAACTTGGTGTGTACCCAAATACGTACATTGCGTTACAGTGATCTTGTTGGTGAACTTCCTTCATTCTCCTCTTCTTGCTTCTTATCTCCATTCTTAATGTGAAGGTGAGTTCAGCTAGATAGCTCAGCTTGTGAACAGGTGATGATGCTCAGAGTCTCTGTGCAATCTGTGTTAGAGACCAAGATGGACAATTATAGAACCAACTTTCTAGAGAAGGTCAGGATCTCTGTGGCCCTAAAGCACCAGTGTGAATAGCTTGCTCTTTTCAGAGCTGTTGGGTATACGTACTTCTGGATTCTAAATTTTGGGGAGAATCTTTAAGTTCAGAAATCATATACCCGAACAGAGATCACCTAGAAAACCTTGGTTCTCCTTGAAAAGGATTTAAGCACCAGTATTTTTGAAGCCCTGTGTAATGGCAGCCCTATGTTACATATTCTAGGAGAAGTGCTGTATCGGACGGATCCTTGGCTGAAAGACTGGTATAATTTGGGTTTCTGAAATCCTTGTGCAGTGGAGTCCAATTTCAAATTGGAAATTTTTTCTTGAAATCCTTAGTCTTGTGCCTCTTGGAATGCTGTGTCCTCTGGATGCTGGGCGTAGGATACCTCCCAGGAATACCTGAGTGGCTGAGCATCCTTCTCTAGGCCAAGGGTGCAACCAGCTGAGAGCAGTACTCTGTGTCTGGAAAAGGCAGGCTTCTAGCTTAGCATCTCCTTGCTTGCTAAGGAGATCACTGCCAGGCAGAGGCACTACCTTCTTACACATACTGATGGGAGGGATTTTTTTAATCATCTTTATTCTCTTCAAGGTACTTTAATAATGATAAAAAAGATTGTTAGTGGAAGAACAAGTGGGGAGCCTGCGCATTCCTTCCACTCCACAGCCAAAAAGAGTACTATAAGTGTGCTTTGTGAGAGATTTCGTTCAGCTCCCAGCTGGAGTGACATGAAAGTGATAGTTTTGTTTGCTGTTTTAGGTGGGTCATCTACACATTTTGCTTTTGGTGGTAAAAGCTGTACCTAGGCCAACTTTATCTGTTGCTCCAAGGACACAAAGGCAGTGAAGAGTCGTTTTTCCCTGTAAACAAGAAGGAGCCTGCTGGAGATGTACTTCTGCTAAAGCTCTGTAAAGCACTTGTACCTGATTGAATTGCATTTGTTTTGGAACACTAAACTCAGGAGCTGCTAAATCCACACAATACCTGCTAGATGTGTTTCAAAGCAGCAAGTCCAAGCCCCCAGAAGTAATTAGGAGGAATCCAAGAGCAGTGATGATAGAATAAGCTGTGAACTTGATCTCAGTAGCAAACCTTTACTTCTTAAAATAACTTCATGGCTTTTTGTTCTGCTTCTTGTTAGGTGGAATTTGAGCTTTTTAATGAAACGGACGCACACCAGACAAGATGCCTTTGTTTCCCTTAAGCTGGGCTTGGCAGCTGACTTTGTGTGGTAGGAAGAGGTCAGCCAGCAAGAGAGAGGAGTGGGGTGTGGAGGTGACTGTAAATTGCCCTGCCGTGATTTGGAGCTGAAAAGCAACCTGTGCTTAGTATGAACAATGGCATTGTGGCAGCTAATTTTGGCTTTGCATAAACTGGCAGTGACCTTCTGGTAGTGGCAGCAATTCCTTCTAAGTTTTTTTTTTTTCTGGTTGAGTGAGCTTTCAAAGAGTTTTAAAAAAAAAAAAAAAAAAAGCCTGAGTAAAAAGTGCAATTATTTCAATCAAAGAGCTAGAATTAAAAAGGAAGGGGAACTCTGAGTGTTTATCGTTGTCTTTGTGTCGGTTTTTATGATTTCCATGCTGAATAATGCGTAAAAGGTATTGACCAAGCAGGAAATGTTCTTAATGAACAGTAATTTAAAAAATGCAGCTATTGATTCTCGTGGTGTACTTATAATTTTGTGTTTTGACCTTTTCTCAGAAGAAGCAAAAAGAGATTGCCTATCTAAGTAACAGACAAAAAGACTGACAAGGAATACTTAAATATATTCTGCTATATATCTGCAGTAATGCAGGCTTCTAATCCCTCCTCCTATCTCCATATAAATGATACAGTTCAAGACCATAGCTGTTTTCTTCACTAAAAGCAGTAAAGCTCTTTTAGATGAAATGTCTAAAAACATCTTGTAATAACTTGGAGCATGCTGGCAAGAGTAGTCACTTGTGACTAGACACAGAAGTGGAGAAGCGGAGCATTTATAATGTTGGAATGATTTTTATGCAAGTTCAGCAGAGTTCTTGGGTGAAAATGTCATTTGAAATGTTTCTGCTTGGTTCCCAAAATTGTATTGTGGAAAATACAGTTCCAGCTACTTGTTGTTAGCTCAGTTTTTCCTGTTTGGTGTGGGTCAGCTGGAGGAAAGAACAGAAGACAATGAATCAAATTGTTGTTTGGCTGTGTTGTTTTTCCTTTGTTTGTTTGTTTTCTTCAGTCTTCCTTGCTGTGTGCAAGAGCTGGATATATAGATAAATGATGGCAGATGGAGATTTCAGACTCTCCTTATCCTGTCACCTTCTCAAGAAGACCCATCTCTGACATGCTGTGTGCCCAAGAACATCTCTTGCTGGTGCTGGTCAAAGCAGGGTGCTCCTCTGTGCAGACTGGTCCCACTACTGGTAGCATTGCTGGGCAAGACACAAATGGAAAGCAAAGTTGAATACTAGGATATACTGAGTGGTGAAGCTTGGGTTGGCTAAGGAGGGTAGCTCTTAGTGGCCATGGCTGCATTCAGTGACCAGTGGGCTCTGCAGGATGACAGAGGGCTAGGGGCAGTGTCAGAGGTAGGATCTGGGACTCCCACAGCAGCTCTGCAGCTGGTCCAACAAAAGGGTGCACAGAATGAAGAGCCAACTTGGTGGCAGCTGGCACTATTCCTGCAGTGTGGGAGATGATGCTCATCATCTTACAGTAGTATTCACCATTGCAGGATTCTTTTTTGGAGATACTTTCAATGAGTTGTGCTTATTTTCAGATGTGATGGGGTAACCCGTACCAGATGTATTGGGCTCCAACTTTTCTGATCTATAGTGGAAGCAGCTGGCAAATTGGGCTGTAGAAATTCTGCAGAAAGAGTATTCACTACTTCAATTTACTTGAAAGCGAATGGACAAAAGAATATGTTTTCTATGAAGGAAACTAATACTGTAGAAAAAATCCCTTCAGAAACTAGCACACAATCCTCAAGAAGCTTCATGTGCAATGTGCTACCTGTTTGATTCTTTAACCATCTTGCACTGTGTCTTCCAGGTGCCACAGGCTGCAAGGCAGGCTGAAATTCATGTTGAGACAGCTGTGTCCAGAAGCTTGCATCACCCGCTGCCATTCTTCATGGGCCACTGCATGTCTGCCTGCAGTGTGCAGCAGGAACCCCCTCAGTCTGCTGCCTGCCCCAGCAGACTGACAACCTTGCAGAGTGATGAGACAGACGGGCATCCCATGCAAGCTGGTGGTGACATGCAGCATGCCAATAAGCCTGATGAGCAAGGTGGCAAGTCATATATCCCTACAGGGGAGAAGATGCCCATCAGGGACAGCAGCTTGCACAGCAGTCTTCTGAATTTTACAGAACAGAAAAATTCCACTGAACTTTGCTCAGCATTACCCAATGGAGGAAGTATGCAGGGCAGGACTGCTGACTTAGCAAGTGACACATCAGTGGAGGAAGAGGTGACCCACGATCACCTGGTAGCAAGTGCAAAAGAAGTCTGTGAGCAGTCTGTCCTCTTGGCTCCTGCCCCTGAGCCCAGCATCTCTGGTATGTGGAACCTCTGCTCCGCTGTGCTGTAGCATGCTCACCCCAAACACACACATGCACACAGCTGCTGGGTTTTTTTTCCTACAACTCTTATACTTTGGTTGAAGAACAGTGGAACTCTCATTTGTTTTCTTTTTTTGTTCTTTTTCTCTTTTTTTTTCTTGGCTGTTTCCTCCTAGGCTTTTTATCAAAGGCTCACTGGGGATGAAAGCTGCTGGATTTTTATTCCTTAGTTAGGGTGTTTTGAGGCTCTTTGCTCACCCCTGACAGCAGAATACCTGCTGAGTATCCCGTACTCCATCTTCAAGGTCTTAGCTTTTTGCTTTTCAGCCTGAGCAGACCAAAGTGGGAGAGAGGAGGAGGAGGGGGATGGGGATGTGCAAAGCAAAAACTAGCAGCGAGCAGCTGAACCTGGGCCTTTTGCATTGGTGCCAGTTTTGCAGTGCCTCCTACAAGGCTGCCTTGTCCTGGCAGCCTGCTTAAGATGGAAGCCAAATTTGAGAGAGGTCCTGCTGAGTACTCTCTGCCCCACTGGATGACTATTCTGTAAAATAAAGCTTTGTCTCTCGTTCATCCAAGGCAGGCTGATCTTCTAGTTGATGTGAGGTTTGGCCAAGTCTAATTTGAGAGCTGAAAGAAAGTGAAGATTTCTTCACTGCTGTGCCTGCAATTGTCTCGAAGTTGTTTGAGCCTGTTTTTAAGAGGTTTAATGTCAGTTTACTTTACTGGCAAAATAGGTAACTTCTATTTTGGATTAATTTCATTCTCCAAATGCTTATTCAGAATAGTTCACTTCTGAAAATTGGATTTGCAAATGTAGACCAAGAATCAGCACTTCCATGTAGGAGGCTAGATTAACTACTATTTGTTCTGACTTGTTCCTGCTTTCCTGAGGGATGTGATGGCTTGTCTTCCAGCTGGGATGCACATGTATGGGAATGGAAGGCTGCACTTAAAGGCTGCTTCTCACCATCTCACCTTTTCTTTTGCTATTGTGGCAAAATGTTTTCTCTCCTGCTTTACTTTCAAGTAAGCTAACAGACTTGTTCTTCAAATCACACTGACAAAGATTTGTCTCTAAGTAACTGTTTCTTCCTTTGTTTGTTTGTTTTTTTTTCTTTAAGACCTAGCAGAAATATCTTCCCCTGCCCTGCCAGTTGATACAGCAATTTCTAGCTTTTAAGTTTTCCAAGCTATGTAGGAAATAGTAAAAATGAGCTTTTCCTGATGGAAACCAGTGGCAACCCTAATATGAAGGGATTTCTATACTGTAATGATCATGGTTTTCTTTACAGTCAATAGCTGTCATCTCCACAAGATGATCTCCTGTGGATTTATTTTTTCTGGCATCCTTTCTTAATTTTTTTCTTTATTACTATTAGTTTTCTATTTCTTTATCTATTCCTAAATAACTTCTCTCCTGATGTTTTCTTTCATCTGACACTCTTCCTTGTCATCGCTGTCAGGCTTTGTGCAGCGACAGAAGGCCCTGGCATAAGTTGCCATTTGTCACAGCCCTCAAGAATTGGCGCCTCAGGGAACCCATGCCTGAGTTGAGCTGAAGTGTTGGATGCAGTACCACTACCTGTGAATACTGTTTCATTCAAACCCATGGGGATATCTTATGGAAAACTGGGGATTTCTGTGGCAGTGCTTATTTATTACTGCAATAGTTGGTCCACTTAATTTTTGTAATTTAAAGAGAAAGTGTTGTTATTAGGCACAGTTAGTGTTTGTACTCTTCTTCTTTAGACTAGGTAACTAATGTGCTGAATTTAAAAGCCACTGAAGTGTGTGTTTCTTCTGCAAGATTTAGAAAACATGTGGACTCTCTGGGTGTATTTTCCCTCCCTCTGTCCCCCACCTTACTCTCCCCAACACAGGGAAAGTTTTCTGAAGCTTTATCCTAAGAAAAACTTTTTGAGGCTTATCTGTTTCATTACTTCTTCCAAGGCAATTTGGGGAGGTAGGAGATAACCTTGTCATGAAAATCACTACCCCAAAATTCATTTTGGCTGATTCTGAGCTCTGGTTGCAAACCCAGAGCATGGCCAGGGTCTGCCTGAACTCCCCCTTGTGAGGGAAGTGCAGAAGGACACAGAATGTTGGGAGGGGGCATGGGAAGCTCAATGCAATCCCAGGCAGAGGGATGCTCAAACCTTTGAGGTGGGAGAGTGCACTAAGAAGCTCATCCTCTCTTAATTCCATATGTCACAGCTTACAGATTCAGCTAATGTTCTGGGAGTAACGTTGTTATTACTTGTTTTTCCAGGACCCCAATGTAACGTGAACACCCAGCAGGCAGCCAGCCAAGACAGCAGCAGCAGCAGCACCCACCCAGCAGAGAACTCCTCTTTGCAGCCACCCAGCTGCTGTGCAGCAGAGGATGAGCCCTTGGGCAGCTCGGCGCCTGATGGGTATGTCCTTGCATCTGTTCTTCCTATATTTGTGTTCATGTCGTGCTAGGTACTGATCTCAGTGTCAGTCCCTGTTTTAATAGATGCCAGTTGAGCAGCTACTAATGGCCACCAATATACACTTGTGCAACTTTATCATTTCACATTTGCATCAGGCTGCTTGCTATGGAAACATCATCTAATTTACATCTAAATAGCTTACACACAGTTTTTCTTTTGCATGACACCTGTTAATCATAACATTTTGCAGGCAAGTTGCACAGGGTACTTGTCTTTGCTGGAAAAGTCATAGCTGAGCGGTGGTAATTTAACCTTTTGTTCTCTCTCTGTAGATGCTAGTGATGTCTAGCTGTTCAGGAGCTGACAGAAATACTGTGCAGTGCTCCTGAAGCCAGCTAAATTATAAGAAAGGTTTTACTGTTCGCTTTATCTCTGGAGCATGACTAAAACCAGAATGGGGAGTATCTCCTCTCACATCATGCTAAGCTGAATACCTTAGTTTCTTAAGGCCATGAAAGTGTGAGCTCCACTGCTATGTGTATCTGCAGAAGAGATCCAAATTTAAATTTGTTTCAATGGAAAACTGAAATGCAGATAAAGTTTCAGAAAAATGGCAGGCATGAAAGATGCCGAGGAACGATACGTAGCCTCTCTGTTGCTGAGTTGGTAACAAGTTCTTTCAGAGTCCATCGTTCCAATGCACTTGAAATTCAGTGCATGTGCCTGAGTCTTGCAAAGTAATTCATGAGCTGGAAGTCTCGAGGAAAAGTTTGCAAGTAATTAGAGTGTGGGCTTCGTTTATATATACTGCTATGGAGGCTGTTTTGATGTTGTAGCTCACTCGGCAATGAGCAAAATCTGTGCTGTGTATCAGGGAGTCCCAGGTTTTTGGGGAAAGTGCCTCACTTCAGAGACATCATTGTAACAAGGTCTTTTTTGAGGCTTCTTAGAAAAAGAAGTTGGCTTTTATTTTCTCCCCTGGGAAGTGTTTGTATGTTGTATTTTACTACAGGGCAAGGCTTTTTTTTTTTTTAAACTGAGTTTCAGCCTGCCTTTAGCAGCTGGAGGAGCACTAATCCTGATAACACTGTCAGGTTGCTAACCAAAGAGAGGCGATGCTGCAGGGAAAGGTCACTCTGTGCAGGCTGTGAGGCTCGCTGACAGCTCCTGGTGGGGTGATGCCACTTTGCTATCACAGTTATTGAAAATGGTGGCTGAACCAAAACCCATTTGTGCCGTGGGGCATCTCCACACCCTGTGCTGCATCTGCAGAGCTTGATGGGATGTCAGTCCTGCGGGGCTGCACGCCTCTTGCCTCACCCCTCCGGTGGGCTCTGTCCTTTTGGCATTCCTCAGGGTACCCTGCCCTTTATTCCGGGGCTTAAAAATGGATGGGGAAAGGGTCTCTGAGAATTAGCGTGCAGAAAGATGATGACTATTTTAAGGCCGGTGTTGAAGGGGTGGAAAAAGGCAGAGCTTATGCCTGTGCTGCTTCAGCTGCATTGAAGAGGACTTAGCACAGATGGATTGTGCATTACAAAATGTAACACATAATTCAAGCTGTCAGCTTAATCAGACTGTTTCCAGGAAGCAACCTGTAAAAGAGAAGGACCTCTTGTTTGCTGACCTCTGATCCGTAGCCTGCTGCAGATTGTCATACATTTTGTTTTTCTTTATGCTGGTGTCCCTTCCTTCCCCTTCCCTTTTTATTATTGTATCCCTCTCGAGTGGCACCCTGGAAGGACCACCCAGGGGGAGGGAAACAATAGGAAATGAGCCGGCCGCTGAAATACAGGTTTTGTAAGACTTTGGGGGAAGAAAAAGCACTGTTTAACTGTGTATGCGATCTCCCTGGCATTGTTTAGCTGATCAGATGTCTAGGAAACTCCACTCAATGCAGAGCGGCTCTCGTTTAATTGTTGGCTGTTGCTGAACAGACTGATAGAAAGCAGAACTTCTGCTGTATCTTAATGTAATTACAAAATAGTGCAGAGCTTTTAGTCGGTAAAGCGAGGTTGGCTGTGTAGCTGTCGGCTTCTGCATAAAAACCTGGGTGTTCAGCCGGGCTCCTCGGGGCTGCTGGAGGCCTGGGCTGGAAACTGCCACACAAAGCAGGCAGATCTACCCTTGGGAAGGCTCAGTCTGCTTTGCTTCACTGCTGAAGTCTGCACTTGGGTCGTTGTGCGGGTGCACCTTCAGGAGAAGCTCTCTGAGGTCCTGTTCCGTCCCACTATGGAGCACTTCTGTTCCCAGGGCTTTGGTTCTCCCTGCTGCAGAGCTCAGTGTCAGGTCCAACTCCACTGTGCTGATGTCCTGAGCAGCTGATGTGGAAATGCTGCAGGGAATGCTGGAATAAAGAAGCTGATGTTGACCATCTAAGGAAAACAGCATGTTGTAGGAAAATGTAACATGCCTTTCCCAGTCTCGTTTGCTCATGTGCTCTGTATAGTACATATAAATTGAAAAAAAAAAAAAAAAAAGCAAAATCTTGATTCCTCTCTTACTGCTTGCAACCATTTGAACCTCCTTGTGATTTACAGTATCATTTCACTAACCATTTTTCTGAGGCATTCATGGTTTTTCAGCATATTTTGTTTGACTTTGAAATATTCAATTTCCCAACAGCTGGAGAGAAACAGCTGGGGATATAAGAGTTGCCTGGCTCCTCAGTTGGGAATAGGGAGTATGTGTGGAAAAGACTTCAGTCTTAAAAAACAAAGAAGTCTGTGGGTTGCTTTGTTGATGGTTTATTTTCCATTTGTTTGTTTCTCTAAGTTGGGATTTGCAGTGAAGTTGATGCTAGGTGCTGCCAACAAATGCTTGTTCCTAAATTTATCGCTTTTTGCAGCCCTGCTCTCTGTGTATGCAGTAAATTCTTATTTCCAGGAGGGAGAGCATCCACTTAGTGGCTAATAATGCTTTGCCAGGGTACAGAGTAACAACCGGGAAAACGATATATTTGAGGTAAAAGAGCAAAAAAGTTACTGACTCCCCCATATTAACAAAAGGAGGACCAGGTTACCCTGGCTGTCACTCCATGGCACTGTTCGCTTAATTGCACAAGATGGGAAGGGCTTTGTAGTTCTGCTTAAAATTAAATTAAGGTAGGGTTCCCATAAAGACCTAATTGTTGGAGGATTTTGAGAGAGAACTGAGGAAATGCCTGCAGGTGGACTTGACCTCCATACCTATTCTGGCTGTCTCTTTGGGCTTTAAATAAACTTCTCGCCTGCTTTATTTTGCAGCTTCTGCAGCCAGGATGGCAGTCTAAAGGAAGACCTGGAGGCCAGTGAGGCAGTTGTCCTCTGTCAGCTCCCCAGGGCCAAGCCAGGCCAGCGGTGGGATGTGACCACACTGCAGGCCTCGCTGAACAGCCACGCTGCCCTTTTGGAGGAGCACGAGCACCTGTGCACTGAGGAGCTGGCCACTGTGTTACACAGCACGCTGGATTTGGGCGAGGAGGCATCAGGAAGCCAGGTCAGTTTCTGGGGGTGTGGGGAGCCTCTGTGATGATGTGTCCTGAGGCTTTCCAGTGTGTTTGGTAAGTCATAGAATTACTACGGCTGGAGAAGACTACTAAGATTATCCAATCCAGCCCCAACTGACCCTCACCGTGCCCACTGCCCACATCCCTCAGTGCCACATCCCCGTGGCTCTGGGACACCTCCAGGTGACCCCACCACTCCCTGGGCAGCTGTGCCACTGCCTCACTGCTCTTTGGGAGAAGGAATTGTTCCTAACAGCCAACCTGAACCTCCCCTGGCACAACATGAGGCCATTCCCTCTCGTCCTATGGCTGTTCCCTGGGAGCAGAGGCCGACCCCACCTCACACAGCATCCTTTCAAGTTGTAGAGAGTGATATATAAACATAGATACATACATCTGTGTATATCTATAGAAATGTACATGTATGAATATCTAAGTAATTGACACCAAGGGACTAAATTGCACATGCAGTTAAAGTGAAGCAGGCTCTGTGCCTCTGAATGCTGCCTAGTACCTGGGTACCCAGGGAGGACGAACAAGTAGTGCTCATTAATCCATCTTTGAGATGGCTAGGAAGTGTCTGGAGAGAACCTAGATTTTCTGCGTGTCTATGGGCTTTACCCCACAGAGCAAGCAGTCTATGGAGATTCTTGCAGCATCTTTTCCACCCTTTGGGCCTGTTACTGATTTAAGAAGCTAACACGTTTTGCCATGGTGCAAATTTATCGTGAGGCTTATATCATCTGCCTTTCTCTGTGGCTTAATAGCTTTTTATCATGAATGATAGTGGGTTTTTTTTTCTTTTTAAAGAAACAGAATTATGTTTGGTATGCTAAATATGCAGAGCATTTTACAGATAGCAGCATGTGCATCCTTTTTAAACTCTAACTTTTGCATTTATAAACTAACTTCAATTTTTGTTGGCGGTTTTCTTCTTTGCGTCTATGCAAAAGCAATGAGGGAGCTCATTTCCAGAGGAAGTGGGTCACTGAAGAACCAAGTAATCTGGAGATGCATTCCCTTTACAGGGAAAGAAAAACATGTGCATACACATACATACATACATACATACATACATGTGTATATAAAATATGAAATAACACCAGAGCAAAAATATTTGCCAAACTTTTCTGCCCTCTAATTTTTTGTGAGACATTAGCAAAGCGGTCCAATCTGTTTTTTGAATGTTTTTGTTTTAATAATATTTGAAAAATATCTGCTGATGGTAAATAAATACTATACATACATTTAAAATCTTATACACAGAATTGCTCTATGTCAAAGCTTAGTAACACAAGCTTTGTGGGTAAATATATAGTAACAATCTGCTTATTGCTACACGTTATGGTGGCCCACACACATGCTTTCAACATCTACTTTTCCATTTAAGAAAATCTGTTCAGTTAAATGTAATCCCATGATGCATTTTCCACATTGAAACACCTGATTTCCAAGCATAGAACGGCAGCAGTGCAAGCTGAGACTGAAAAGCTGCCATGATGTGCTCCCAAATAAACATGGGCTTAATGAGGAGGGGATGGATGCTGGAATGAAAAACTTTCTTATGAGCCCCACTTGGTTTTGGTCTCAAAGCCTCTCCAGTTTCTTAGGTAAGCGTAGATAGATGAAGTTAAAGTAGTTGGGATTATCTCTGAGATGTTGGCCTATGTTGCTGAAGGCTGGCTCATTTATTAAACAGATAATAAGACCAGAAAGCTTGTAGACTTAAAGAATCTGGTCCATGCTTTGTGGTACAGAAGGAAAACAAAAAGCTGCCCCACAAGTAACAAAGACAAAAGAAAAGTACTCCTAAAACTTGGCTATATTTACACTCAGTTCAGCTCCCTATAAAAGCATCTACTTTCAGCTTAATTTTCTGGGGACATCATGTTTAATTAACAGAGGTCAGGCTAGAGCTGCTGCAAGGATTTGCACCCTGACAGCAGAGACTGAACTTGAGGAACATTCTGTGACAATACAGGTTAAAATCTGAGTCGAGTCTACCAGAAACTGTTGTCAGATTGGATTTTCTGGCTTCAGGTTCATTGACCTCACCGGTGTTTTTGTAGCATGCACTGCCAGCAACAGCTGCAGACTTGCCTTACTGCTGTACTCGAAATGGAAAAAGGAGAACTTTTTATTCAGTCTCTTGTGCTTACGATGGATACGTGAGGCACAGAACACAGCTTCCAGAAAACTTAGCAATTAAAAGAATAATTCCAAGTTTGTGTTACTCGAATGCAGTGCCCGTGCAAGCACTGATTTAACTTGGAGGTAATTCAGCATCTAGCAGAAATACCCTGCAAGCGGATTACTCTGTGAAGTGTAGATGAGCCTAAATGTACATTGGAAACCGTTGCCTCTCGAGACTCGGAATAATAAGGCTGTGGTTGTTTTTATTTTTTAATGCTTCAGGCTCCACCGCTGCTGAGAGAGGTCCTTGCAGAAGAGTGTGGAGATAGGTCATCTGTTCAGAGTAATGAATCATCTTACAGCTTGCCATCGATTCCAAATGACAGCAGGGAAATGGAGCAGGCAAAACATGTTCCGTGGCTCGACAGCATGGGAAAGCAAGGTAACAAGTGCTAAAAGCTCTGCCTGTGTGCTCTGAGCTGCCACCGTGCTCTGCTGTGAGATACAAGTGTGTTTTCCATCAGAATCTGCCAGGGACAGTGTTAGAGCTGCTGGGACTTAATATTTGTAACGAGCTTCTGGTGATTGCCTTAAACTTCTCTGCATTTTGGTCATTCTTGTTACTTCTTAATGTGAATGCTACCTAGTTTTCTCAATTGAGATAGAAAATCAAGCCTTGTGGTAGTTATTAAAAAGGGTTCTATATGCATAGGTATATTCTGAAAATGCCTGCTGTTTAGAAATGGTGTGATACCTTATTGTTTTGTTTTGCTTTTTATGAAGCCAGAATGCAGAACAGATTTTCTGCAGTGAAAGGGTTGGTGCTAAGTGAGGTGTGCAGTGCCATTCTTAAAAGGTGGATGTTTGTGAAAATCCAGTTAATTTCTTCAGATAAGGAAGTAATATATTAGTGCTGTGTAGTAACTGGCGACGGGAACTTGCTCAGCCTGCTCTCAGAGCATCCCTCACATCAAAGTCCAGAAGAGACAGGCAATTAGGTTGCAACGCTCTTCACACAGCACATGTAAACAAACTGATTTAGGCCCCCTAAATCCACGCCACTTTTATCCACGGAGGAGACTGAGACTTTGATTTAAACTAATTTTCAGCGGTGGGTATGATCTATGCTGCGGCTGTCGGGCTGCTGGACAAGATCGCAGAGTTACTGTTGGCTGTTTGTTTCTGAAATCCCATTGGGTCTTAAATTATTTAAGACATTTGGTTAGCTTTTCCTTTTCTCTGGAGCTACAGAGACACAGCAGCTCCGCATTCGAGTAAAGTTCACAGTAGGCGCCTCTTTTAAGAACGGTAATGGATAGTTTAGATCAATAAATAAGAGATAACAAAAGTGAGAAATTAAAGGGAGTAGGGCTTAAAAGAAAACAAACCAGTCTGATCGCTGCCGCTTTGAAATGGGTTTCATTATGGTGTGTTCACATACAGAAGTCACAAGCTGGTGTGAAGATGAGAGCCAGGAAGAAAGCGTGGTAGGAAAGATTCCTATTACAGGTAAAAGTAATGGCTGCATATTAACCTCAAATGTGGTATTCAACTTTATTATATAATCAAAACACAGCGTTTTTAGGGGCTCGGGTCTGCTAATAGTGAGTAAATTCAGCTCCTACATACTGAGCACAGAGATTAAACGTGGGATCAGAAAGTACGCACTCATCTTCACGTAAACCAAGATGGAAAATAACAGTGCCTATTTAATTCCTTGTAATCATGTTACACATTTAAACCGCGCGAATATCCCGTCATTTAGCCTTTCAGGTCCTCGTATCGGTGTTACAAAGGTCAGTCTCCGTGGGGAAGATCCAGTAATTATATGGCAAACTACAGATGTTTCTGATTTGATTCTTTTCTTTTCTCTCCTAATTGAATGTGTATCATTAGAATAAGCGCGAGGAAAAATCCCGCTAGACAGGAAGCTGTGCTTTTGCCTCCGTTACAAAAGCTGCCTGATAACACCAAATTTTTAGCAATAAGGTTTTATCAAGCCGTGTTCAGATCTCCCCGCAGCAGATGCATTAGGCTCGCTTAGGATCCTTGGGTTGTAAAGTATCAATAACGCGTTAGTATTCCGGGCAGAGCTTTTTGCAATAAGTCTCAATTTGCTTTTGCCTGATTTTTGCAAAGTCGTGGGCTGCTTCGTTATAAATGGGCATGTTTGGCTAACTGTTCATTTATGCAGGTGTGTACTCCGACAGAAAGGTGCGAGGGCATCTGTTTATACAGCTCTCGCTGTTGCCTTTCTGCTGTTTTACGACTTAAAAATAGCCTGTCTTTCGGAGGGCAATTCATTTCTCTATGGAGGTTTTCCTCTGCTGCTTTTTGAGCCTAATTTGCAGCTGAAATATAAAAACGTGCTTCTTGTATCCCTGAATTATACTGCAGCAATAATATTACTATGTTAGCCACATAAAACTTAGAATATTTTTTTTTTTTCTCTGAGGCTTTGAGAGCGGAATGCTTTCGTTTTTCTTGCTGCTTAAAATGTCCTTCAGTTGCACATGGCAATGTAATTGTAAAACATGAGCTGGGATGTTTATTTTTTTTAGGTGAATTAAAAGCACACAAGCCACTTAAATAGTTCTCCTGAAATAAAGCACACTTACTTGAAAATTCATCGAAAATTTGGCAGAATTTAAGAGGATTGTGATTTGAGCTCCATCATCTGCAGACATCACCAGCAAGAACAATGTGAGGAACGGTGGTTTCCTCTAACTAATGCCAGCACAGATTTATTTTATTTTTTATTTTTCAAGGGAGAACGCAGGCTTGAATTTGGATGTGTTTAACTGCCCAGGCTTCTGGCTTGCTTCTCCCCATGCCGGATTCAGGATGTAGCATGGCTGTTCTGAGCCAGGGAGCCCAGCAGCTTTTGCATATTGGCAGTTCCTTCTGGCAACCTGACTCTTGGGCTGGGCTGCAGCTGGTCCAAAGCTGAACCACAATGTACATCCCTCTCCCAGAGCTTCTCATTGAATGGACGTGCTAGTACCGATATTTCCTAGTTGTAAAAATGCTGAGAAACTCCTCCTAGCCTGAATGCTGCAAATGGTAACTGAAGTTAAAAATGCTTTCTTCTCAAATCTGCTTTTTGAGCTACTTTTTTGGCCAGCGTTCTCGCTGTCTCTGGGAGTGAGGCTTTTCATATCTCACTTGAAAGCAAAGTTGCTCCTTTCAGCTGCGATTCATCTTCAGCCCATCATCTTCTCCAGGCTTCTTGTTCTTTCCTGGCTTCTCATTCTCCCTGCCTGTCACTCCCTGCCTTGTGCTCACCATTACAAGCCCTGCAGCACTGAAACTGTTCAGCCTTGCCTTTGGGGCTCCAGTGACTTATGAGGGGTTTTGGTTTTTTGTCTTTAGGTGAACTGCTACACGCGACCATTTTTTTTTTTTTTTAATACAATTATTTTCCATCCAATAATGGATATAAACTCTTTTTTTTTTCTTTTTTTCAGTGCCTACTGTATCCCTTAAGGGCTGTGAGTTTTGATTTAAGCATTGGAAGCATTGAGGTTTTGATGGACTTCATTGTGAGAGCTGAGAGTCTTTCCCAATAGGAATTGACAGGTGCTTCTATAATTCTGGTTTATTCTTTTTTCTTCTCTTAGAGGGGAGAAAAAAAAAAAAAGGAACCAAGTACTTTATTTTAATATTCTGTAAATACTCCTATTTGTGGCAATAAAGATGTATTCTTTTTCCAAGCCTGCAGTTAGCTCAGGGCACAAGATTGATCCAGCTCGTACTTTAAGGTGATTTCCTCCATAGAGCCCCTTCTTAACCCTGCAGAGCCATGTCGTACTAAGGGACTTCAAAAAGAGTTTTGTGTTGTGTAAGGTACCTCTCAGCCTAAGAAATGCTGTTGATCTCACCCACATTTTATTAATGGTAACCTCAGTACTTCTGAAGTTACATGGGGGTAGAGGGGTGTATATGGACTCATTCTGCTTCTCTTGTTGGATGCCTAGTTTTTTATCTCAGGAAGACACGTAAAAGAAATGGTTGGCTTTTTACCTGTTCCTCAGGTAGGCAAATGATGGGAGATTAAAAATGATAAAATCCATTATTTTTGGTTTTGCAGATGACAGTTTAAATGTCTAATGAGTAGGAAACTGCTGGTTTTACTGAAGGGGTAGGTTTGTTAAATCTTCAACAAAAATAGATTCTCTTGCTATCCTTCATTTATGTCTTCCATTTAGATAGTAAAGCTGTAAAGTATTGGAATAAAAATGGCATTACTTCTCTGCTCATCAGGCTTTGCTTTCACAGGTATGTTCCATTTCCACTCCAGGTGGAAGAATCTCTAACATAGACATAAGGAGGAAAAACCCTCTAAAGAATAATAATAGTATTAAAAATGTGTGTGTGTATAAAATAATAAAACGGTCCTTCTCACGTATCATAGGGAAACATGAAAGGGCACAAAACCAATTCTTTTCCTTTTTAGGTCACCTTTAATGAGCCAATAATCCTGCCAACACTTTTCCCACGCCCACACATCTTTCCCAGTGAGGTCCTGCTTTGAGCTGGACTTGAAAGGGTCCTGAGTTTCCACTTGGAGTGTGCTAATAAAGCGTTATTAAGTCTACCCAACGTTTTGCTTCCTTTGATATCAATCTATTACAAGCTGCTCTTGCCAAAAAAAAAAAGTTCATCTATACGTGATTAATCACCATTGGTTTGACAGAAGTACCTCGGCACAGTATAAAATTGTATGTTTTGCTTCAATTAGTTTGGATTACATTCGCCAGTAGGTGATATTTTACATTGTTCAACTTGAGTAAGTTTGGGAAAGACATCTTAAGTGTTTCAGCTGTGAATTCTGAGCGTAAAGCTTTGTTCAGTCTTTAAGTAGAGGCAGCAACTTTTGGAAGTGCTCTCGCTGGGCCGACTTGCTCCATCAGGATTCCATGAGCCCTCTGGTCATCAGGTGTGTACCCTCTTGAGAGGGCAGATCATGCATTGGTATATTGTTATGCTGAGAGTGTTTTATCCTTTCTTTTTTCAAAGGAAAGCAGGGGCAATATTTGTTGATATTTGACCACCTCCTGGTTACTGGCCACTGCAGAGTTCTGCTCTTAATTTGGAGATCTTTTTCATCTGTTTGCTCATCCTCCTATCACCTCCTCTTATCAGAAGAGCACATCCTTCTATCAGATTCGCAGGTAGCCTTTATCCTCTCCCTGTAAGCAAGTTTTCTGCTGTATCGCAGGGGAAATCAGCACGTATAAAAGCTGTGTGTAGGGATCACTCAAGCCTCCGGTCCCAAGGCAGAGGTTTGCACAGTGGCTGTTTGTGTTCTGGCAGTGGCAAGGCAGCTGATATCCTGTGTTTAATCCCAGATGGCTCTTTGTGGATGATCAGCAAGTGCCGTAATTAGTGTTAATGTGGTGGAGGAGGCTGTTCAGATTTGAAGTTCCTCTGGGCAGGAGCTATTGTTAGTTCCCTATTTTCGTGCCACAGCTAGCAGCGTGGTAGCCTGGACTGAGCAGCACTCCTGAATGTGAATGCAATAAATATTGCCAAGGTAACTAAAACTACACAGCTTGCAGGCTCAGCTGATCCTGATAATATTCCTTTCAAGGCATTATTAACTTTGAAGTCTAATGACAGCTGAAATACCCAAGCTGCTAACTATTTTATTGTTGTGAAAAGTACACAGAAAAGGCAAAGTTCCTTTTTTGTGGAATACTCACTTGTGTACGAGGGAGATGCAGATCCACGTCTGGGTTGAGCTTGCAGAGGCACTGGGTTCATTTGCTCTCCAGCTACTCATGTTTACATATGTGATTATTGATTGTTATTGGAAACAATGACTAATTGCTGTGATAGCTTTTAATTGGCATTCCAGTTGCCCTTCTCCTGCCTGCAGAGCAACACCTACTGCTTGCATACTTGCTTAGGTCACAGATTTGATGTTTCCTCACAAACTGCCTTGGCAGTAAACTTCCTGTTTCCCCAGCTTGCATCTGGAAATCCAGCAGCTCTGGGAATTGCTTGCACTGTTCTCATTTATGGGCATGCCAAATCAAGCCCTTGGGCGTTGCTGGTAATGACAATATCTCTAGATGACTTTTTCTCCACTTCTCCTGGGACTCTTGCTGCAGCTAAGGGCTCCAAGTGTAACAGAGATGTTGGTTTGATGGCCAAAAAGTATGAGCTTTTTTTCTCAGGTAACACAGTTAACAAGGTATGAATGCTGTGAGTACATAACCAGGAGCTTTCTTCTCTCTTTCTTTGCAGAAGGTTACATCACATCACTTTCTTGTCACAAAGATGTTTGGCTGTACACTGATAAACGCTGGAATACTGGCCATAGGGCAGTGCATGGAGAAAATATCTTCTTCCTGGTTCTGCTCTGCTACAGTATGTTCTGGGTCAAAGATCATTTCAGCTGTTCAGCAGGACAAAATAATAGTGGTTCATTATGCAACCACGGCAGTTTTTCCTGGAACTGGTGGCTAATGAAGAAAAGTACACCCATTTTGTTTGGAACAAAATTGTAAAAGCTGACATGAAAGCTGCTTTGACCCATACAGACTGCACAATTAATTCTAAGTTGAAAAGTGTGGAGTGTTTTTAATTAATAGTGGTATCTCAGATCCTTTGCTAATTCTGAGTGGAAGGAAGAATACACTGGGGAAAAAGATGTGAGGAGAGCTGTGTCATCTGTGGCAAAACAGATTCTCTTCTTTTGCAGTATTGCTCAAACAATTGGATTAAGAACTTTTCATTATTGAAGTCCCAGTTTAAGCTTAAAGGCTGTTTTATCAAGCTTTTTCAGTTGTGTCTACAATAGGCACTGGCCAGCCATAGAGTAAATACTCAAAACACCACGTGTTTAACATGGAGCTGGGGAGCTCCAAAATATGTTGATCGCTCTGAAAGTAATGCCTCCTGTTTATCTGTGGAAACTACAACAGCTACAAATGGCATAGTAACACTGTCTGATAAAGCAAATTCATGGCTACACAACAGTTTTTCAACAGTCACCACCATTAGCTGTGCATATTTGCCAGTAATGTGCAGGAGCCTGCATGCTGTCATCCAGAACATGGCTTGTCTTTCACATCACTGTCATTACTGCTGGAATGTACCACCCACCACCTCCCTGTGCTCACATCTACTGTTTGGTCTCCGTCAGTGTTCAGCAAGCGTTGATGAATGTCAGTCGTGCCATTTTTTTTCTGCATGGTGGAATTCAGTGACACACCTTGGCTTCATCTGCACTTTCATGTCAGATACTGCTCTGTCAGGCTGCCCCTCTGCTGCCATCTGTCACACAGCAATAACATGTAATGGGGCATTGGTGGGAGGGTTTAATCTCTACTGCCATACCACCAACATCCTAACATAGGAGGTATTATTTTTCAGAGCAGCCCTCATGCTTTCTCACCATTTGAACTGGCGGAAGGAAATCATTAAGCAGTACTTCTTTCCACTAGGCAGTCTCTTCCACTGCCTCACGATGTGGGCACGTTGTTGAGGTGTGTAGTGTTTAAATCTCCTTGGATGCTTTATAGGTATTGCAGGCCAGGTGAAATACCAAGCTCAGTTTTAAAGGTGATTTGGTGAGCTTGCGAGGGCTTGGAAGGATCCCCCATTGATGTGGGCATATAAGCAGATTCATAGAGGCTCGAGAGGATCACTTTGACTAATTGGCTATGAGTCTGATGTAACTAAAGCAGAAGTGGGGATTGATAGCCCAGTATTGTTTTATAATTGACAGATAGGGCAAAGCTAAGCTCCAGAGGGTCTCAAAGGTGAAGGACAAGTAGGGCGTGCTCCCATTTGATGCAGGGGAGGTGCAGGCCTGGTGGCATCTCTGCGGTACTGAAAACACTCTGGTAGTAGCCCAGATGTTCTTTGTCCTCCTGAAGAGCAGTGTTGGAGTAAAAAGCAATTTCTAGGAGTTTTGAACTGATTACATGACTTAGATTCTTTTGTTACTATTTTTTACTTTCCTGAAGTCATGTGCAAACAAGCACAAATATTAGTTCCTTTATAATGAGTGGTTTCTCAGTGCATGCCTACATTCCCCAGTCTGCAGCTTTGAGCTACTGCCAGTCTTGCATCCTGGAAGTCCTCCATGGTCAGGGCTTGCTTAGAATTTCAGTCACATCTATATAGATACATGTATATAGAGGTCTTGTTGTGTCCTAATTATAATTTATAATGCAAAGTAGCCTTTTAAAGTGGGATTTGTACTTAAGCATCATGGTCTATGGAAACAAACACAAAGATGAGCAATTGTACTATTCCAGTGAAAGAATTTTATCTATTTACTTTCTTAAATCAGTCTGTACAGAATGGAAAACGAGATGCATAGAACGGGGAAGAAATAAAGGAAAGCGTGGATAAAAGATTTGGGAATGGCTGACTGTTAAGTTGGCTGCTGAGTCATAGAAAAATCTAAGATTTGTGTCTCCCAAATGCAGCTCTCTATTTGAAAGGGAATGGTTAAAAATACTGACATATCAAATAGCATTCAGAGACATTAATGTGTACTAATGCATTTAAGGGGAAGGAGAATGAAAGTAACTCTTCTTCCTGATTAAGGCAAATAAATTAGAACTCGAGGATTAGAAAGAAAATGAAGTAAAAGCATAAATCCTTGAAGTTTTACTTAAAGTTGATGTGTGATGCAATACAATTCTTAAACCCAATGTTTGCTCTTTTGTTCTAAAGCAGGTCAAAAACGCACAAACGTTTCTGAGTTCACAAGAAACCATCATCAGATCACTGAAGTGACATACAGCTGTGATGTCTTCAGATTTAATGTTTGAAAATTTATACTTTGTGTTTTTCACTTAGCAGGTTGTGTTATTGGAAATAATGGTTCCGAAGCAAAAGAAAGCCAAGAAATGTGCTCCGAAAGGAGTTCATCCAGTGAAAGAAGCGGTGACCTCTCAAGGTAAAGTTATTAAAGGATTTAACATTTGAAATGTTTCAGTGGAATGAGAAATGCCTGCAGAATGTGACTGAATCTCTGATGATTTTTACTTGATCTGAGGTTAAGGCTTATATTTATGTTTATCTAATAAAACAACTTAAACTCTGGTACACCTTAGAAAATATTTGCACCAAAGCCAAGTATTGTTTTGCAGCTGTTGTTTTCTCATTTTAAGACTCAATTGACATCTCAGTGAACCACAAATTAGCGTGTACAGCTGCTCTCAGTAGGGCTACTCAGAGGCCAGACAATAGAAGTTGTCAGGAAAAGGGCAGACAGAAAACATAAAGTCTTCAAGAAATAAAGTGATGGGTTTCTTCTCCATGTAGCTGAGATGTAAACTAGTTGTAACTGGATCATGCTTTTCACAGTCTGCAGACTGGTGTTTTTTTCCCGTTATTTTTGATACTGGGATATTCACAGCATGTCTGTCTTGCTTTCACACTGAATGTGTTTAATTGATGGCCTTGTAGTTACCTAAAGGATGCTGTCTATTTAATTTTAAACACAAACCAAAAAACAAACACTTTTTTTAATGCTGCAGTGCTTTGCTTTGGGTCCCTGAGCAGTAGTGTTAGATATTCCCCACGTTCTTCATGGGCGTGTAACGGTAATCAAACAGCAACAATCAAATTAGTGGTCAAGCAGCAGCAGAAAATAGGATATAGCACAGCCATCTCATGAAATATTGGCTTGGCTTTAGATTCTTATCTGCTCTTATTAGAACAGCCTTGCAAGTGGGCTCTGCTGTTGTGCGGCTCCTCAGCTGAAGACAGCCATTAATAGCACTCAGGAAAAGACTTTAAAGCATCCTGATAAATTTCTAACTCATCCTACTGATAAGACATTGATATCTTTCTGTAGTTTCTTTGTATTGTTATTGATGAGGCCAGTTTTGACACAGACGGCTATTCTGATTTTGCAAGTACTGTCTTCTGAATTAGAACACAATCTTCCTGCAGTTCTTCAGTACAGTTAATAAAGGCAAGCTGTAATCATATATCGATGAAGGACGTTCGTGCTTTTGTTTAGGATTAGGTCTCATGACTTCAACTCTTATTTATTTTTTTCCTCTCTATTTTTCAATCTATTTTCTAGAACTTAGTTTGCTTGAGAATGAGCTTCTGAATAATAATACTTAATGTTAGAAAGTTTAAGGGTTTTTCTTGTAGGTGAATTTTGAAATACTAAATTTCAGTCGTTCACGGAAGCCCAGTGCAGCAGGCAGAGAAGGACAGAGACCTGGGGAACTTGCTTACAGGATTGCTGTTAAGCACCTACATATGTGCATATGCACCTAAATAAGCACGTAAAATATGTATAATTAATGATGACAGCTATTTAAAAAAAAACCCTCGAGTATTATTGCGCATCTTCAGTAGTTTTTCAGATGCTATTTATTTGATGTCCTTTTTTTAGTGCTCTTTTTAATTCTTACGTGTGATAGATTTTAGCATCACTCTGCCCTGTAGCTTCATGCCTTCCAGCGCTGAGCAGCAGTGAGTGCACTGGTACTGATGGTGCTCCTTAAAAAAAAAAACAACCAATCTTACAGCGACTCAAAGTTCGTATCCAAAATGCCTAGGAAAGCAATCCTCCCTTTTTAAACGTGAAGTTTCTGACTTTACTGCTTGTTTTGGCCACTTGACGTGGACTTTGCACAGAGGCAGCACGGCAGGAGCGGCGAAGGAAGAGCAGTGGCAGCATCTGGGTGCTGCTTTGCGGTCAGGACGCGGCGAAATTTCTTGGCCACTCTCATGTAAGCTCTCCACTTAGTGCAGTCACTTCTCGTGCTTTATTGCTTTTACAAGTGGTCTCGAAACCCACTACTTGAGAATAAACATAACTGTGTAGTACTGCTGTGGTACTTTTTATAAATTCTTCTTTGCTGTTTTGTCACTGAGCTGATGAGTGACCTCGAAAAAGACCCTGCTGGACCTAAATAAAAAAAATGGCTTCCTCTGATGTCCTGGAGACAATAATTATGATGTGCCAGTTAAGCCCAAACTACAGCTGAGGGATTTTACTTTAAAGCGGAGGCTTGGGCGCAAAAATGCATTTATAGCTCTTTGTCTGGCACCTCATTATGTGTGGGCCTGATTCATTAAGTGATTGGTTTGCAGTTGTTTACATGAGTATTAAGGCTTTCTATTCAGCAGCCTTTGAGAGATACATTGTGCAAATGTTGCATGTTATGAATGCAGAATGAGGGGCAGGGGACCGGTCCTATTGGCTAAACACTGCACTCTGTTGAAAAGCAAGAGAAAGAGATTGGGTGCTGCTTTGCATAGCAATGACTTTCTTAATAAGCTTTACAGATTAATACACACAAGCTATAAAAGATGCAAAGAGATACTCTTAGCACATTTATACATGCTCATTTCACTATTATGGTACTGGAGATGGGAAGAATTGAGCTCTTTCATATTCGGTTTTTCAGTGCATGTCTTCAGTGCATGAGACTTAATAGAATCCGATGTTTATTGTATTATAAATCATGGGGAAGTAGGCAGATCTGCAACAGTTTATTATTAAAGATTCTTTCAATGTAAATCTTTTTCGGCCATTGTATTTCCTACAGCAAAATCATTTTGTGGTTGAGTGGGGATGAAAGGCATAATGTACGAAGGAGTGAGTCTTAATAGGAAGCTGCTCTCTGAGTAAAGACCACTTGTTCCCTTTTGTTCAGAGGTGCATGCCAGAGCTTCCTCTTCTCCCACAAATATTGTCTGCTTCTGCCTTAGATATCAAACTGGCTTGGTTTTTTTTTTTCCCCTGGACTAATTTACTTTATCGAGCTCCTCGTAGATGCAACTTTAGCCAGAAGAGTGAAGGTTTTGCGAGAGGAAAGAGCACGTTAAATTATAGAACCACTCGGGGGGAGAAGGTATCATAAGTCAGGCCTGAGTCTCCCCAAAAGAGCGGGCAGAAGGCGATGTGTGTGGCATTGGGCGGCCCTGCAGCGATGGCTGCAGCCAGAGGAGGTCACTAGCTTTCGGGATCATTCTGTGGTTTTGATGCAAGCCATTTATTTTCCTTCGTGACTTGTTTGCTCTGTCTAGCTTCCAAATAATCTGAAGATTAAAGCTGCGTTATAGACTGAGAAGCAAATGAAAAATGTAATTTGTCAGGACGTAAGCACGGTGTAAAGTATTTTAAACTTTGATTAATCTGCATTCTGGAAGTAATCCAGCCTGGTCCCCGGAGGCTGTTTTTTAGTCAAAAGCTGCCTCTAACAAACTCAGATTTAATGAGATGTAAATAAAAGTTTTCAGATTGTAATTCATCCTCTTAATTATTCTCGGAGGAAATATTTAATAATCAACCAGCTATAACTAATGGGATGCTTGGCTTGCCGTGCAAAGCAGCAGGTTGGCCATCAGGGGGCACTCAGACTTTGCTGAACTAGGAGCTCTCCAATTCATTTTGCATCTTCTACCTGATGTTGTTATAGCTATCATTTTAAATCTCGATGGTGTTTCATGGAACTTGTTTGGCATCTCTTGTCAGAGCTCCAGCCTAAAGTTTTGGGGTCAGGATTTTCCAAGGTATGCATTAAGCAGGATAAGGAAATAGCCATTGACAGCAATGAAAGCAAGGGAACACGGGGCAGAGTGGGGTGCTGCAGCCAGCATCCTGCACCTTAAGAGCCATGTGTGTGTAGGTGAGTCTGTGCCTGATGGTTGTATCCTTCTGCAGAGCTTGAATTCTCAAATCACTTCTAACAGAGGTCGACTGTAACTCAGGGATGTTTTTCTGCAAGTCCTGTAGCTATCACATCTGGTCTCAATCCTAAAAGCCACTGCCACAGAAACAGTGATGCTGTAGCAGCCGTGCTGCAGGGCGGTTAGCAAGGGTGGCATGCAAGGACCTTGCACTGTGATGGATTTTGGTCTGTTTTTCTAAGCAGGAATATATATATATTTTTCTTCATCATGATACACTGAAGCAGGGTGTGATCTTAAATGTAACAATGTCAATCTTTGTATCCTACAATAAGAATGATCATGTTTGCAGTGTAGTTACTTAAATTCAGTGTTATCGTTTCCATTCCTCAGCAAATGATGGCGTGGTGAATAGATTTGTTAGTGCATTCCCAACTCTTAACTTCACTGCGTTTCTGTGATGCCCAATTTCTAGTAAACTATCAGCAGAAAATGATAGTGCCATCAGAGTTGTCCTGCAGCTCACAGCAAAGCGTATTTATCACACAGGGGCACGCTGAGCTGAGACTGTCACATCAGAAGCACCGGCACCGAGTAGCCTGGCTTGATACTCCTAAAAGGCTTTTAGATGCTTCCAGAAAATGATTTTTAAAGATAAATCTGCAGCTTTGCATCCTCACGTGTCACTGAGGAGAAGCTTCATCGCTTCTTTCAGTGAGGGTTATGAAGCACTGCCCTGTGAAGTATAAATACTCTGTTTGTTTTCTGGTGCCTCAGCACTGCTTCATGCAGAAGAGGCACATAGCCTTGAAACCTCTGGCAATATCAGCCATAGTGTCAGTGTTCCTGAAGCCCCCACGCTCCTCAATTTGTTTATCTTTCTGATCAAACGTGACACTGTTTTGTTTTTCTTGATGCTTAGGTGATGTTGTTTTTTTTTCCTTTGCTATTTAGGTAGTGGTTGTGGGCTGTGTTGTTTTCTTTTTTTTTTTTTCTTTCTTTTAAGGCATTTTATTTAATTTTTTGTTCGTTTCTTTTGCCACTGAAGCACTGAAGTTCAACAAGTGCTATAGCAAAAAGATACGTGGACTGGAGTAAACATTTTCTCTTGATTTTTTTTTTTTTTTCCCCCAGTGCCGCATCTATTAACTTGCCTTTTTGCTGTACTAGGTTTTTTTTCCTCTTCATATTAATTTTCTTTATGGAGGGGAAAAAATATTTTCTTGGAGCTTTTTCATTTCTTATTGTTGCAGAATCTTCAGCACAAAAAAGCCTATTTCAGCAGAGTAAAGGAGAGATTAAAAGGCCCTTTGAAGTTAAACCGGTTTGGGTTTTTTCTTTGTTAGAGCCTGGGTTGAGTTTGGCATTATTTTAGGGAAGAAGCAAATGTGTAAATGGATATCGAAGGGTCACTACAGGGGATTAGTCAAGGCAGGGAAACTGGCCTTACTTCATTTGTAGCCCTAAAATTTCTCCTTGGAGGTCTGTGTGGTTATTGTGCGCTCGGCATAGCAGACGATAACTTTCACGATTGAATTTCCTGACTTCTCAATATGGGTGTTTTGCAATGTAAAGATTTTCCTGCATCTTGACTAACGCTTCAGACATAATTTGAGAATTTTATTCCCTGTGACAAAGCTATCTTGCAATATTTTTGATTTGACAGAGTTGCTATTTCTGCCCTTCTGTTTTCCTGGTAGCATTTTCTGCATCTCCTCTAGCATTTCTCTGTGTGCCACCAGCTTCCATGCCAGACTGTTTCTTGGCATCTCCTTTTCTGCCTGATCTGTGGCACTGATACCTAGCTTCTGACAAACCCTGTCTCATACACCTTTGGGTTGTTTTAGTAGGGAATTCTGTTCTTAGGCATGGTAATTTCCCCTGGGAGGGGGAACATGCTGATGACTTTTTGGTGGAGTGTGAACATCTGTCTTTGCCCTTCCTTCTGTCAGCACTGGCTGTTTTCTTCATGGGAAGGTGGGAGAAGGAGGGAAAGTTTTCAGATCTTCACAATCTTTGAATCACATTGCATTGGAAGGGACCTGAAAGACCATTCAGCTCCAACTCCTTTACTGTATTCAGAGTTGCCACTCACTAGACCAGGCTGCCTCATCTCTTGGCCATGGTGGTCCTTGCCCACCACAACTTCTCAGTGAGGCCTTCAGGTGGCCCTGGAGCAGTTGGAAGTGTGCTCAGGGTTGTGCAGGGCCGTGGGTGCTCTTCCACTGCTCATCCTGTGATCCTGGTATTGCATGGTGGTCCTCAGCCCAGCAGGGCTATGGATCCACCTGAACAGCCGTCACATGTCCAATCATGGCCTGAACCAAGCGGAGCAAAGGGTCATTTTGAGGCTGCATGATAAAGACTTTCCACCTCCTTTCCACCTCCATTCTGGTGGAAGACGAAGCAGCAGGCAGTGTAAATGGTAGCTGTCAGCTGTGTGAGCTTGTTTTAATGAAATACTTGAAGGCAAAATGGTTCTTGTGCAGTCTGCCACGGAAGTCACCTCTCCATTTGCAGCTCGGCAACAAGTGGGTTCTCACTCTACGCCCAGGGGAAAACGATGTGGCTGATGGAGTTGCCTCCTCTTGAGCACAAGCTGTGGGCTGAGCCTGGGATCCATGGGGCAGCTCCTGGGGAGTGCTGAGGGTCAGGAAATCTCAACACAATGAGCAGGAGCTCAGCGTGGTTGGCGTGTTTGAGGCCTCAGCCTGGAGGACCTGACCTGTGCAGTGTGTTCAGCAAGCATTTGGAGTGAGTGAATTTGAATCAGAAGTTGGAGTGTAGAGCAGGGTGGGATTTGACTGAATAAAACCAGAAGGGATTTGGATGGCACGCTGATGACTGTCAGATGCACTGTTGAAGGCTAACACATTTTTGAGTTAATTATTTAAATAATATATTTCTAATTGTTTGTACTTAACCAGTACTGCTATTTTGTTGCTAGTACTTAAATGTTCTTTTGGTATTTTAGTTGAACTTCAGCTAATTTTAATGTTCTACTTCTGGGAATTAGTGAATCCCTTGAGAGAAGGGAGATTGAGGCTAATGGCATTCACAACTTGTAGAAAATGAATATAACTAACATGGACTTGCTCTTAAAAAGAGGAGTTGCTGTTACGTAGGTAGCTGTAATGTAATGAAACTTCCCCTGCTTTAAGTTGAACTTTCCAGTTGTAATCACAAATTCTCACTGAATATGGTGGTGTAACACAAGTGATGAATCATCTGTCTTTTTGTACCTCCTTCACGAATGCCTTCGTTGATGGTAGTGGGAATATTTTTAACTCCTCGCTTCAAGTAATTATGTATTAGCTGCCGTGTCTCTAAGTGAAATGCAGCAAATTGTGTGAAATTTTGACAGCTGATTGTGTTCTGACTGTAGCGACAGCTTCAAATTGCAGCTTGACATTTGCTTATGTTGGACTAGTTCACACAGTAATGTCACAAATATCTCCTATTTGATCTTCCTTATTAAAATCAGCTGAAGCTTTATTTTTAGAGCTTATTGCGGGATTGTTAATATAACAGTTAATTCTCCTACATCATTGCCCCTATGTGATTATTTCACAGCACCAACACAATACACACGCTACACACAAAAGATCAAAATGATTCCAGCTTGTTTGAGAGATTCAAAAGGGCCTGTGATGCTCTAGACACAAGAGCAGTCATTTAACAGAACAGAATCGCAACTGCATATACATCAAGGTAGATCAAAGGCAGCTGGAAGATTGCACATTTACATAGGGACGTGGGTGATGCTATGGGAACCCAGGAGCTGACTTGGAGGAGTGCGCTGGCAGGATGGGAAATAAGGAAGTTCAGTGAGCATCAATGGGGGGTGCTTTTATTTTTGTTTGGATTTTTTTCTTTACTTTCTTTGCATATCTGAAAGGCTGCAAAAGATAGATGAAGCTCTGGTGCTTTGTCCCCTTAATTCACTACTGGTGTACATCAGCAGTGCTAGCAACGGCTGCTTCCAGAGCACGCTGCCTGAACATCTGGACCAGTGTCCTTGTTGCATGATAATGTCTCCACCTTTTATAAAACATACAAGTGGGAAAAACAACCAAGGAGCGAGTAGTTACTTAAAAAAAAAAAAAAAAAAAAAAAAAAAAGTCAGCTGAATGTATTTTAGTTTTGTGACATTGTGCTGAATATTTACAGTCTTTCCCTGTTTGCAGGCCTGAATTCAGGAAGGGAGCGATAACTGCTATAAAATCCAAAGGTAAGAACCAACTGTTAAACTACTAAACAACTGTTAAAATACTTAAAAACCTGTCTTTCTTAGGGAAATTTCAATGGCAGAAAGCCTCTAAATACAACATTTTTAAGGAGATGGGGGAAATGTGGAATTTCCCTGCCTCAACACAGGAGCAGGCAAATAGTTATTGATGAGAAATTCTGGATCAGAGAGAACATGTTTCACAGTGCATGGTTTGGAAAGGCAGTGATCTTTGTGCTTGGTGATTGAAATCAAATAGGAGCAGGAGAATCATAGAATCATAGAATCATCAAGGTTGGAAAAACCCTCCAAGATCATCCAGTCCACCTACCACCAATATTCCCCCACTAAACCATGTCCTTCAAGCCTAGTGGGGGAAAAACCTGACAATTTTTTTTTTCATTATCCCTCTTTGAAATACCGAGTACAGGAGTGGATGGGCAGCAGCATGTTTGTTTGTGTGGTTACCATAGGTGGGCTCACAACAATGTCTGTACACACATGTGTGTCTGAAACAATTTTGTTTCTTGTGCAGGCTTTCTTTTGAACCTGGGCCCTGCATGTTTTCATTCTCCCCTATGTTTGATTTTACTTCTAGTTACCTTAACTGCTGGTTTCTGAAGTCACCTGTAACTCTGCAGCACTGGGACCAGAGAGTTTTTTGCTGGGAGCTCAGCCTCGGGAGCTATTGCATTCTTGAATGATACCAAGCTTATTTCACAGTTATGGAATCTGAGCTGATTTCAGGATACCATTAACCGTGGCTGCTTTGATGCCATTTGAAAGGCCTCTGTCACATCTCTAGCCTGCTTAGCTCTCTGCTGGGGAGCTGTGTGTTGTGGAGCCCTTCGGCACGTTTGCTCTCCTCCCACACGTTCAGCATGGGAACGAGCACGGGGTGCAGCCTGCCCCACTCTGCTGCTCATGGCAGACCTGCAGTCCAGGGGTCTGGGGATATAGGATGAAAGGTGCAGCTGCTGCATTTGTAGATAAGGCATTTATATAGCTTGTGCCATCAAAAGCACAAAATAGTGAACAGTGCTGCAGTCGAATATGAGCTGAAATTTCTGTATGAAGCTTGACAGTTTGCCTCTCTCCTGCCGTCTGAATCTGTGTCTGAATCTGTATTTGTGAGGGTTTTGCCTCATTTGGGGCATCAACTTTCTTTTGATAACTCTGGAGAAACGAGAATCCTCTGAAAACCTTTAGGAACAGGCAGTGCTGCTCTGGAAGTAACTGTAGGCTTGACATTCTAGCTTGTGGCTGCTTCCTATAGTGGGCTCTGAGAGAGAAGTATGTTACATGTCTGTGCACAACCTGCAGAGAGGTTTCATCAGAGCAGGGCAGGGGGAGGTGAAAGGTAGGATGTCTGTGCCCCTGCCCTTCCCATGGACTGCCCTGGGGAATCACAAACCCAAAGAAGAAAGGAATTTGTGCCTGTGAATGTTGTTCCCACCTCTGCTTCTGTTTTCTGTGATTCCCTCAACCTCTGCTTGTTGCTGTGGTGGGTGCAGTTTAACATCCAAATGCTGTTGATGCAGAGCCCAGTGTTGCTGCTGGTCAGCAGCACTCCTCAGTGGCCCTTTTGTGGTGAAGCAACTATTTTTTCTGAAGATAAAAGCGTGGCTTTTTGTTGTGGTTTTCTTTTTTTAATCAAGGGAAAAAGAAAAATTAACAGTTACTGCACGACTGAGCTGGCAACCTTCACACCTGAATCATCTCATCAGGCCTTCGTTGTGAAGAGCTCTGTGTACTTCCCTGTGTGTCTGCTGCTTTTTTTTTTTCCCTCTCCTTCCATGGGTCAAAGGAATTTACATATCGAGGAATCTCTCAAGCACTTCAAATTTAAATGTGATTCTGTTTTTCAGTGAAATTGCTTGCTAATTACCAGGTCCTTTTGTTAAAGCCATCCAGTTCTTTGAAGTCGTTTTTGTCTGTCTGTGGTCCTGTCACAGAGTGGTGTTTTTTTTCCATTTGTGACATCATTGCCATTTTTATGCCAACTCTATGATGTCATGGTTATCCTGTGACTTCACTGTAGGGTCAAATAGAGGGAGAAAGTGGAACATAATAGACAAAGCTGTAATTCAGGCAGCAGATGGTCAAGTAAATTGCTTGGAGTGGAAATATTCTGTCAAACTACCTTGAGGAACAATGAAGTCAGCCCTGTAAATGGCTCACTGTTCCTCCACAGCAGCTCAGTTAGGAGACCACGGCTTGTGACAGCACAGTGCCAGAAATGCACACCTCTGCTGGGGGTCCTCAAAACAACCCTGAGCTCCTCTATAAACCACAGTGTCTAGCTACCTCAAAAGAGCTGTAAAACAATATTGCCTGTGCTGCCACACATGAGCATGGAAAAGATTTTTATAATTCTCCCTTTATTTTTTTCTTTCACTCTCAGCTTTCTGGGGCGAATCTGACGATAGCAGCTCTGAGGCTGTGGATGTTTTGCGTCCACAAACTCACAGCCCAGAAGCAGATGACTTTGATGACTTCTATGATTGAAGTTCCACCACTTGCTTTTGGGAAGCAAATCGACAGCATCATCTTCCACAAGTTGAATGCTGCTGTCTCAGAAGTGCACCTCATAGGTTGATATTCGCATTTAAATACAGAATAAAGATTGCTTGGTATTCTACGCAGCCTCCTTGTATGTGTGTTTTTATCTTCTGTTTTTCTTTTCTGAAGGAAATCCAACTGAAGGTGTGTCCTCAAATGTCCACTTACCCCATGGTGGTTGTACAACTTTCTGCAGAAGGCAGCTGGGACCCACTGGCTAGTTCCTCATTTCTTTCTGTTACTGGGGATTGGAGCTGATTCTCTGCAGGTCCCTGCTCACAGCAAGCATCTCCTGCCCAGTGCCATACAAAAGGCAAGGGATGCATCTGTGTAGTGGCTAATCCTACGTGACAGAGATGCATGGGTTGTCACAAATGAGGTGTCAGTCAGAGTGATTGAGAAATTACACCTCTTGGGTCAAAAATTTGCCAGTCTGACAGAATTATTCTGAGAGTGGTCCCAGCTACTGTAAGAGTGAAATGTGGCTTTGGGTGATGCTGCTGTCCTTGGGGCAGCAATGTCATCATGCTGTGTGGTTTTATTTCTCTCTGTGATTCAGACCAAGATCTAGAAGAGGCACTGACTAAAAGGGAGCCAAATCCATTTCTGTACCTGCTTGTACATGATCCAAATGTATCTTTTCTGCTGTAGGAGAAGCGTGGTTGGGCTGCAGTGCATAATGGCCACATCACCAAAGTCTCCGTTTTTCTGGAAGCTTTGTAGGTCACAAGTATGCTTAGTAGCAATACTCCTACTGCCCAGCTTGGCAGCTGCTTTTGTTGCAGTACGAGTGCAAAAAACACCATCTTCTCATACTTATATGTATTCTAATATTTTGGTTGCAGAGCTAACTGGGTTGGAAAAAAGAAAGCAAGCATTCTGGGTATGCATACATATGCTACTCCGGGCTGCCTGGCATGTTTGATCTTTATCATCTCCTGCAACAGATCAAGAAGAAGAAATGCATAAAATGTACATTTCTAATTCAGCACATTTTGGAACGGAACAGAATTTACATGCGGTGATCCTCAGTGATTTTCTGCTTTTAGTTGCTTTGTAAAATCTACGCTGGTGTTGCCGTATGGACATCACAATAATTGGATGACTCTAGGAGCTTCATGCATTTTTAATTTTCTTCTTTTAATTCCTTTTATCTAAAATTAAGTTCATTAAACATGAGATTTTCTTTCGAAGGGAGAAACCAGGGGACATATTAAAAAAAATCTGTTCATAATTATGATAAGTTCAAAAGCAAAAAACAGCACCCCAATTAAACCCTGCTGCAAAGCAGTACTGCATCTTTGAATACAGCCACAAATCTTTGGGTCTAGTCCATCAAAAATGATTTTTAAATGGTAACAATATTCTATTTAATAAAAAGAATGTGTAGCCTGAGATGAGCTTTGAAGAAGGCTTGAAAATGAGAAGAAATGGTTAGTATAGATGTCTGCTGGCTTGTTTCATCTTACAGGTTCCCAGTTTGACACTGGCAATGGTGCAGTGTTGATTATTTCAACAACAGGAAAGTGAGTGCTGCTAAGGATGGAGGGTGTGAGCGGGGTTGTTGGAATGGGAGGCAGCTGGACTCTGCAGCCACAGGATCCCAGCCAGCATTATAGGTCTGCCTGGGTCAGAGTGGCTGCTCTGTTTCTGTGCCAGGAGGAAGAGTGACTCTCAGCCTGCGTGCATCTGCACAAGGGAAGCTCTTGGGTGTCTTCCTTCACTGTGACAGTTTCTGTGCCTGTTGGACCACAGGCTGCTTTAGATTGGGCTTGAAAATGAATTTTGCGTTGTAGTGGCAGCACAACCAGAAGCATTAATGCTGTCCTGCTGCTGGTCCTGGTAGACAACAAGATATTTCTAGGAACTTCTCAGTACTCTTCTAGCACCATGTTGGAAGCTTATTTTCCTTCTTTATCTGCAGTCTCAATGTCATCTGGGAGACTTGCAGCACAATGAGTGTACGACCCCACCATGCTAAGGCAGGTGCCTGCTTTGTTGCCCCTCGGTGCTTTGTTCTGCCCATCCTTCAGCTGTGTAATTCATTTCTGAAGCCCTGCTCATCTTCTGAAAGTAAGCTCATGGTATGCCACACCACAGAGAAACCATTGCTATGTGATTTCCAGTGAACGTCAGACCAAAGTTCATCTGGAAAAAGTCTCTGCGAGCTGCGCTGCGAAGTAACACTGCATCAAATCTGCAGCGCCTTTGTAGTTTTAAGCTCTTTCTGAGTGATTCTGGGTTCTTGATGTCAGCCCACTTTAAATCTCCTCGCGTGACACAAGGCACCCATCACTAGTCTCTGGTGCTTTTCATTCCCTCAGTCCAGCTCAGCCTCAGACATGCAGCTAATGACAGATGACAGATGGCTTCGGGAGTTTCTGCTAAGGCAATATCTCTCTTCTGCTATTTAAGCGATAGCCGAGTTCCTCCAGAGCATATTTTTTATTATACTTTTATTGTGCACAGACTCATTAGATGCAAAACGTTCTGCCAGTCAACTTTATTCTGCTCCTTGACAGCTGTCATACCGGCAGCCTGAAGATGATGACAGGTGATGCTGATGGACAGTAGGACTGTAATCAATACAGCCTGAACAGATTTAAATCAGCATGCCACTCATCCACTGAGAATACTGTAACAAGAAGTCTTCACGTATTCCTGCTGTGTATTTGCAGTGACTTAGAGCTGCATCCTTTTTTGCACGTCACACTCACACAGCTGTACTGAGCTGAGGCCAAACATCAGCTTGTGCCTGAGAAAGCAAATTAGCAGATGGATAGGTGCTGACAAAAAAAAAAAAAGCTGGATGAGTGCCTTCATCGAGTGAGGGGAAATAGTTGTGTAGGTATTGAGCTGATGTGCAGAGCAGAAATGAGTCTGTGGTGAGCTTTGTAGGCTAGAGTGTATTCAGGCTGCAGAAATTTGGGAAATTTGCATTTAAGAATGAGGAAAGCATGTGTGTGTGTTTTCAAGCACTAATATTCACACACACTGGTTGAAACAGAAGCTTCACAAGTCCCGCAAATATCTCATTCTGTATTAGCTGATGTTTTGAGAAGGATCAGAATGATGTTTTCTTTTAGGCTGGCTCACTTGGACCCATGTATATTCACACGGACTTCCCCTCTAGACCCTTCCCCCGCTCTGTAGCCCTCCTCTGGATGCTCTCTGATGGCTTTATGTCCGTTTTGTACTGTGGCCCCAGACTTCAGGCAGTGCTGGCAGTGAGGCTGTGCAGCACAGAGCCTGGTGTCCCCAGGGTACGGTTGGCCTTTCTGGCTCCAGGGCACACTGCTGGCTCAGGTTTAACTTGCCATCAGCCAGAACCCCCAGATCCCTTTCCATGGGGCTGCTCCTCATCCCCCAGTCTGTACACGGAGCCAGGGCTGCCCCATCCCAGGTCCGGAACCAGCATCTGCTCTTCTTCATACAGATAGTGACCACCCTCAAATTTGTCAGGATCTTGGGCCTAGGCCTCTCTACCTTCAAGGGAGCCAACACTCCTCCCAATTTAGCACCATCCACAAATTTACTTAATATAACATCCAGATCTTTATTGGAGTCATCGATGAAAGCGTTAAAGAGAACCGGTTCAAATCCCAGAATCCCATCAGCAGCAACTGGGGCACCTCTCCGGCTGTGGGCTCCCCATACCCAACACATCCATGTTCTGGTTGTCATGGGACATTCTTAGGGTCACACTGCCATGGCTTTATAGTGTCCCAAGCACCTCCCTGACGACTGCTATAAATACGGGGACCCTGACAACAGAACTCCAGTCTCTAACAGACTCGTGTCTTGGTGCAGCCTTCTGGCACAAAAGCAGCAATTTAGAAGGAGCCTTCCCCCCTTTCCACCATGGATCCTTCCCCCCCCCCAAGAAGTGTAGGATTCAGGGGAGCAGCAGCAAACCTGAGCCAATGGATGTTGATCCACCCAAGGACGATGTTGAGCCCATGGAGGTGGATGTGCCTCCAGAGGAAGAACCAATGGAGATGGATCCACCTCCAAAAGAGCCAGGCAAGCACTATACTTACCTGCTTACCTGGAAACGTCAGTATATTCACTAGCAGCACATTAGGGGCCCTCGATTTCCATCTCAGCATTGAAATGTCACCATCCACCGGAGAGCCCCAGCTCCAGATGCTGCTCCCTATTACCCTTCCTTCCCCATCCCCCATCCTCATCCTTCCCCAAGATCTCCCACCCCTTTTTTCCCAAGCTCTGAGGAAAAGGGAAGGACTTGGACTGGTGTCCTCCAAGCTGCTGTCATTCTAGGGCAACAGGAGGAGTTCAGCAGACAGTCCTGAGCACCCTGCAGCCTCCAGGTGAGCCCCGAGGAAGAGGGCAGGACTGGGACTGGTGTCCTCTGAGCTGCCGTGTGGACAGCTGTGAGCTCCCTGCAGCCTCCAGGTGGTGTCAGAGAAGCTACAGAGGCAGCTGTTCATCTGGAGAAGCAGAAGACTTTGGTTTGGACAGGAGGAAGAGTTGAAGTTCAGCCCGAAAGTCCGTTCCAGCTGCTCCATTAGAACTTTTTGCTAAGAAAGGACAATAAACAATTTAAAACGATGGTAAAAAATAGTAATAATAACAAAAAGCTAAACCAGTAAGTGCCTCTCCATTTTTGGAACTTTAGAATCTGCCCTGGGACTCGAGTGTCCCCTCCCACTCTCCCCAAGACAGAATGACTTTGCCCTGTGGGGTGAGGTCCCAGCCAGCATTACTGTTCCCACTGCTGCCTCCTGCATCTGCCAGCCTTGCCCACTGAGCCACCCAGGACAGGCATTGCCAAAGCAGATGTTTACTCATCACTGTGTACCACTTGATACCATAAGACTCAAACAATTTCGTTAGTATTCAAAGAATAGATCCCTTGATGCTCCAGATAAGAATATGCCCCTTTGTGTAGACATGGGGAGGCACCCAAGAGCAATCTAGTCCTGTAGATGTCAAAGAGCGCTGTTATTTCACCTCTCAGAAAAACGTAAACAATCCTAGATTTCCTACAGGAAGAGCTCTCTCTTCACAGCCAGGAACAGCTGGTGGATGCCAAATTATGAGGAGTATCATGCCCTCAAATTGTTACAGAAAAGAAGAGCTATGACCCAACTGAAATACCATCTTTATGCCATCCTCTTGTTTGTCCTGTGCTGGATGCAGCTTAGTTCTGCTTTAGGATATTTGCAGGATTTATTTGTTTTCATTTGCCCAGCAAAATGTAGATTAACTTTTCAAGGAAACGTTTGAAAAAAACAATAATAATAATACTGCAACAAAGCTTATTTACACAAGTAATTATGAGATAAGATGATCATATTTCATTTGCATTTGTCTCTTTTTTGGTATTATCAGGGGAAAAAACAACTGATTGCCCCTCAATACAGTGTGTTCATACTAAGTTTGTCTTACTATAGACTAAATTGCAGCAGGAAGAGCGATATAATAGGAAACTTCAATCAAGATGTGCTTTGTAAGGAGCAGATAAAGGACAAGCTGATACAACAGATGTAGTGCCAACGGAAAGTTGATGGGGAAATTTATTCCAGTCACAGATTTTATAAGAGAAGTGACAACAGAAAATGGCTTACCAACAGCCAAGCGAGGCTCGGAGCGACAAGAAATCCAATATTGGGTTAATGTGTTGCACAGCCAATTAGCAGGGCTCCTCTCCCCAGGTCGGCAGTGGATTCCACAAGCGGTGCTGAGGTTTGTTGGTTCTGTTAATGAGAGCCGGGCTCCTTCCTCACCTCCTCGCCTTCGTGCCCCTGAGCGTGCAAGGGACAGGGTGCAGCACAGCACAGAACCTCCCCCCTGTTAATCCTCGTTAATATCCGCAGATCTAATTCCATTTGAACATCGCCACACGGCTAACTCAACACTATTTGCTTATGCAACGGGTGGGGCGACGTGACAGGGATTCTTTATTGCTGGCTGCCTGCAACCACCTGAAAGGAGGCTGCGTGAGGTGGGGTGAGGTGGGGTGAGGTGGGGTGGGGTGAGGTGAGGTGAGGTGAGGTGCTCCCATAGGACGTTGTGCCCATAGGATGTGTGTTGGGGAGGTTCAGGTTGGCTGCTGGGAAACATTTATTCTCTGAAAAAGCAATGAAGCAGTGGCATAGGCTGTACAGGAAGGTGGTGTGGTCACCATCCCTGGAGGCGTTCAAGAAACGTGAAGATGTGGCACTGAGGGACGTGGCTGCTGGGCACGGTGGCGCAGGGCTGAGCGCGCACTCCCCGCTCTCACGCTACCCGCCTCACAACCGCTCACCACAGGGCCGCCACGGCCTCTCCTCACTGCGCATGCGCGGCAGGCGCTCCCGCCCCTAAGATGGCGGCCCGGCCCCCATGCTGCCCCGCGCCGTTCTCCAGCCCCGGAAGCGTTGGGCGCCGCCTCGTTCGGGGCCGTTCCTCGCCGTCCGCCGCGGCCCAGCGCCGCCATGGGAGTACCGGCTTTCTTTCGCTGGCTCAGCCGCAAGTATCCGTCCATCATCGTCAACTGCGTGGAGGAGAAGGTGAAAGGGGCGGCCTGAAAGAGGGGGAGGCGGGCGGGCAGGCAGCGTGGTGCCGCTGCGGCCGCTCGGCCCTCCGCGTGCGTGTGGGCTGCTAGGAACAATTCCTCCTCGCCGCGAGCCGGGCAGGCTTCGCTTCTTACCTGTTTGCCTTAAGCGAGGTTTGTGTGCAGCACGGCTGTAGTCGGGGTCGGCGTTCGGTTTCTTGTCACGGAGCCGCAGGTTTTCGGGTTGAGGCGGTGAAGTGGTGCCTTAAATTTGGGTGGATCGCTTGTTGGACCTGCAAGGTACTTGTGCTTGTCGTCCTGAGCCTCCCTCAGCGCAGCGAGAGGGGTTTGTGTGACCTGTGGCTGCAGGGGTGGGTTTGGCACTGCAGTGCGTGCAGGAGGTTTGAGGAGCTGCCGCCAAACAAGGTGCTTTCTGATTTACGAGTGTTGCTATTAAGCAGCTCCGAGGACTGCTGTTCAGCAGGTGAATGGCTTGTTCTGCCTGCAGTCAGCATCATACGGGCTATGGGGTCTGAGCTTTTCGTCAGCAAAACCCACTTTCCTTCAGTACGTCCTATGTGGAACAGGTTGCCCAAGGAGGCTGTGGATGCCCCATCCCTGGAGGCATTCAAGGCCAGGCTGGATGTGGCTCTGGGCAGCCTGGTCTGCTGGTTGGTGACCTGCACACAGCAGGGGGTTGGAACTGGATGAGCATTGTGCTCCTTTTCAACCCAGGCCATTTCTATGATTCTACAAATATCCATTCCAACAATGAAGCAGGACAGTGGATATGGTGTCTCTATTAATTATCAGTCCTGTTTACAGCCATCACTCAGTGTGTAATTCAGCTGTTGTGCTCCATAGCAGCATTCTTCTGAATAAATGAATGCAGATGGTTGCGACAGTATACGTAGATTATTTATAGTTTTGTGTTTACTACAAGTGGATGCTTTTTTGTCTTATAAACTTTCCAGTATTTCCTGGATAATGCTTTAAGATCTGCGTGCTTAACAGCGGTCACAATTTAAATGGCAAATACATTTTCATGCTGAGCTTTCTGTAAAAGCAGAAGGCTTCCATCATGTTAATAAACACCTATCTAAATGCTAACTGAGTCCTAATTGCTGTGGAGTTTAGGTGAAGGAAAAGTACCTGCAGAGGTCTTTGGTGTATGTGATTGCAGGTCTGTTCAGTAACCTGCAACAGCAAATCTTAAAAGAGAAGGAACAATATAACAAATTCTCTTGAATCAAATTGCCTGACCATAATGGAGCATCAGACCCAGATTTCCTTATGCACATTGGTTTGTTCTGTTTGTGCAGCGTGTCTACAGCGAGCACAGCACCTGAATAAATCCCATTTAACTACAATTTTTGATACTCGTACCCGGTTACAGATTTTGAGAGCTGCCTAGGACAGTGGTGAGCAGCTGTGTCTTACTGCAGAGGAATTTAAATTTCTCTCACAATGTAATCAGTTCTGTGTGTATCTTAGGATTGCTTATAAATCTTTCTAATCAGAAGTTTTGTATCTGTGGGTAGCTTGTCTCTTTGAGATATGGCAGAGTTGATCCTTGTTCTCTTACCTTGCTAGGTTATTTCTTTTTCTTAAATCTGATTAATCTTTTTCTTAAGCTGAGCGGGAAGAATAAGAGGAAGATCTCAAAGATAATATAAAATCCATGGGAGAACGTTCTTAGTCAGATTCATACAAATTAATAAAGCTGCAACTAAAGTATCATATTTGAAGATCTGTTTTCAATGGTTTCAAAAGCAGCTGTAGATTAGAAATGAGCAGTTTAGTTCTATCACAAGAGATATCACTCCCAGATACTTAAACCTTTTACAAGACGTTTGCATTAAAAAGCTGTTGGGTTTGTGAGTGGGTAATGGCAAAGCTGCTGACATAGCAGTATGCAGATGAAAACTAAATGGCTTTCGTAGCCATCTAAGGGAGATGGTGCTTATTTTGCTTTACCTTCAAGATGGGAAATAAGATCCGTGGAGAGGGCAGTTTTATTTTCCATATCACATAGTTGTAAGCCTTTGATGTCACAGTTAGCTTTGGCAAGAGGTTTGATGGGAGATCAAGTAGGACACAAGACAAGCTGCTTGTCCCGTTATCTGATGTAAACCAGAATGTATGCTGCTCTTTTAAAATCAGGGCTTTAGCTGCCCGGAGGAACTTGATAAAAATCATAAGCTGCAGAATAGTGTTTGCACCTGGCAATTAGTTCCTGCTCAAACCAAAGGATTGCTCTTGTTTTAGAAAGTGCAGTAACATGCTCCTTTTTTTGTGAGTTCTGAAGGACTCAGCTGGTTCTGATTCCACCTGTCAAAATTTGGCTTGTTGGCGTGGCTAAGAGAAAAAAGATGTGAGTTGGCAAAATTTCAGTCTTTTAAAGAAACAGTGGAGATTAGCGTTCCAGTATTTAAAAATACATTCACAGGAATGTACTGAAAACATCCCGTGCTCCTGCAGCTGCAGGGGTTCTGTAAGCTCAGAGGAGGTGCTGGGTGCATGTTGGTCAGCTTCTCACTTGGGTGGGGGGAGCAGCAGGGGAACGCTTTTCCTGCTGCCTCCTTGAATCCTCTGGTCACAGCCTGGATGGAATGGCATCACATTCCTTGCCAAGCTGTACTCCTCATTGCAACTCCGTGATACGTTATAACTCCTTCCAGTCATCAAGTTTTTAAAATGAATTTGACTACTTCTTGGTCAAAGAGTGTCTTCTAGCATGGATGTTACTGATGTTTAATTTGCTTCCTTGTTCACTAAAATTTATTTTCTCCGTGCATCCGGGTTTACCATGTGTAAGTGTTCAATCATGCTGAAAAGCTCTGAGAACTTCAGTGATTGAAAGTGTTTAGAGCAATTATAATTCAGCATTGAGTTGACCATCCACACTGTGACCTGAGCTTCGTGTCTGGTTAGGTATTGGCCTAAAGGAAAGCAGTCATAGAGTTAAAAGTTATTTCACAGGTAGAAAGTAGGACCTGGGATTTATTTAGCATGCCAGGTGCATCCACAGTCAAAATTAGAGTCAGAAGGTGAAGAGTTCAGGGATGTCAGTGCTTTGGTGCATTTGGTAGTAACCAAGAAAAGTAATAAACTTATGCTCCAAATGACAGTTTTTGTCTGGTGAGATCTGAAAGGATCTCTTTCCTTTATAGAGTGGAATCTGGAAAGAGGAAATGTTCTAGTTTAATCTTGTACTTTGCTCGTTCCAATGTACCTACTTTTAGTGTTGGAAGCTTGTCACGTCACCTGCTGTTCTCCAATATGTGATCAGCCATGGATGAATGGCTTCTGCTGCTTCCTTCTTCCTGTAGGGCTTAAGTAGTGGAATGCAGAGAGAAAAGTGATACAGGCTTGTTTTTTAAAACAACTTTCAAGATTGGGGCACCTAAACAAGTGTTTAAAGTGAAGAGATTTTTGACGTTGTCATTTGTGAGTCATCACGTCATATTATACACTTTGAATCTCCTTCCCTGCATTTTGAGGGAGCCTATATGGGGCTCGCAGATTATCTGGAAAATACATAGTGTGGAAGTTCCTTGGAACAAAATGTATGATACATGCTGATCAGCAGGAGTGAACTGGCTTTGCTTTAAGTCATCGTAATCCCTTCAGGTAATGTTAGTTTTATAAAAGCCTTAAAAACAGCTGTGTGAGTAGTGTAAGCATGAAATTCCAGGTAATTCTCTAAGGGAATTTGTTGCTGTCTTTTTCTACTGCTTTTGAAGTGATTATCTTGTACTGAGGGACATGGCTGAGCAGGCATGGTGGTGTTGGGTTGATGCTTGGACTGGGTGGTCTGAGTGATCTTTTCCAACCTTAATGATTCTGTGATCTCCTGTGACTCTGTATGTTAATACTCTGTAGATGAGTTGTTCTGCTTGCATGATTGAGTAGTACTGAATTAATTGTTCCAACTGCTTTTGCAGGCCAAAGAATGCAATGGCGTCAAGGCTTCAGTTGATACAAGCAAACCAAACCCTAATGAGGTGGAGTTTGATAATCTGTATTTGGATATGAATGGTATCATTCACCCTTGTACACATCCAGAAGACAAGTAAGGCAATTTCCTTTATCTCAATAAATAGGACTCGTTCATGGCATTTCACATGTTAAATTTAATGCTCTACGTTGTAGGCCAGCACCTAAAAATGAAGATGAAATGATGGTTGCAATTTTTGAGTATATTGACAGGATCTTCAACATTGTAAGACCCAGGCGACTTCTCTACATGGCTATAGATGGAGTGGTAAGTACTGACTGAATTTAATTCCTAGTAATGACTATTTCTGAAACTAGGCTTGATGCCCTCCACTCTCATAAGATCCATTGGACAACAGTTTTCCAAAATGAAAAACTTATAGGATAAATATGCAGTTAATTAAATTCTGTGTTCTCAAAACTGTTAAAGAACTTAGTCCAGAGGTTCTCATCAGCTGGCTGATGTAGCCTATTGCAATAATCTGGACTTTGCTTTTGCACAGCAGGAAACTTCCATAAGACAGTAAAGCTCTGAAGTTATTTCACGTGTTCTTCTATTCTGTGACTTCAGTAATGATTTATGCAACAGACTGGGAAAGACTGTGCACTTAAAGTGACTGTGCACTTAAAGTGGGAAAGCAGGTGCACTTAAAGTGGGCTGTGACTTGATTATGCCATGAAATGTTTCACAGCTAGCTTTAAGCAGACACTGGAGCCTGTCTTCCTCTGTTCCTTATCCACATCCTGCTGGTGCATCAGTTAGTCTAATGAAAGATACCACACTTCATTAAAACCTTCACTTCACTGAATATATTTGTGTCTACGTTGTGTGGTCTCGCTGAGGCACACTGAAGTAGCCTGGCAGGTTTCTGGTAGGTCTGTTAAGCTTTGGCTGTTTTTCTAGGCTTTTCAGCTTCTCCAAGGTAAGATGAATTCAATAAAAACTTTCCTACTTAAGGATACACGAGTGCAGAAATTCCTAATGTGTTTGTGTATGTAAAAGTAATTCAACAAGTAAATGATGATGTATCCTTCTAAAAATCCCGAATACCTGTCCTAACTAGTAAGTGAGTACTGTCTGCTCTAGTATTTTGAAAACACAAAGAGCTATGGATACAATGTTAGGGGTTTCTTTTTGGAGAAGGGGTATGTTATAAATAATGCATCTTGAGCATTGTGTGTTTCTGAGATGAGGGTACAGTTGCACATGCTGCTGGGCTGCCTTTGCTGAGAGGCTTAAGAAACCTATTCAGAAATTTGCCCAACTCTGCTGTCGTGTGTCAGGGTGAACAGAATCCCAGGTTTGGTTATAGGGAGTCCCTGTGTTAAATGGTTGTATATTCACAAACTAGCCAATTTTAAAAAGCTTGTCTTGAGAATCAGAAACAACCAGCAGATGGAAAATAACTGTGTAGATGTGGTAACTGACCCGTGCATTATGATGCCTGTTTCAGGCTCCACGTGCAAAAATGAATCAGCAGCGGTCAAGAAGATTCAGAGCATCAAAGGAGGGCATGGAAGCTGCTGAAGAGAAGCAAAAAATAAGACAAGAAATTCTGGCAAAAGGTAAAGCTGTGACAACACCTGATGTTGTTTTTCAAGTCAGAGTCACCTTCTTTGTTTTTAGTGTTTCTGTAAGGGTTAGAAAAGGGATGTTGTACTCTTAAAATATCTCTGTGCATTATAGAGAAGGAGGGTGTAGTGGATCTTTTTTTTTTTTCTTCCCAAAGTTAAGATACAAGGTAAAATGTCACTTTTGTTTTCTGTCTTCCTGTCTGAAATGGATTTGTGTTCTTTTAATTCCTTCAGGAAGAAAGTGAACAGAAGAACAGGGATAAACAGAGTTTTGCTTAGCCTCCCACTATCCTTACAGAAAGGAATGAATGTTTCTGGGTCCTAACAAAAAGTTAGTTGAGGCTTAGCAGTAGAGGTCGTGTGAAGTTGTTGCTGCACAGGAATAAGGAATATACTGCAAGCAAGGGTAGGTACTTTGATTGGAAACCTTAAACTCAGGAATGGAGCAACATCAGTGCAGTTTGAAATTGATAGTAATATGACTCGAGTGAAAGCACTGTTTGTAGCTGAAGGATGCAGAGTGTGCTGGAGGAATTAGTTCAGGTGACTGTGTAGGAAGAAGTAATGTGGCCTTCCAAGTGAAAGCATAGCCTCGTTAGAGGTTAAAAAGGCAGGGCACACTTCTTTTTCCCTGTTGCATTTCTAGATTCTTTTATGAAATTCAGAGATAAGAAGTTAGTGTAACCTTATTTGGGAGCTCAAGTGAATAAGAAGTGGAAACATAGTTTTCTTGTATATTCTACCCTATATCCTAATGTTTTATCTCATTTAGCAAGCTTAGTTTCCTTGAGACTTCTAGTTTTTGGCAAAACAGGTAGTGAAATCACTGCTCTGAAACAACAGATGTTTGTAAGAGTACCAGTACCTAATTTTAAGATGAAAGTAATGGTAAGACCTGTTTTGTTTCTGAAAGAAAGTAATCTTTTACTAAGTGTTAATTACTATCAGGGTAGCCATCGGGGTGTTTCTCATGCAAAAAATGTTTAATGTTCCATATTGATTTACTTCTGTTAAATGTTTTTATTGCTCTAGGTGGCATTCTTCCTCCAGAAGAAGTGAAGGAAAGATTTGACAGCAACTGTATTACCCCAGTAAGTGATCTTGCACTTAACCAGCAATTGTCAGTATCTGGATGATGGCTTAATGTATTTTCTTCTGTCCCTTTTTAGGGAACTGAGTTTATGGACAATCTTGCAAAATGTCTCCGCTATTACATCGCTGACCGTTTGAACAGTGACCCAGGGTGGAAAAATTTGACAGTAAGTTTCACAGTTTGATACTTCAGGAAAATTAAGGTGATCTATTATAGGTTAGGCTAGGATATGACTGAAGAGCCTGAATTCAACAGATTTGTCTCATCTTCTCACACAGATATTAATAGTGGACCAACTTGCACCTTCTGCTGGACTTTGGAGGTGTATTTTATCCTAATAACTCAATCTAAAAGCACTATTTTTTTTTCATTTAAAAGCAGTGAAAAGATCTGATATTGCAAGCCACAATTTGATGTAATAGGACACAGGACTTTAGGGGTACTTTATTATCTTAGGGAAAAATGTCACAGTCTGTTTGTTGTATGTGTATTCTTTTCACTCTTTATTTTTTACTTGTTTACTGTCTCAGACTGCATTTTTTTTCTATCATTCGAATGATGTACAGTAGATGTCAGTCCATAAAAATTGTTTATAGCAGCTTTCATGCCTTTCTTGACTTTGAGATTCTCTTATACTGTTATTCAACCACTCAAGCACTCCACCCCCATCAAGTTCTGTTTCTGACAACCCTGTTTCATCAGTTGTCCGTATAATTTATCAGGAGGCTAATGATATGATAATTTCAGTGGTATTAGAATCAATATGTCAGCTTCATTCTGAAATTAGAGAAAAATTAAGGTCTGCTCAGAGGAACCAAACTCTTAAATAATTGATTTTTGAGTCATAATATGATAATTGACACTACAAATTAGGATTTCATATACTGAATCTGACTTAAGAATACTTGAACTACCTACTGCTGGTGGATTTTTTTTAAGGGTGGCAGCATAAATTGATTACCTAATCTGTAAATCTTCACAGGTAATCCTGTCTGATGCTAGTGCTCCTGGTGAAGGTGAACATAAAATCATGGATTACATTAGAAGACAAAGAGGTATACTTGTAATAAACTGCAGTATGGCACTTATTTCTAACCTGTTTTACGTTATTGAACCAAAGCTGTGTAATTTTCTTTCATGTAGCTCAACCAAACCATGACCCGAACACTCATCACTGTCTGTGTGGGGCTGATGGTGAGTTCTTTGCTGATAGTGTATCTCATGTTAAACTTTCTTGTGCTGTTTTTTGATTGTGTAGAGCTGTAGTGTTTAGAATTTGGTTTGTGTATGTATAAATAATCCAGTGTATCTGTTAGTTTTTGACAGCCACTGTCTGTGGCCAAAGGGCTGACTTTAACTTTCTTGTACTATCTGGGTAGTTTGTGGATAAGCCCATAGTTGCTGTCATGCTTGTTTAAAGCAGAATGTATGTGGTTTCCAGTTGTTGGTTTGTTGTTGTTCTTAAGAAAATGCTTAATATTTGTCTTTCATTTTATTTTATTCTTCTCTTTTGATTGGTAGCTGATCTAATAATGCTTGGATTAGCCACACACGAACCAAATTTCACCATAATTAGGGAAGAGTTTAAGCCAAATAAACCCAAGCCATGTGCTCTTTGTAACCAGATGGGTCACGAGGTTAAGGATTGTCAGGGTTTGCCCAGAGAAAAACAAGGCAAGGTAAGAATTCTGATATTTCTACAAATTCTTCTCAGTGTGAACTAATTTGTGTCTTAATGATATCCTCGCGTTACTCTCGCTGTCAGTTTTGTCTGAAGCGTAATACAAATTATGTTACTGGAATTGTCTGGCTTTCCTTTCATATTAATAAAATGATACTTCTGTAGCATATAAATACTATGCAGAATCTAACTTTCTCACTTATTAGTTTTCTTTCTTTTTCCCACTGGCAAGGGAGGATAATCAGTAACTTAAGACACACAAAGTAGTAAGATGCATGCTTGGCATAAGAACTTGAGAACCAGTGCTTATGTATCTCTTAGCTCTTTTCCAAGTATGCTTTAAAATGGAGCAGGATAAACTTTAAAGCGAGCTTGGATGTAATTCAGTTATTTCCTTTTATTTTAGCATGATCAGTTTGCAGACAGTCTTCCTGCCTCTGAACAAGAATTTATTTTCATCCGCTTATGTGTTTTGCGAGAGGTACGTGGAAGCAGTTAGCAAATCCCCTACGTATGAATATTGTTGTTAAACTTCACTGACTAAGGTTCTTGGTGTCTTTTTGCCTGTGTTGCAGTATTTAGAAAGAGAACTCACTATGGCCAGTTTACCTTTCACTTTTGATTTTGAAAGAAGTGTTGATGACTGGGTCTTTATGTGCTTTTTTGTTGGAAATGACTTTCTCCCTCATCTGCCATCTCTGGAGATCAGGTACATGAGCATATACTTTCCTTCAAGTATACCTACTGTAGCTTTAAATGAAAGGTCTCATGCTTTTGTTTCCTTTCTAGGGAGGGAGCAATTGATCGCTTGGTTAACATATATAAAAACGTGGTGCACAAAACTGGGGTAATATTTTTTGTTCTTTTTTTTTTTTAAAGCATTCTGTTGTTTGCTACCAAAATAAATTTGCTTTTCAACCATATTATTATGTATTTTACAGGGCTATCTCACAGAAAGTGGTTTTGTCAACCTGCAGCGAGTCCAGATGATCATGTTGGCTGTTGGAGAAGTTGAAGACAGTATTTTCAAAAAGCGAAAAGACGATGATGTAATTTCCATGTTATATTCTTGGAGTTCTGTTTCATCACTTGTGCTACTGTGATGCCCCTTAATCTTAATAGAATATGAGAAAAAGACCTTTGTATTTTGTTAATATCTCTAGTGGCTTCCTCCATGTTTGAAAACTAGTCAAGTGCTTCCAGTTGATTTGCTTTTCCTGGAGTAAGGGGTATTTTTTTTCTGGTTGCTCTCTCAAGTAGCAACAAAACACGAACTGTATGTGAGTTCTGTCACTTTTTGAATAGCTACTATAAAAACTAAACAAGGGTTTTTTTCTGTACAGGGATGGAATACTAAATATGAGCTCAAAGTGTATTCTTGCCTTTCAGTACCTTCTGAAACTTGAAATTTGTCCAGGATTTGTTGTTCTTCTGGTCTATCTTTGCAGACTATGCAGTTTTTGGCAGACAGACTGCAATTTTTTCATTTAGGATGAGGGATAAAACACTTGTGAATGAAGGAAGAAAACTTTATTTTTTTACTGTTTATTATTATTTACTTTATTTACTGTTCAGTCAAAAAGTGCTCTGCCAGTGCTACCAAAACGTTTGATTTCTAGTTGCTTCAGCCTACGTTTCTCTTGAAGTAGAAATATGAATTTGATGTGCCAGCTCTCAGTATCCTGGGCCCAAGATTTTTCCTTGTCTTGTCCTTTTCTAAGATTTTGGCTCTCTTGGCCTTATGGCAGATGTTCCACACCAGTCAAGGAGCTTAGGCATGTGTTATTACTTAGTCTTTTGACACTGATGTCATCTTGAACTGAAACTATTGCTAAGCTTATTAGGTGATTTAAGTCATAACCGAAATTAGGGGCCTTATTCAAGCAACTCTTTTCTGCAGGTTTTCAGGGTAAGATAGAAGTTACTAGACAACTTGCGTTGAATTTACAGATGCAAGAACTGATCTAGATCTCTTATTCAGAGCATTACTCAAAAACCTTGCAGTCTTTTGGTTGAGGATTATAACAAAATACATTTCCAAAAAATCTGTGTGATGTTTTCCTCTTTATTCTTTTATCCTAGGATAACTTTAAAAGACGACAAAAAGAAAAAAAGAAAAGAATGAAGGTAAATTCATTTCTTTCACAGTGCAAAAAAGAATTAAAATATGTGCTGTAGCTTTCAGTGAATATGTTAGTTGAGGCTGTAGTTGTAATCATGGCATTTTCTGGGCTCTGTGTGAACTATTTTAGTTCTTTTTTCCATGGCTTTTTGTAAACTGGGGCTTTGATTGAAGGAATTGCATGTTAAAGACTTATTGAAAAGGAGAGTTGAATGCTATAATTGTACCTGTATGTTTTGTCCTTCAAACGTGCATATATAATTATGAACTTCGATTTAGTGATTCTTGATGATCACAGTACAAGAATTACTTTCCTGTGAGTTGACACAAGTCTTCTCAGCAATTGTGTTCCTTAGGGAGATGGGCTTTGACTTAAGAGTTGAAGTTTAAATACGTATACTGATTTGCATTAAATTGATCTGTTTGAATAAAGACATGTTTCTCTCAAACACAAAAAAGACATACCCCAAACTACAGCTATTACACAATTCTGTACTAGCAAGTCAGTGCTGTGAAATGTTTCATAAACGTGTTACAGAAGCACTAACTGTTGTTGGAACACGTCTGCCCTTTATGTAAGCTGAATTCTTTAAAATCTTATGTTTAATGAAGATTGTTAAACGTAACTAATTTAAGGTGAATGGAGTGGGTAACTCTTTACCTCTGTAACTATGTGCTATTTTAACATGCTGATCTGAAAATTGTGAGAGCATCACCACATCGCTGTGGAGATCACACTTCTTTTTCAGCACACCTGTATGTATTTGTTTTCTAGAGGGATCATCCTTCTTTTATTCCTGGTGGGCAGTTTTCCCCTCAAGCTCTGGGAAATCGCTCCAGTCCTCAGGCAATCAGTAACCCCAGGCAAGCTGCCTATGAAATGAGGATGCATGACAGACAGAACTCCGTAAGTAGATGTTTAAAGGTATTTACAAATAGAGGGGGCAATAATCGCGTCCTGTAGACCTGTTTGGTTGTTATTTTTTCTGTGGGGCCTTCTTGTCTCTCAGTACTGCTGGGAACTGGGAAAATAACCTGGGAGTTGGGGCATAGCTTGATTGTGTTGAAACTGTTCCTTCAGCTCCAAATTCCCATGCTTCAGAGAATGTATGTGAAATACATACAGCATGTGCATTTTGTTAATTTGTTTCACTGATCAGCGTGTGTGTATGTATATATGTGTACATAAATTCTTCCAAAGAAGACATCAGTAGGGCTTTGTTTATGAAAAAATAATGCAAATTGCCATTAACCAGGTATGCACAATGGCACCATTCCCCACCACTTTTCCCCAAGCTATATGTGTTTGTTATATGTCAGTAAGTTCTCACAATCTCTCTAGTTTAATTCTCAGTAGCTTTTCTAGCAAAAGGATTAGGCAAAATTTGTAATCTTTAAAAGTGGTCTGGAACAAAGATCATTGTTAAAGAGCATGTATGTATTTTTGTTTTGGAAAGCAGTGATTTTTTTTTCAGATCTCTTTTGTGGAACTGCTTTTTAACTTTCTTAAGCATCACTCCTCACTGGGAAGAGGTGAAACTCAGATCAAATTTTTAAAATGTATTAGAAAATAATGAAAACCTGGAAACAAGTTCAGCGTTCTGTTAGCAGTCTCAACTGTTACTTGAAATAATAACTATGACAAACTTTTCGTCTGTCCATAAATATTCATTAAAACACTGAATGTATTTTTCGAGTAAAGATTCTTTTCATCATAAAGATTAGTTTTCTTTTAAATCTGGATAAATATAATTTGCTTTATTTAAGTGTGCTTTCTGCTAGTCTTCCATTTTAATCTTGAAACTTCTGCACGTGGGTTAAGCAAATCAGTTATTTTATGGAGTCTGTACTTGCTGAGGTTTAATTTATAAGGACTATATTTTATTGCAATTATTTGTCTTAGCTTTTTAGAGGTGAAAATGAGAGATTTTTTTAAGACTGTAATATTAAAATACACGCATTTGAAAGGAGTTTAAGGGATCAGCAGTGAGGAAACAGTATCTCTGCTGGTTTTGTATTACAAGCAGCATTTGTGTGGTGCTCTGCATACTCATTTTTCACTGTCAATATAAAATGAAGTCATAAAATAAGCTGTAGGATTAAAGACAGCAGTTGTATTCCAGAGTTGGAATACATCAAAATGGCATGTCTTATTGCTGTAAACTATCTTGTTCGTTGCATCTTTTTCATTCTCAAATACAATGAAATTTTTGGCTCTGTGAATCAGTGCCCTTGGAGTTCTTTTCTTTTGCTGCCTGGCTTAGTAGTTTAAGGACTGTGTAACTTCTGCCTTGAGTTTTTTGGAGATCAGAATGAGTGTGTGATTTTTGCTTTATCACATAACCGTTAGTTTGAATTTGAATTTAAAATGTCTAATCAATCTTTCCCTCTATTCATCTGTTACAATTATGACCCTAGACGATGTCGTCTCCAAATACCAGTCTCAATTCTGATGGCTCCCCATCCCCAGCACGAGGAATTAAGCGAAAATCTGAAGACAGTGACAGTGAACCTGAGCCAGAGGATAATATCAGGTGAAGCCATTTTATGTAGCACTTTGTTAGCAAATTGCTGAAATAAATGGCATTAATTAGACTGCATCTAGCTTAGCGCAGCAGTGCCTTCAGATGCTTTCCTATGATCTTTTTATCCACCGGTAATTAATGTGGAGGGTTAGAATATTCAGTAAATTCCAGTGAGATGTGTAAGCTATAGCTGTTAAATCTAAGTATCTAGATTAGTATGCGTGCAGGTTTTCATCCTGCAAGCCACTACTCCCTGTGAGACCACGCACTAGATTGGCTACACATCCACTGTTCAGCTTTGATTATGTGAGCTGAATGCCACTGCTCTGCAGTTGAATTTTTGAGCTATTTAACCCATAGCATTCGGTTACACTGGCATGTGCAGCATTACTTATTTTGACTGTCATGATGTTTTCCTCCATCTTTGATTGGTAGCAAGCCCGTCTTTGGCCATTTATGTTCCCCAGATGATTAAAGGGTAGGAATTTGATAAGAATTAAGTGACAGTGAATTACCAGTGAGTTTGAATTTATCAAAGGTTTAAATCAAGCCATTACCCTTTAACTCAAGGGTGAAGACCTTATAATTTTTGTTCAAGTCGCTATCCTGGTCAATGCAGCCAATGGGTTTCTGTTTTCTGTAGTCAGGGGACTTGTGTGAACATGGGAAAGCAAAGAGGATTACTTCATTGTGAAGTATTGATCACGAGTGTCCAGTAGTGTTGTTATGACACATGTTGCCAATTCGATTTGCCAGGAGGGAGCACTAGCTCTCATTTTAACTATTGCATATGCAGATCTGAAGGAGTTTATGTTGCTGTGTTTTTTTTAAAATGGATCAAGGAAAACATCAGTCTGATGTCAAAATATGTGTTACTGTTGGCTTCCCTTTGAAGTTCAGCAGAGATGCTAAGAGAAGCTTTAGCAGTGGTTTTTTGTTTGTTTTTTTTTAAAGCAAGTAGCTTGAAGGAGTCATGGTGACTTACAAATAGCAGTAGTTTGGACAAAGGTCGTGCTATCAAGCAAGTGAGAACACTACATTTGACTGCAATTATTTAAGCTCTTCCGTAGCTTGGAATACTTATTCAGATCCTTTTCTGAGTGGAAAATACTTTCATGCTTTTCATTGTGTTAGGAAATGAACAACTTTATTTTAGGTGTTTTTTTTTGTCGTTTGTATTGAGTTGTATTTAGGTGGGAGTGGAAATCAATGTAAAACAGAATCATTTCCAACTTACTAGTAAAAACACATAAATGAACTGGATGCAAAGGTCGTTTACAGAAATATATTTTGTATTTAGAATGACTTCAAAGCTGGATTCAGTAGTTCTAATCTGCTAGCAAACTTACTGAAAGGGTTTTGAAACTTTCCTGGAGTCAGCTGCTGAGACTGCAGAGGCACCTGACTCTGTCCAGGCATCAGTGCAGGTAGCTCTAGTCCTTGCTCACCCAGCTAGCATCCTTCACTCCCAAAAACATCCCTTGTTTTTCCACCTCCTCAGCAGTTTGAATTGTGATTGAGCTCAGGTCAAGTATAAATGATATCCATGTACAAGTCAACTAGTTCAAAGCAAGGTTTTGGGTTATTTTTGTTTTTGTGTTGTATATCAGTTTTAAGCAACCTTTGCTCTATCTTAAAGGCTTCATCTGCTGCAATGTGAGCTTGAGTTTTGTTAAGTTTGAGTTGACCTCCCAGGTTGCCTATGTGCTTTAGATTCTGTATGGAATTTAAACAGGTCGCAACCTGTTTAACAATAATATTGCATTGGAACTGAGGGATTCAGATACACATCTGTCAGTTGAGCAGGTGGCTGTTTTCCCTGCCCCATCCCTAGGCAGACATAAGGGGGAGCTACATGGAGTAAGGATAAACTGTGTCTGTGGTTGTGTTTTTGACTTGATATCCCGGCCTGGCACAAAAGGTTGGAAATCCCTGTATTAAAGGGAACTCATTTAATGTGAATCAGCAAGTGCTGGCTTCCAGAGTTTCAGATAATTCTGCTGGTAACCACAGCTTGTCTCAGCAGCATTAGGAAGCCAATTGATTATTATTAATAAAAGGGCAATTGGGTTGTTTTTTAGTAGGAGGGGAACTCCTCCTAATACAGAAAAGTAGAATTGAAGTAGCAAGTTACTAGCTTTGAATTTTAATGCAAAAATGTAAACAGGCATATAATGTTAATGTGTATTGACATCTGTTTGTTATGCAGGTTATGGGAATCTGGTTGGAAGCAACGCTACTATAAAAACAAGTTTGATGTTGATGCATCTGATGAGAAATTCCGTCGTAAAGTTGTACAGTCCTATGTTGAAGGGCTTTGCTGGGTTCTCAGATATTATTATCAGGTACTTATTTTTTTTCCCCTGAAACTTCAGTTTTCTTTTGTCTGCACCTTGCCTCTTTTCAGGAAATAATAACTTTCCATTCGTTATTTTTGAAAAGCATTGCTTTTCTGAAGATGTAAGTAGCCATTCTGTTTGACACTTAAGATTTGAATGCAGTTCATCCCTCACAGTAGCAGTGCTTCTTTCTTTATTAAGAACCAATGTGTGTTTCCTCTTTGCAGTAGATAGCAGTGCAGTGGCTGGTGAAATGGTAAATGGCAATGAGCAAATAAAGCACAAAGCATGTGAAATGCTAGCAAGGAGCAGAGTTGTTGGTCTGCTCCATAGATTGTAATGATGTTCCATGAAGTGCACTGTGATTGAAGTAATCTGTATCTGATTTAAATCTTTTGATAATTGAGATGTCAGATTGGCCTTTGTTGCACTGCTGGTTAATAACTAGTTTCGTGCTCTGAAGATAAAGTAAGTTATATTTTTGTGCACGAGCTGGGAATAGAATCTGCTTGGGCAAATGAAGTTTGTCTGTCTCAGTATGGTTTTGTAGCTCCAAGGCTTTGCCCACGCACTCTTCGTAGGAGGCTCACACCTGTTTGACTTGAAACACAAGCAGGGCAAATACCTTACATGCATGCTTATTCTAATGTGCTTTTTTTTTATTACTCCTTGGGAATGACAAAAATAAAAGCGTCTTCCATTCTATTATATTAACTTAGAGTTATGGTGGATGAGGACTTGCAGCTTAAGGCTGGCAAGTGTATTGCAGCTGATCTGCAGGAGAGTTGAACTTAGCTCTGCATATCCTACCTCCTGCAGAGGAAAAACATCACCTGGAGTTAATGGCCACGTTGGAAATTCCACCTTGGCAATTCCCACAATCCTGCACACAGTTAAGGTCTGCTGGATGCTTACTGTGTTCCTATTAATTGTGGCAAGATGTGTTCTTAGAGCTCAGTATGTGCCAACATCTCTCTCAGCTTTGTAAGCAAGTCTTCAGATCAGCTATAGACATATACTGGAAAACTGTCAGTGCAGCCTTCACTGTTGCAGTGGTACAAAACCCCTGCAGAAGGCAGTCTAGTTTATAAAAGAAGCTGAGATTAGATGTTCTTGAGAGAACACTTGTAAGAGGACTGAAATATCTGTATTCATTTGAAGGTTGTAACATTAAGGCTGTTGTATTCAAAGGAGCATGGGATGTACATTCATTGCTCTTCGGTGAGCGTGCTGCAGCCTTGTGCAAAAGGCATGGGGTTTTGTAACTATTCAAACCTTGGTTGCACTTGCACTGCTGAGATATTTGTGGCTTTAAATTATAGGAACTGATAGACTGATTTATACCCAAACTTAAAGCCATGTGGGCAAGTCCTTCTGCAACGTTGCCTGGTTTAGCGTATAAAACCAACTTAATGAGATAGCTCACTGTCCTTCAGAGTTGTGGACTGAGGTGACTGGTACATACAGGAGTAGGTGATTACAGTTGCAAAGAAAATAAATCAGTGAGGTTGATAACTTGAGGCTTCAGGCAGGACCACAGTGCTCTCAAGAAAATTGAGGAGTGCAAATAAGGTCTCGAGGAAAAGTGCCTGTGTAGAAAGTATTTCTGGTTTAGTAAAGTTTCAAAGACAAACTTGATGAACAAACACAGATGGTTAGGGTTTTCTTTGCTGGTTTGCTTTGTGTCCAGAGTACTCTAAAAGAAGGCAAATTTTTCTCTAGACCGGATCAAAAATGATATTGCAGATTTAAAGTAATGCAGCAATGAAATGCTTGCATGTGCTGCTGTCGTGTGTACTTGAATAACAGAACTGTTACTGTGTAAAGATACTATAAGCTGCTGTATGTGGGGAGTCTGTTGTACTAGTATTAGTACAGCAGTCAGATAACTTTCTGCCCATACACCTGCCAGATTGCATTAGTTGACTGTTGGACTGTAAGGATTTCAAGATAAGTTTCCTTCTTTTTAACTGTTGCTCACAATACAAATTCCTTCCAGTAACTAACCACTGCTCATTGTCCATAAAACATCAGAATCCTACGTGCTTTTCTACTCCTATAAAAAGCTAACGATGGAGAGCGTGTTCCACTAGTAGGAACATCTGTTTGGGGGGTAAGAAACAACCCCAGTCCACCTGGCTCCTGACATATACTGAAACTGTCTGAAGAATTGCATGCAGTAATTAAAGTCTCTGTAGCTTTATACCAAAAATATCGCTGGAGAAGCCTCGTTGACATTTACCTATTCAGCATTGGAAGTCAAAACAGTAGGCTTTTGTTTCAAGTGGTACTGCTAAGAAAAATAGCTGAGGAGGTGAAAACTTGACTTAGACCTTCTAGAGACACATTTCCTTTAAAGTGCACTGTGTACCGATGTTTGAGTTGACTTTCTTTTCTTCTTTTTAAGTATTATTTTGCCACTTTCAAGTGAATGCACTTTGTATTTCCTAGTGTTCAAGGTGGAATAGTAAGAAGGAAAAACAAAATGTTACCTGACATGTTCACGTCTGTGCTTTTACAGAGTACAAAAGTAACTAATTAAAGCAATAGCTTTTCAGCCTGCAACAAATACTGTTCAGATACTCACATGATGTGGAGTGCATCATATCAGGGTTTTCTGGTCCCTTATATTCTCAAGCTGACAGTGGGATTTAGCTTGCAAAAACAATACTGCAAACTGTGTGCTGTCAGAGAAATGCTACTGCTCTTGAGACCTCTGTCATGGCTTTGACTTGTGCAGTTATACTGTTAGGAGAACTTGTAAATTAGTTCTGTGTTGCCAACGCACATTTCCATGCTCTGAGATGTGCCAGAAGCTCTACACGGGTTTAAAATATGTCTAGTTGCTGTAAGCTGCTCTGCTTAGCCCCAGGGCCTGGTTAACTGTGTGGATAGACTGTGATCTCCTGCTCTTGGCAAGACATGTTTGTGTTTGGTTTCATTGGATTTTGTGTGTGTGTGTTTGTGTTCTCTCTCAAGGGGGAGGAAATAAGCATGAGGTATGTTGCGGTGTCCTGAAGTTTAAGGTTAAGATTGTACTGTAAGGTCTTTTGTATTGTTACGGTGCTAGGTCTGTCTCTTTGGCTGTCTCCCTTAGTGACTCAGACCTAGCACATAGCAGGAGTACTCTGGCAGAGAAGTCTATCTGCTGTTCTGTGCTGCCAAGGAAATGCCCGAGGTCTCCATTCACTATCCACTGAACTCACTCGCTCTAATCTGGCTATGAAAAATTAAGTCCCAACCTGAAGTCCAGAGTACCTTTAGAGGCAAGAGCTCTTTCTTTTCTAATTGTGGGGACTTCTCTTTCTCCTGGTTGATGCTGGGCTAAGTTTTAACAACTTTAGCTACTGGGCTGTTTGATTTCTATTTTATTTTATTTTTTTTATACTTCTGATTTGCCTGATTGTAATTCTCTTGTTTTGGTGTCCTAGGGCTGTGCCTCCTGGAACTGGTATTACCCTTTTCACTACGCTCCGTTTGCTTCTGACTTTGAGGGTATTGCAGACATGCCCTCAGATTTTGAAAAGGGCTCAAAACCGGTAGGGCATACTTATTTCTTTATGATTTAACAGCTTGCTAGAAATGTCCTACATCTGCTGGTTTACTTTTAACAGTTCAAGCCTCTCGAACAACTGATGGGAGTATTTCCAGCTGCAAGTGGAAATTTTCTGCCTCCAACCTGGAGGAAGCTCATGACAGATCCGGTAAGAATTCTTGGTTTATTTCTCTGTGTGAGGTTTTGCTGTTTTGCAGTTTTGTGTGATTGTGACTTGCTGCTTTTGACTTCAGGCAGAAAAAATAATGGAGAACAGAAGGGAACGTTTTTGGTGGATTGTAGAGACCATTTAAAGATCCTTACAAGTGAATTTTTGGAATCAGAGTTTTTCAACAAGGAAGAATCATTTTGTGACTTTTTTTATGCTTTAGTAACATTCACTTTCTGTAAGAAACTCTGTGAAACTCATCTGGGGAGCAGAGACCAGTTGTCAGGAGTTCTCCTATCCTACTTAATTTCTTGTTCTGATATTGTAGGTAATGGGAACGCCCTACCAAACTTCTTATTTAAATGGTATTTAGTAAAAGGTGTTTCTCTTACTCAGAGTTCTTTGCATGCTTTCTGACTGTGAGCTAACACATAAGTACATGGCATTCTCAGTCAATTCCATAATTGGTTTTAATGATTTTTTTTATTTTTCTCAAATACAGGAATCGAGCATCATTGACTTCTACCCTGAAGACTTTGCTATTGATCTGAATGGGAAGAAGTATGCTTGGCAAGGTGAAACTTGAGGTTTCTTCTTTTGAACTACAATATGTTGGCCTTTAAAAACAGGAAGAAAATGGGAAATGATGCTAGTGAGATAGCTACATGCCAAGTAGCAGGGGTAACTTGTATTACTGGTGTGGGGGAGAAGTATTTTGCAGCAGCTGTATTTTTGAGAAGGAATTTCTGCGAGTAACAAATAATGATTGAGAAACTGATATAGGATTGGCAGTGGTTAGCAGTAACTTCAGCAGCCATTCTAGATTTGTTAATTTGTTCTGAGCTAGATCCATCATTTTTCTATTTTTATTAGCCATACTATGTTATTGCCTCTCGTTGTCCTTGTATTTAACTAATGGATCTTATTCTGTTCAATCAGCGGCTCATTAGTACCTAGTGAAAAATGCTCAGGAATATAGAAATACTTGAATGTGTACAAGGAATGAGGAAATGGATACAGTATTTAATAGAGTCTCTTCCTTTAGAGAATATTAGTTCTAACGAGCTGCCAAATTTTTCTATCTGTTATTCAGCCAGCAGTGTAGCAGCGCTATTAGATGTATAAATAATGATTTGGGCACAAATTGAAACTCAGGAAATTCCATCTGAACACAATAAAACACTTTTTTTTTTTTTCTTTTGTGGGTGGTCTAACACTGGAACATGCTAACCTAGAGAAGCTGTAAATTCTCTGTCCTCAGAGATGCTTCAAATCCAACAGTCTTGGACAACCTGTGACTGTGCTTGAGGAGGGGTTTGGACAAAATTGTCCCCAGAGGTTTCTGCCAACATCTATGATGCTGTGGTTCCTTCTCTAAATCATCTCATCCATGCTTTGAAATAGCCAGCTAGAGACACCAGTGACTTAACTGCAGATAGAGAACCAAAATCAAAGGGAATAGACCTGAGTGTTATGAGATATGTTGCTTAGCATGTTTTTGCTCTGTGAGTTGAAGGTCTTTTTTACCCCCTGCTGTAATTCTGGCAACTGTCTTTAGTCCTTTTGTCTACTTATTAAATGTACAGTAAAGCAGTATGTTTTAAGTAGCTTCCATGTGCTTTTAGCAGTCTAACATTACTTTTCATTCATCTAATATTTAATTGCATTATAAATTCTTTGTTCTGTATTACCATCCAGAATTTTCATATTTAAGAGGCAGCTGTAAAACAAGAAATAGCTCCCAAGTTAAAAATATCTAGATAGAAATGTCTAGTGTACCTTGTGTTGTTGATACAACATCTGAAGATCATCTTATTATGGATGTAATTAAGCTCCTGAAGGTTCACCGTTGGTGCTTTTCATAATCTCTTGGGTTATGAACGCTCTGTTCATATTTCACTGCCACTCTGCCACTGTGTTGTGCAGGTGAGAATAGTTTGTTTTCCAGGTAGACTCATCAGTTTTCCTTCCCAAGTATTTCCAGTCAAAATTTGAATGTGACATAACAGGGCTCAGTCACTGTGGAAGTTAGCCCCTTCTGCTTGCAGAGCAAGAACAGTGCAGCTTTCTTACTTGTGGTAGGCAGCTGCAGACTGTACAGCTCTGCTCCCAGCTAAATGATAGTCTGAGACACTGTCAGACTTCATACTGACGTATTTAAAACTTTATTTAATGGCAGATGCATCTAAGATCTGCCTGCTGGTAGAAATGTGCAGATGCAAGTAGGAAACTATGAATATCATCAGTGGGAAACTCAGCAGTAAAAGCAAAGTGTTGTCACGGTCAGATAAAACTCTACTGTTTGTGGTAAGGGAAATGAAATTAAAAACTGGAATAATAACTCTAGATTAAAACCCATAATAAAGGTGACAGAAGTAAATCTTTTAAAGAATTTTCATGGTAAACTTCTTAGTGCTTTTTAGAGTTGATAATTGAAGAAAAATACTGAAGCACACCAGGGATTGCTGTTCTTCAGTTTTATCAAATATGATTAAGAGTGGGCTCAGAGAAGTGTTGTGAGATGTACTGCTTAGTGAGGAATTTTGGTCCTGAGAGGAGCCTGCATGTTACTTGGGAGTGAAACTAATAGCTAATATGAATAGTCCCTAATGAATTATATAATCTTTATCACCACATGTCTGAACACAGTGATTTCTTCCGTTGTTATCTCCTAATAAATTGAATAAAGTAGAATTGAATTCTGTTGGGAGAGTATCTTTTGCAAATGAGATAAATAATGACTGTCTTAATGACCTCATCTTATTCCTAAATGAAGCAGATATGGGTAGTGGATGCTGCTTCCAAGTGTCTCTCTCTCCAGACTGTGGGAAGGGAGGAGGATAGAGGAGTGCTCAGACATAAACATTCTCTTTTATCCTGTACTACTTTTCCTCCTTTCCTTGGCAGCCTGCAGGGTAACAGGCTGATTTTTTTATCATACTGATGGAACAGTAAGGTAAAGCATTCAAACTTTCCATGCTAGTATCATTTCAAGGATGGCCATTCACAAACTCTCGTTTATCATTCCTGAAACCATCGAGACACATCAGTTCAGACTCATCTTTTCTCTGTTCTTTACTACAGTGTCTTAGAAAGTTGAAATGCTTGGGCTGTTTCTTTCAAGCTTTTTCCAGTCAGTCATAGCTTTGAGAACTTTGGTTTAAAGCATCAGTAGTTGGCAGAATGGTCCAGCACACAGTATCATACAGCCTGGATGGTCTCAAACATAGCAAAAGTTTAAACCTATGACAATCATGTTTTCCCAAACCTTCATGCTACTTTTTTTCTTTCCTCTCTGAGGAGGAATACTCTGTTAATTTACTGTAATTTAGCTTGGTTTGGTATGGAGAACAACATCCAACGTTTGTTCATCTGAGCAGTGCATAGCAAAGATAATTTGCAGTAAGATAGTGCCACAAGTAAAATGCTTTACACAAGCATGTTTTGAGTTTGAAGAGGACAGTGCTTTTTTATCTTTGTTTTTTGTGGTGTTTTTCTGGGTAGATTATTTTTTCAGATGGTTTTCTCCTAGGTTGCCTCAAAGCAGTGTTTCCCTACTTGTTGAAATGGGATGATTTGATTTTCACAGGTGTTGCATTATTGCCGTTTGTTGATGAGCGACGCCTTAGGGCTGCCTTGGAAGAAGTCTATCCTGACCTCACTCCTGAAGAAAGTAAGACTTACACTATTTTGTTGTGACTGTGGTGTATTCATCAGTACTTGCTTTTACTACAGTTTCATATAGTTTTAAGCACTAAATGAGCAGGAGCTGAATTATGCAAGATTTATTCACTTTTCATTGGATAGTGTTGGTAATTAGAATGATCCTCAATGGATTTATTTTCATAACTTCCATTTTTGCTTTTATTTTAATGGACTTGCTTAAGATCTAACCTGATAATTAGATGGTCATGTCAGAATCTTCTACCAGTGTATGTTGTCAAAGTAATTGGTAGATGACTGTATTGGAATCAATGAGTAAACTTGTATTTTAAAATTAGAGCTGGTTAGCAGTCTGACTGTGTTACAGTGTGTGAAGCTTCGTGTTCAATCTGTATAAGCAAAATTGTGCCTTACTTCCAGCATTGTACAAAAGTTAAACCTGGTTAGCCAGTTCCTGTACGTAAAGAAATTGTGGGAGATTCCTTTTCAGTCTATGTCCTTGCCATCACTTTGTTCTGAATTCAAGATTCTTCCCACTAAGCACAGGATTTCCATTCTTTTACTGTGTGCTAGTAGTCTTTGTGACTGGGGGCATCGTGTTCTGTGCAGAGATGCTAAGAACTTTCAGAGCTTTCTCATAAATCACAATGAAGCTTTCCTCTGGAGGAGCACTGGTGGAGATAGCAATAGAATGTTGTGCTGGTATGCTGTGTTCCTTACTTCCTTCTTCTGAACTGTTACCTGTCTTCTTCATTATTTTTTCCTAGACAGAAGAAATAGCCTTGGTGGGGATGTTCTTTTCGTTGGAAAACACCATCCACTTTGTGACTTTATTGTGGAACAGTACAAGTCCAAAAATACAGAGGTAGGTTATATTTGTTCTTATGGGATTGTACAGATGATGGGGGTGGAGTTCTTATTATGTGCTTCATCTGAAATGTTATTTTTTCTGTAGCCAGTGGATATGCCCCCAGAGTTGTGTTACGGAATCCAGGGAAAGCTTACACTGAATGAAAATGCTGTTCTTCCAGATAAGTGAGTATAGCTCTCAGCATCAGTTGTTTGATGGTAAAGGGTACTTTCTTCAGTTACACCTGCATTTAAACTGAAAAACAACAGAATAACAATGACAAACCTAAAATTCCTGATAAGATGGTGTATCTAGGTTGAAGCCAAGTGTGCTTTCTGCTAGGATTCAGAGTAGGTGTGTGTATTATGATCAGTATACTACTCAAAGGCAAGAACACTCATTTTACTAGCTTATTATAGGTAAACCAGGGCTATATATTAAAAGCAATAGTGAAAGCAGTAGCCTTCCTTAGTATCATCATGTTGCTTTGGTCTTGTGCTTCTGTACAGATTCTGATTTAAGAGTCTGATGTGACTTCCAGTAGTAGGGCATGCTGTTCAAAGAAAAAAAAAATCCTGCTTCCTACCTGCTAATTTTCATTATTTTAAAAAGAAGCCCACATAGGGATGTACTCTGCTGTTTTCTGTTTAGGTTGTAGTACTAAATTCAGGAATATACATTAACCAACTGCACACATGTTTTTTTCCTCTTTCTGGATAATGCATTTATTTTGGGAAATCGTTGGTGTCGTCTTTGCTTTGTTGGATATGCATTCATTAATCTAACTTTGCTTAGAGGTATAAGCAGGTGTTCTGTAGCTCATTTCTATTAGATGCAGAAATACTCTGATTTTGTTGGACAGATAATATATCCTCGATCACACTCACTAATACACACTTCTTTATTCTTCTCATGGCTTGTGGAGAATATGAGCAAGTCAGAGCTGTTCTTGGAGAGAACAGTAATGCAGGAGCAAGAAAACTCTCTCATGGCCCTCCTTATCTAGAGCTTGAGAAATGTGTAGGGTTTCTTGTTTGTTCTACCTGGAGAGGTACTGTTTGCTAGGAATTCTGTGAAAACAAGCATTTATATTCAATCACCACTTCAAAATGTGTCCAGCTCACTGAATTTCATGCAGATCTTTTTAGCAAAGCATGTGTACAGTTTGATTTGTGTGCCCATGGGTGTGATGGTTGTGCATGGTAATGTTAACTAAGGGGATCCAGCTTCTGATTGATAAGGTTAATATTCTCTATCTCAACATGAGGGTGTAAGTTCTCTGGAGGGAAGAAGGAAGGGGTTAAGAAGCAGCTGCATCCCAGCCTATTAAATCTCAGTTAGGAAGGAAAGTCTTCAAGTGCTTTGTAAAACAGCTGCTAAAAATATTTATTTCTTCAGAGCCTTTTTTCCCTGAGAAGTCAGTTTGTGTCCATGTCTGCTCTGCTCTTCTCCTGCCCTCTCAGAACCTGCTGGCTTGTAATAATCAAACTGATGTGGAAAGGTTTCTGAGGCACAAAACAGTCTTAACTCTTAAACACTTGGACAGTGGAAAATATGCAAATCCACTGTTGGACATAAGTGAGAATGCACATGAATGATCAGCTGCAGAAGTAAGATCATTAAGAAATAAGAATTCAGTAATTCCACTGCTTTATACAGCAATTTGGTGTGGAGAAAAGACAAGCTTATTTTAAGATCATTTACTTGATAGAGACTTAACTGACATCACAGAGAAAGTGGTGCAGATGCTGAAAAGTTTGTGACATTTTAACAGAGCCTTTTCTCTTACCAGGACAGTAGAGTCTCCTGTTCCAATGCTACGTGATCTTACACAAAATTCTGCAGTCAGGTAAGGAAATTTTGGGTTTTAATACATTGTTGTACAGGGTGCAGTAAGAAAACTCAGTTTAACCTCTTTTGTAGTTTTGAATCTGCAGCAGAATTCATCTCAAGAAAAAATGGAACTTTTGTTTTAAATTCTTTTCATTTTCGAATTCAGAATAGAACGTAGTCATGTTTGGGTCATGATGGTAAAGCAGAGTGTGTGGTGGCATGCCCATTGCAGGGGTATCTGAAGTGATTGCTTCTCAGTGCATCAGACCCAGTGGTTTACATCCCCTCAGAAAGTGCCTCATCTTGTCTGCTTTTACTTTTTTGCTTGTTTTTTTTTTTGTAACTTCTGGATCTTTGGCAAGCAAAGAACAGCACCGATAGAACTCTGTATTCTCTCTCAAGCCTTTTAAATGAAAGAAAACCTAACTTCCATGAGACAAGCCTCTGAGATAGAATTGGATATTGATTTTTATCTTTTCCAGCTCTTTTTTTTTTTTTTTTGCTGGTTGGATTTTTATCTACTTTAATTGCTAACAATTCCCAGACAGCGTCTGAGAATATAAGCTTTTTGTATCTTAGAGTTCAGCAATAAGGAGCTGTTTCTTTTTTTTCTCACTGAGTGGCTGGGTTCCCTGCCTTGTAGAAAGGAACTCTCTTTACATAAGTTGTTTCTACTGCTAGGATTTTTTTTTTTTGCTATTTCTTATTCTAGTACCTTCTCACTTCTGGAGATGGGTTCTCATCAGCTTCCTGTCTTACAAGTCTTGGTTACAGAGGGGTTCTCCTGATCAAGTGAACCTTTTCCATCCGCACGTTATTCTTGGGGCAAACCCACCTGATAGCATTTTTCAGCCCTGCAAGTGTTGGATGTTCTCTTTGAGGCATGTGGTACCTATCAGTCTCTTTAAAAATCAGATCCTAATGTGTTAGATTCAAAGCTTCACCCCAACAGTATGGCTTGGTTTGTTTTTTTCTTTTTGTCCTCCTAATTGCAGAATATATAGCAGTAATTCTGTCTTTGCCTGACTGTGGTGTTTGGGGGGGTACTAAGAAACTTCATGATGAATAAAAAAAATAATGTAGAGTTTTTACAGGGGTAAATCTTGTGGTCACAAATGATGCGAATGGCTCTTGTACTCAACAGCAAATTTCTGTACGCATAGCGTGTTATGTCTTTCTCACTTAATTTGGCACAGTAGAGTATGTATTTAATACTTGAGCCTGTAACTGCTCGTGTCTTGTGCCACGTAAGGTACTTGAGACACTGAAAATCACTTGTGATCTGCTTGAGTAATTTTTTTTCCTCAAAAGAGGCATAACTTGGTTCAACTAGTGCAACTATTTAGGGGCTATAAGAAATGTTAAATTGTGGATTGTCAGGGTGTTGTTGAAAGGATGTTCTGAAATGAGAACATCACTGAGCCATGAGTAGTTGTTCTTTGTTTCCCATCTGCCACTGTCAGGAAGTTTGAATTGTTTTATGCTGCTGTCTATTCCTCTGTTGCAAAGATTTTTCTTCCTGTGCTTTGAGATGGTATGAGTAGTCATGGTTTGACTCTTCAGTTCTTTTGACTCTGATTGAATTTTCCAAGGGACCATTATTCTCTTTCCTTGGAGTCTAATTCATTCTCTGTTTTGGGGAAAGATAAGTTTATTTCATCTGGAAGAGTGAGATTAGCCTGCTTAGTGATTTGCTTTTCTCTTTCTTGGCATCCCTAGCATTCTTCTGTATGAAATGGTTGATAGTGAGAGAACAGGAAGCAAGCAAGCTGGTCCTGTGTACTTCAGAATTCTTCCTGGCAGCTGGTGGAATGTGGATACTTAAACCAGGAGACTGGAGTGTGGACAAATTTACCAAAAGCAAACCCAAACTGCTACAAAATGCATTCTACTAGCATAAAATAATTTTCCAGCCATGTTTTGTTCTTCGTTTGGGTAATGCTAGACAGCTCAAAACAGATGTTCTTTGAGATGTCACTGAAAAAAACATATACATATGTTTTTGTAAAACTACATACAAGTACAGAGCTGCCTTTGGGAATAAAAAGTCCCTGCTTCCAAGTTCAGTACGTCTGTGAGTAGATTGCATAGCAAGGATGGGAAAGTTAACAGTTTGCTATGGTATCCTTTGACCTTAATCAAGTACAAGTGCTTTTACTAGAAGATCTGTTCTCCCAGATCTGCAAAAGATACTTTCGTTACCATACATATGACTAACTGTTTTCTAAACATCAAGTTTTCTTTTGGATGGAATACTGACGCAGCGGAGGAAAAACATCACCCCGTAGAAAACAACGTAGAGATCCAACTCCCTGTAGTCAACACACCCAGGTGTTTTACAGTTTAAGTCGTAGGTTCTTCTATCTTCTGTTATGCATGTCAGTGTTAATTGACCAGCAAGTAATTCTTTCATCTTGCTTGTCTTAATTCTCAAGTAAACACATTTCTCAAATATTTTCTTGCAGTATCTCTTTCAAAGATCCACAGTTTGATGAAGATTTTATTTTCAAGGCTATTGTGTTACCTGGTGCAAAGTAAGTATTGGTTGTGAGATTTTAAGTAATTGAATTTACTTTCATTAATCTGAGCATTTGCTCTGGTAACTACTTACGAAACTATTTTTGATATTCAGGAAACCTCCTCCAGTTCTGAAGCCAGGAGATTGGGAAAAGACCAACAATGATGGCAGGCCTTGGAGACCACAGCTTGGTTTTAATCGAGACAGAAAGCCAGTCCACTTGGACCAGTCAGCATTTAGAACTTTAGGGTAAGCCTGGCAGTACTAGTGACTATGCTCCTTTATTTTTCCCCTTTTAAAAACAAGAAAACAAAAACCCAAACAAACATGTAGGGATTGAGGAAAGAAAAACAGATCAGATGCTGATGTTCCATACTGGAAAGTCTGGTGTGTGATTATTTGTATTCAATGTTAATAAAAATCAGGCATGATAATTTTGCAGTAGTACCTTGCATAGTTGTTTATACTGAGGGCTGTTTTTTCTACAAAATATTTCTTACTAGCTTTCCTGTTTTATTTCTTTTTTCAACTTGTTTGCTAGATACTCTCTTGAAGTACAGAAGATACAATGAGGATATTGCACACAAGTGGTAGTTAATACTATTACAAAGCCAGGAATGTCTTTCATGCTTTTAAAAATGAGGGGTTTTTACAAACCTTTATTTAAAGCACTTGTGTTACACCCTACAATCCGTTTGATTGTCATTTTTCAAGGCGTTTTCAGAGTCAGTTTTTATTAGTTCTCCAAAAGTCAAGATAACTTTCATTCTGTGCTCTGAAGCATTATTGTATGACAACTAAGAGGGAATGAGCTGGGGCTGTGTATTACAGATAAAATGAAACGTTGTTCCCTTACTGGGAAGTACAGGGAGCCATATGTCTCTCAGAGCCTGAACAGAGAATGTTTTAAAGTACATTGTAATACTATCAAATAAAAGTAAACTGTGAGTCTCTCTAGGAAGAGAAAATACTTTTTTTTATTTTATTTTGCCTCATCTTATCACTGTAGAGGAGCTGGAAGAAGAAAAAATAACAACCTTTCTTATATTCATGCATTAGAAAGCATAATTTGTTCCACTACTATTATTTGTGAACCAAAAAGTTACATTCCTGATCACATATGTCTGCCACCCTGAAATGCAATTTAATAAGACACTAGGATGTCTTAATGCGAATGCAGTTCCACACAGGCTTGACAAACATTGCCTTCAGTGTTAGCAGTTCACTCTTACTGAACTCTTACAGTGTTTTTTTTTTTTTTCCTCCTATTTACTGGGACTTGCTATAGAATTTTGAGTGTTTGTGCTAGCACCAGCTCACAAAGTGTATGCTTTGTTTGTGGTGTGCCTGGCACCCTTATACATCACCACATCGTGTTTGTTGCACATCTCCACTGATGCACTGGAGAGAGCTGGGTATTTAAAGGACTAGGTAGCAGCTGTGCTGTAAGATGGCATTCGTGAAAACATCCTATTCATTCTCCTCTTCATTTCTTACCCACAATAGCCATGCAATGCCAAGGGAAAGAGGGATGCCAGGAATGTATGCCAATGCAGTACCTCTTGGAGCTTATGGGAGCCCATACACCCGGCCTCTTATGAGTGGGCAGCAGCAGATTCCTAAATTGCTGTCAAGTAAGTGAGTTCTGCTATATACGTTTCTGAGTTTGAAAAATGAGTTGGATTTTGGTCTGTTGTGCTATTGCAGGTAACAAGTAGAATCAGGAATTCATCCTGTAGGAGGTGTGTTTTGCCTGCTTTGATGTTCTGACAACAGTGAGAGTTCAGGCAATGCATTTCTCTACACTCTTTAATGGTTGTACTCAGGTATGGTATATTTGGTGCCCTTGCCCAATGAGGTGCTGAATTTTAAACACTTTTCATATCAGTGAATGGGAAATGTTTTATATTGCTTCATTTGATGCTTTGTTACAGAGATTCAGCCAAGAAGCAAACATCATTTCCTTCTTTTGCCTGACCACCTTCTGCTTTTTGCAGAAGAGACTTATTTTTCCTATGAATTAGCACCAGTGTGAGCACTGCTTTTTAAAAACAATTATTTATTATTTACATTTCTTCAAACTTGTTGAAATGACACAACATAGTGTGCGTTGTTCACTGGGAAAATCTTGGTGTTACTTAAAGCAATTTGGCTTTGTTTAGTCTTGACTAGCCATGCTGTTTAGAGCCCAACCAGGTAGTTTCCTTCTGTGAAATAGTAGCACGATGCTGGAAAAAAAATCAAAATATGCTAGAAGAAGCATTTTTGAAAACCTTTTCTTCCCTTCAGCTGTTGGTTAATTGGCATCAAATTGGTGGTGGGGGGAAACCGTTTGAGTTAAATCAAAATAATTTTGTGATTGGACTTAGTTAAATATCAAGGCATGATTTGATATTAACATGACTTTTCTCCAAACATATGCCTTGTGTCAGTTATGCTTTTGCAGAGTCCACAACTGCAACAGAGCTTTTTGTGTGTTTGAAAATTGGGAAGCAAGGTGATTAACCTTGGGCTGCTCTTCTGTATTACTTTTCACTACAGCAATTCCAAAAAAGAAACGTACTGAAACAGTTTTGATTCTAAAATGCAAAGCTGTACCTGTAAGCAGGATCCCACTTTAAATACTGTGCCTGCTATTCAAATTGCATTTTTTTCCAATAAGGTTTTTAGTGTCTGTTATGCTGAGTGTATTGGCTGAATTTCAACATCACAGCATCTGTGGAATTAGCATTTTGATGGCTTGTGTTTGGAGAGAGCAACAACTGTGGTGTCTTGCAGAGTTTGCTCCTGCTATGCGTGGACTGCCCAGCCCCTTTTGGAGGTGTTTGGTTCTGTCCTTTCCTATATACCAGTCTTACTTTGGGCCATCTGCTTCAGTTACTTCAGAGTTACAGTAGAGCTTTTCATCTTGTCTCTTTACATGTGATTATGAACTGCATTTCTGTAATGGTGGGATTGAAACAGGAGGAAACAATGTTAAACTGCCCAAAAAGGTGCTTTAAACTTAAGTTGTAATTATTTAGCTGAATTCTTATAATATTGAACTTATACGTATGTTTGAAGTTTCAACAGCTGAAATAGCTGAAGTTCAAACTCCAGCATCTTGTCATATGTAGCAAACCAGATTGCTGCATAGCAAGGCTTTCATACTACTTTCAGCTGACTTGTATATCTTGACTGCGTGGGGAACAGCAAGTAGTACCATTGGCCATACTGAGTTAAACTTATTGCCCAGGTCCCAAGTGGATGAACTGTGCTGGAGTGGGGCATGCAGAAATCTTCCTGTGTGAGGAACCGGATTGGCTGGAGGCACAGATTGAGTATGAGTTTGGAGCTATTAACTTTGTTTAAAGGAAAACAGGTGGATTTTTGGAGTAAGCAAAAATATGATCTCTAAAGAAGAGAGAAGTGGGACAACCAGACTGGCATCATGTTTTTGTATTTCTCTCCAAGGAGAGAGAATGTGTGGTTTTGTGGGGAGAAAAAGGATTCATGAGTCCGTAGGTTCTCCCCCATAGTGTTGTTCATGTCTTCTAAAACTTGAACTTTCTGAAAAACAGTTATTTTAAAACAGTTTTGTGAGCCTTACATACGTGGAGCTTATCTTGCCAATTAGATACTTATAAAAGCTCTCATCCTTGGGACGATTGAGCACCTTGTGTTGTGTAGGAGATGCTCCAAATGCAAATATGCCTCAACTCTGTCATTCTTTCAAATTGAGGAGGCTTGAATCCACTGATCAGTGTGGAATCTCAGCACAGCTGTTGCTCCGGGGGCTTTCTTTCACACATCCCATTCTCTCCTCATCTCCTGCCCCTTCCTCATTCTCATATTGCTTCCCCAGTCCTTGCATCCCCACTTGCTGTTCTGTGGGTATGCTTGACAAACCTAAAAGCCTTTTTTTCTGTCCTTTCCTGTTGTGCCTTTTCCTTCCTGCTTCATTTTCCATCGAGCAGGGACTGATCTATTGTTTGTGCATTAAAAGGTTGCCAGGTCAACTTGTTGGTCCTTCCAGCTCCGTTGCGGTGTGTTGCCTCCTGTCCTGCTATCTGGCTGGTGGGTGAGGAGGACCAGTCAGTGCATTGTGTGCTTCAGCTTCTCTTTCCCCAGGTTAAGAATGGGATCTGCTTAAACCATTTAAAAGCACCTGTGAAATCACAGAATCACTAAGGTTGGAAAAGACCTATAAGATCATCCAGTCCAGCCATCCACCTATCACCAATGGTTCTCGCTAAACCATATCCCTCAACACAACATCCAAACGTTCCTTGAACACCTCCAGGGAAGGGGATTCCACCACCTCCCTGGGCAGCCCATTCCAGTGCCTGACCACCCTTTCAGAGAAGTAGTATTTCCTAATATCCAGCCTGAATCTTCCCTGGCACAGCTCGAAACCATTCCCTCTAGTCCTATCACCAGTTACACAAGAGAAGAGGCTGACCCCCAGCTCGCTACAACCTCCCTTCAGGTAGTTATAGAGAGCAGTAAGGTCTCCCCTGAGCCTCCTCTTCTCCAGACTGAACAATCCCAGCTCCCTCAGCCGCTCCTCATAAGGCCTGTGCTCCAGACCCCTCACCAGCTTTGTTGCCCTTCTTTGGACACGCTCCAGGGCCTCAACGTCTTTCTTGCAGTGAGGGGCCCAGAACTGGACACAGTACTCAAGGTGCGGCCTCACCAGAGCTGAGTACAGGGGGACAATTACTTCCCTACTCCTGCTGGTCACACTACTTCTGATACAAGCCAGGATGCCATTGGCCTTCTTGGCCACCCAGGCACACTGCTGGCTCATGTTTAGCCAAGCGTCAACCAACACCCCCAGGTCCATTTCCTCTACCCAGTCTTCTAGCCACTCCGCCCCAAGCCTGTAGCGTTGCTTGGGGTTGCTGTGGCCAAAGTGTAGGACCCGGCATTTGGTCTTATTAAACCTCATCCCATTGGCTTCAGCCCAGCTATCCAGCCTGTCCACATCCCTCTATAGGGCCTGGCTACCTCCAGGCAGATCGACACTTCCAGCCAACTTGGTGTCATCTGCAAACTTTCTGAGGGTGCACTCAATGCCCTCATCCAGGTCATCAATAAAAATATTGAAAAGGACAGGCCCCAGCACCGACCCCTGTGGAACACCACTTGTGACCGGTCGCCAGCTGCATTTAGCTCCATTGACCACCACTCTCTGGGCCCGGCGCTCCAGCCAGTTTCTTACCCAGCCAAGAGTGTACCTGTCCAAGCCACGGGCTGCCAGCTTCTGCAGGAGAATACTGTGTCAAAGGCCTTGCTGAAGTCTAGGTAGACTACATCAACAGCCTTTCCCTCATCCACCAGGCGGGTCACTAGATCATAGAAGGAGATCAGGTTGGTCAAGCAGGACCTGCCCTTCGTGAACCCATGCTGGCTAGGCCTGATCCCCCGGTAGTCCCGCACTTGCCGCGTGATCTCCCTCAAGACAATCTGTTCCATAACCTTCCCTGGCACCGAGGTCAGGCTAACAGGCCTGTAGTTCCCTGGGTCCTCCTTACGGCCCTTCTTGTAGATGGGAGTCACATTGGCAAGCCTCCAGTCTTCTGCTACTTCACCAGTCAACAAGGAGCACTGATAGATGATGGAAAGCGGCTCGGCTGTCACCTCCGCCAGCTCCCTCAGAAATATCTTTAGTTATCATAACCTGTGCTGAGATCAGTTTATGTTCATGCTGAAGGGATGTTTTTGCAATTGGGACTACACCCGTGTACTGTTCCTTGTCATGGATTGCAAACTGTTGACGTGGGAGCACATCAGCATCTCTCTGTATCCTGCTTTAGTACGTGGCAGTCATCTTTTTGAACAGGCACATGTGGACAGAATTAGGTAAGGCTTATGTCTCCTTGCCACCAATTTCAACCAGACAGAGTTGTGTGTAGGAGTACCAAAAGGTATTCCTGAATAGCAGAGCACAGCTATCTCCTTGTCTTTGCAGCCACACCTTTCAGTCCAAGCTCAAATGCTGCTATCAAAGGGCAGATTTCTTCAACCAAAAAACCAAATTACAAGGCATTGAGAAGGTGTAAGCAGAATTTTCTTACTGGGGCATATTGTCTTGTGTCAGAATGGTGTTCATCAGCTACGTCCTTGTGAGGGTGTAAAAGACAAAATGTGAAAGAACACCTGTATGATATAGAATAACTGGATTGGGAAGCTTTCTGAAAATGCACATTCATTCATTCTGGAAAAACGAGCACTGATGTGGTTATAATGCCCACTCCTTATGGGCTTGATGCAAAGCAACTTTTACATATAACATTTTTATATGTGTGATGAAGAAAAATTAGACTCTCGAAGGGCAATGCGGTCAAGCAAAGTGCCACCTCTCCTTCAAGGGCCTGCAGTGGGTGTTCCTGACTGCTGTTCTCTGATTTGACTTTGATGTGCCAATTTTCAGCTGATGAATAATTGTCTGTGCTGATAACTTGGGGAGTCAAGTGTGGAATGGTAGCACTCTGTGAATGCCATATTTGGTTTCTGCAACACAAAGTATCTGATTTATGACTTCCATTTCAGTCAGTAAACTTGTCGATTAGCTGCATTTGAAAAGTGATTTTGATTAGTGCAATCAGTAAACAGAAAATCTCATCTTTGATTGCCACACTGATTAGATAAATTGTTACTTGAGGAGCTGCTGAGGAAGGAGGTTTATTTGGCCTTATAGCTCTAGGAAATGCCTCTGTTTTGAAGACTAAATAAAATATTAATTGTCGTTTCTCTTCCAGTTCTGTCGCTTTTTGAAGTGTAATTTACTGTTCCAAGCTTTTTCCCCTTCAAAGACTGTTCTCTGCCAGAGCCATACAAATGAACAGTAATAAGGTGGCTTTACATGTCTTTATGGTGATTTCATTAAACTCTTTGCAGCTCTAGGGAACTGTTAGATAAAGATGTGCTTACAGCAGGCTAGTGGGGCCTCTTTCAGGTGGAAAAGAAGCAGTTAAGTATGAAAGAAAACTGTAACTAGCCCTTATTCAGGGATCTGTACGAATGGGAAACACCATGCCAGGGCAAGACTGGGGTCTTCTTACTGGAAGTTCATCTTCCAGCAAGCAGCAAGAGAACTGAGCTGCCTCCTCCCACTTCTGTGGTTACTGGTACATTGCAGTGTGACAGAGGCACCTGTGCAAAAGAAGCTATAGCTTGAAAACTACACGGTTTATCAAGGTACGTGGGTCTGTAGGTCTCCTAAACCCCAAACCCAGCAGTCATCCTGGTGGCTGCACGTAAAGAACTAGATGTGCTAGCTACAGGTGGAGGATTTCTAATTGCAAACGTATGTTAGCAGAGCTCAGTTCTGCAGTATTGCATGTTTTTCTGCAGTGCTAGTAGTATTCGGGCTTGGAGATTATTAGAAATGAAAAGTCTTGCTGGGATATTTTTGTTTGAAATGAGGGATGCTTTTGGGCTGTAAGAAATTTATGGTTATATGTAACAAGATCTTAGCTCGAATTTAAAAATAAAAATCTGTAATGATTTCATTTCAGGTGAGGGCTGTAACTTAATTGCTCACTTTCTCCCTCTCTCTCTCACACATACAGTCTCAAAGCCAGCACTACAGTTCTGGGGCTTTCTTGCATTGCACTGATTTTTCTATTCAATAGCAAGCATTGTCACTAAAGTATCGTGTTTGTCCAGCCTGCTTATGCTTGTGAAAACCCTTGCAATTCTCATAGGCTTAATCAGTGTAAGTGTGTCATACATCCATCTCTGTGGTCCTTGTGCTGCGTTAGGTAGGAGATAACCACTTCTACCTGATTATAAGCATCAGTTGGTAACAGTATGCACCTCTGTATGTATGTATTCAGACATACAATATATTTACATATAAAATATGTAAACACTGACTGTGTTCCTTGGCCGGGGGGGATTAGCTGTGGCTATAGGTGGCCAGACACAAACGACGGAGCTGCTGGGCGTCGCAATTGATTTCCACTGACCCAAGTGTGTGTTATCTTCAGTAAGGCCTGCCCACACTGTGTGCTGAGCTCTCAAGTGCTGCCGTGAAAGCTTTCTGTTCAGGTCAGGCCATTAAAGCACGCAGACAATCCAGCCAGAGTTAGGAGAGAGGCACAGATCTCCCTCTATCTATTTCTCCCCGTTTCTTTCAAACGATCGCAGGGCTTTAGTGTACTTGAATATTGGTGGTTTAACAGGGTTTTACTGTCCCATCATAGCATATCCATTAGTCAGCTTCTGGAACCAGCTGTTAAAATTAGGTCACACTTAAACACCATTGAAAAGAATCAAAGGTGTCACTGAAACTGAAGCTTTTGGTTGCTACACAATTTGAGTGTTGTGACCTGACCGGGGAGCTATTGATGAGCTGTTTCTTTCATCCTGTTTACTGACCAGTTTATTTAGAAGAACAACAACCATTTAATTGCGTGTCCTGTTAAAGCAATGTTGTTACTGCTACGTCTTTGTAAAGAGGTGGTTTGGGTAGAGGACACAATTGAGAAGTGGGTGGTCCTCTTCATTCCAGTTTCTTATAACTGCAGGGCTGTGTCTTTGGCCAAAAGATTTAACTCAATCTAATTATATGATCTGAGAGATCATTAATAGATTTAATTAATAGACTTGTAAATGTCTTAAATATCTCACCTACGTGTACTTCTAAGATCTCAGAATCCTAAGCTTAGATGTATTTATACATATGTTAATGCGGAGTTCTTTCATATAATGTAGTGACAAACATACTTGTGGAAAAACATTCGAGTCTTCAGTTCTACAGCAACAGACTTGGTTTTGCATTTTGAAATGTTAGACACCTGTGTTCAAGCATTAAATTAATTCCTGTAACTTGAAGCTTATTTTAAAAGGTTGCCTTTCATTAGCATTAAACTTGTCGTGGACCAACATAAAGGAAATCCAGCAAAACCAGCAGTGGTAACCAAAGAAGAATTAGTGATGTGTATTTTGTGGTCTATCTAGTTGAAGAACGCATGATGCAGGATAGAAATCAGAGCATGGCTCTTGTAAGTATATTTACTCTTAACTTCTTGTTTTGCCCTATAGATCTTAGACCCCAGGAGTCTTGGCGAGGCCCTACACCCTTGTTTCAACAAGCACCACAAAGGTAAGGCAGGTGGCACTGATGTTTTGTAAAGCGTGGTTAAAAGCATGTACTTGTTTCTGTTTGGCTTTCACAACATCTTTACCTCTTTGTTTTGAACTCTGTTGTTTAAATTTGTTCAAATCATGTTGTGTTTTTTTTTAAAGTTAATTAATGTCCATGATTTATTTATATTTTGTGAGCACACTGCGTGGCGTTCATCCTTTAAAAGGTTTGAGTACTTTGTATTAAAAAAGGAAGGCAAAAACACTTTCCATTAAAAACTCAGACTTGAAAATTAACTTTACTGTTGGTGCTTTGGTACCGTTCTTGGTTCTTTGGCCTTTATCTTATTGAAGCTTTTGAGATACTATGAAATTGAACACAGAGAGCTTAAAACTGCATTAGATTTTGGACAGGCTAAACAAATTTCTTTTTAGGAGGGCTGTGGAGCTTAATGAGGCATAACTAATGGTGTTCCACTTTTATCATTTCTGTGCCGCAACCAGAGCATTAGTACAGACCAGCCATTGATTCTTGCTACAAACCTCTTGAAGTCCTAATCAGCTTCTTTGGTACAAGTTTTTCAGGCCTGACAAGCCTATTGTAGGGCAGTGTCACTGTAGGTCAGTAGTTATTAGTTGCCACTGAAAACAGTTTCTTTAACTACTTAAGACTGAACTGAATTAAATGCAGAAGGGACTCAGAGGAGGATTATGGAATCCGCAGTCCAATAAGTGCCATCGAATAGAAGGAATGTGACATGGTTTGATAATAAGGGATGTTTTACATGCGTTCCCTCATTGATAGGTTGTATGCCCTTAAGTCAGGCAGACTTCACAAACTTCAGCATACCTGTGAAAGCTATGAATAATTACATTTGTTTATATTTATGGGGGAACAGGGCTATATGTAAGGTCCTTGAAGTTTCTGCTCCTATTAAGCAGAAGTTTTTTTTTTCCCCCCCGTGTTTTTATTTGCAAATGTTAACCATTGAAAGTATCAGCTTTGGTAGAATTTATTGAGCTCTCTGCAATCACGCTTTCCATGGCAACCGTTTTGATCCCTGTGGAAGTTCAGCTCCCTTGTCCTGTGTTGTGTCAATGGGAAATATTGCATTATAATTGAATGTCACATTACAAACTTTAATATCACTTTGTCTGTGAGAGTTGCTGTTCCCGCACCTTAATTGAATGCAGTCTGTATTGTGTCATTTTGTGAAATATTGCCACGCATCTGTAACTTGTAATTATTTTTTTTTTACACTGCTATGCTTTTGTCATTGGGTCCTTTATTTTTGGAAAGTGAAAGGGTTTCACAATTCACATATAAATAATTCCTTTCAGGCAGAAATTGTTTTGTTTCACACTTGAAATGCGTCTTCTCACATAACTGTCATAGTGGACTGTCTCTATTTAGAATCCTATCATAGGATTGCTGCATGTGATTCTTGCTAATACCTTTAGAAACAATCACGCACCCTCCAGATGCACCATTTTTGCAGATGAGTGGTGCTGCTTGGAAAATGTAATTCTTGCTTTTCTGGCTATTCTCTTTACAAGACTTTCCCCTTCCTGTTTTGTATCTCGTTTGATCATGAAAATCACAGGCTTGCCAGTTGTAGAACTGAGGATAAGTAATTCTGCTGTGGTTTTGGAACGTCTATTTGATTGGAAAAAGGAGGGTGTTCAAAGAGATGCTTTGGGTAATGGTCAAACCTATTGAACTGATCACCTTCTTCCCAAGAGGTTTTCAGCTTCCCAGTGAATTCCTGGTAGCAGCCAGGCTGGCAGCGAGCTCTGGGTGTTACAAAGCTGCTGCTGCATGTGCTGCTGAGGCTGTTCCTGCGTGCTGCTGCTGCTTCAGGTGCTCCAGCAGCAAAAGCTGCAAGGAATTTCTGCTCTCTGCCACTTCGACTCCCAGGAAGAAAGCAGCAGAGGGAGAGGCCAGCCCCTGCTCCAGCCTTTTCAGATGAAGTGGGTTGGCAGCAGGCTACGATATCCTTGATCAAGCAAAGGATAAGCAAGGAGCCTGTCCCTGACAGTAAAGCTTTGAGCCTTTGTGCTGTTTCTGGGATAGAGTAGTGCAGCTGGTGCTAAACTGGCTCTTGTTTCATAGGCCTCTGGGAGGGGGTGGAAATCAGTAGTGTAAAGCTTTTTCCTCATAATCCAGACGATCTCGTGTCCAGCGTAAGATTTCTTCTTACATAAAGCTTCCTGACACGGTGTGTTAGCTATTCAGTACATAGATGTGTTAGCTTAATTCTGAGTCAGCACAACTCTGGGCACTGCATTTGAATAACTGCCAGTGGGAATCTATGTGATATTCCAAATAGCACACGTTTTTTGTTACCCCTGGGGAAATAGCTTTGCTATCTTTGCCCTTAGGTTGCACCCATTAATGCAGTCATTGGAGGAGCATGAAGTTGACTGCCATGAACCATATAGGTTGCAGAGTTGTTTAGCAGATGATAATCTAAGAAGTTGTTTGATTACAAATAGTAGATAGCTCGGTGAATTAAGAGCAGCAGAAAAGGTTTAAACTATTTTTGTAGCTTGAAGATCAGAATATGCACTACAGCATATCTTTTCCTACCAGGTTTATCCCTGGGTTTATTCTCTGGGCAGCACTGGTCTGGTGGTTGGTGACCCTGCACATAGCAGGGGGTTGAAACTAGATGAGCACTGTGGTCCTTTTCAACCCAGGCCATTCTGTGATTCTGTGATCCCCTGGAATACATGATAGTTACTACTGATTATTATCAGTTTCACACCTTGAGAAGGACTCAAAACCGAGATGCTGTATGTCCTGATAATAAACATCACTTCATAAAAGTGTGACATTTAAATTCTATGCAAAATGCATGTTAATGTCAGATGAAATTTGCTTTGAACTTTCAGGTGTATGACACAACTTTTGACCTGCAATCCTCAGGGCTGAGGGTATTTCTCGCAAAGACATTGACAAGGCTATAGAAACTGAATGATGAGCTGCAGAACTGGGGTTATGTGGGTAATCCAGTGGATTTTTCCGTAAGGCAGAACAGTATGTTCTTCCTGAAGAGCCTGCTGTCTTCTAGGAACAATAGCAAAATGAAGTTAGTATTCAAAACCCTTAATCAAAAGGAACATCCTTGGTACAATGCTGATTTTGAGTGTTTAGGAAGTACAGTGTGCTATTAACTCAGGAGATGATACTGCTCTTCCTACTGAATACTTCAGATAACACTGCATTTTCTAGGCAACTCTGAAGCTAAAAATAAAGCTGCCTATTGCCATTTAGCTTTTGTGCAAATTCCTTTTTAGTACGTTTATTGCACATCGTGTTTACCTGTTGCATATTTATCAGATAAGACCAATCATTGTATAAATAGGTATTATTTGAATAGGTATTATTTGTTTCATTTTGGGAGATGATAGGAGTTTCTATGCCACATCAAACTTGGCCTCTGCTCCAGTAGGTGAAATTGTTTCCCAGTTCTCCTGGCATTGCTTCCCCACTTATTCAAGCAGTGTTTGCCTCCCATGGTAGAGCTCTGCTCCCATCAGAGCATCCTCCTATTCGGGACAGCCTCTTTCCTGAAGTCACACAACCTCCTTAAGCTGTGTGTGATTGACAGTGTGTATCAGATTGAGTCCCTGTGTCAGGTTGTTTGGCCAGAGCCAAAGTCCCACCAATGTACTCCAACAAATCTAGGGGAAGACTCTTGGAAGATATGCACTGTAAGTCAGTTAAGAAGTGCAACAGGTAAATGTGAGATGTGGTACTTGTGCTCACTGTGCTCCTATTTCTGTCTCTGTGCTTAACTGGCTCTCTTGAACGTGGGTCATAAAAGATTAACTGTCTCAGCTAGCCAATATTTTCTCATTACAACAACATATTGCAGTGCAAAACGTAACTGCTATGAATTCTGTGAGCAGTTGTACCCTTACCAGTGTTTAGCTCTGAAGACTATATCATGGCTGTATCATTTTTCTAAATATTTTTAATCAAACAATGATTGGATGTATTATACCTGTTGCTTTATAATTGTAATGTTAGAATAGGTACTTGAAGGCAATTAAAACATTTCTTGCTGTTAGTAATCTAGGATGGCAAACTGGGTTATAATGGATGTTGAATTTGCGTTCCCATATAAACTGTACACCAAATGTCAGTCAGTCCATGCCAATTAGTGCTTATGTTGCTAGGTCACCGTGGTCAATTGAAAACGGCATCAATAGAACTTGAAAAGGTTTCTTCCCGATCAGACCTTCTGACATATTGAGCAGAATAATGGATGGGAAAAAGCAGCCAAGGCCCCTACCCTAGATTCAGAATACTCACAGTAAGAATTCATTTGCAACCTGCAATTAACAAGAAAGAATGGACTCCCAGAAAGAGCCTGGACATTTAGAAAAGAAAGCCTCATTCTCCCGTATTGCACATGTTTACTCTTTGGACGGTGCGTTACGTTTAGCTAGCTTGGTGATATCTGGGTTTTAATCGATGGTCAGGATTGCTGCAGATGAATTGGCAAATTTGCTCCTAGAATAAAAACTGGACAGAATCCATTCAAGGAATATATTTTGGAATATCTAGTTTGTGAAGTCTGAGTTTGTCGTTGGTGGCAGTGTGTGCTTCTGTAGCTTTCAAGCGTGAGGAAAGAAACAGTGAGCAAACGTGAGGCAAATGGTAGCACGTATCAAACAACAGCACAGCAACGTGCGTTTTGTAGCACAGAACTTTTGAGCTCATGCTTTCTTCTCTATTCCAGAACTGCTGGGGCCGCCCCGCTGCTCGCCTGGAACCGCATGCTGCCAGCCCAAAGTCAGTACCCACCGGGCCAGTACCAGGGGCTGGGTGGGCCCATGAACTACCCACAGAGACCTGAGGATCGGATGGACCGGGGGAGGCAGGTATGGAAATGCTGTCTGCAAGTCTTCTCGGTGTGTGGCTGCAGGGGGTGGGCTTCCTCTGCTGCTTTTAGTCCGGTGGCTGTGCCACCAGTGCAAGCACTGACAAATAAGCCTCCCTACCCTGCCCAGCCTCTCTGTGTGTGCTTGTGGCACGAGGCCCACGCCATCACTGTGAGTTTCATTAAAACCAGATCAAGCGTCTTACCAAGTCACACACCTCTTGCAGCTTGAGAAAATAGAATCTGAAGGCAAGCATTTCAACCAGAGCCTTCCCGTTCTGTAAGGAAACATACAAAATCTACGTGCTTTGGAGATGGAAGGATGTCTCCTTGCTGTGTGTTTAAACTGTAGGTTCTTACAACTTGACTTTTTTTTTGCCCCCTCAAATGCTTACTGGCTGAATCTATTTAAATGTCAGACTCTCAGAGTAAGAAGCATCTATGAAGGTACGCTTGGAAATAAGTTTGTGTGGCTAAACGAAAACAAGCAAACATGGTAGGAGAACATCCAAAATTGTAGGTGGTTTTTATCATCAGTTTACGAAAATGCAACAGAACAGAAAGGCCTGAAAGCAGCAGGTTGTTTTGCTGATGTGTTCTTTTTGTGTGCATTCCCAGTAAAAACCTAGTCTGCATATTCTCTTATGCTAGGAACTTGGGCATTTGCAGTGCTATTCACTAGCTTAAAATACTTTTCAGATGTTTATATTAAACTTCATGTTCTGGTACTGTTTTTGTGAATTGGAACTGTTACTCAGTTGTGGGAAGGCTGCTGGCCAGTAGTGGGGAAAGAGAAAGAAAGGTACTCAGCTGCTCAGTAACTATTTCCCAGCCCTTTAATATTGCAAACAAGGCACAAACCCTTTGAAATTTGCCTTCTGTTGGGACTTGCTTCTTCCCTACATCTTAAAAATGTACTCCAGTCAAGTCACACTTCAGTATATGCTCTTAGTTTTCCTTGTGACCATCCCAGCCTGCAAGCATTTGTTGCACAGTATGACACATAGTCAGATTTGATGTTTGATTCCTAGGGCTGTTCCCCTTGTGCTTCCAGTAGTGATTTTTCTCTTAGGTCTGAATTCTGTCCTGCAGTCTGTTGGATAACATCCTAGTCTCCTTTGCTTACACAGCAGGAGCTGCAAGCACAATCCATTTAATACATAATGTACTTGAAAGTCTTACATTTTTTGCCACTTCTGGTTCTTTGTCCACTTCATATTTTTCTTTTCTATTCCGACTGGGAGACTCAGGTAGCAGAATCCATCACAACCACTTTGCACTGTGACATCGTTAGCTCTGAGTTTTCTAAAGCAGTTAATACAATAAAGACACGTACTGTCAAATCCAGTTTGTAACAGAAGAGCCTTTGGCCTTTGCTGGGGAAGCTTTTTGCAGAGTGCCATGTGCTTCTGTCACCAGTTCAGCTTGTCAGGACCGGAGCCCAGCAGAAACAGCCTGCGAGCCACTAATACCGTTCTCAGCATTGTCCCTGGGCTGCAGGATTACATCTTGCTGCTGAAAAGATCTATAGCCAACAAGCAGCCTGCCCCACTGCTCCCAACTCTTCAACTCGTGTTTGGCTGAACCCTTGTTAGCAGCGGTGAGATCTCCCTTCTTTCCACACCTCCCCCCATCTCCTTACCTGAAGCATTTTTAGTGCAGAGGAGGCTTTTAAGACTGGAGGAAGAACTGTCTCCAGCTCATTCAGCTGTAGTGCTTAGTATTGCAGCAGGAAATGAGGAAAAGAGAGGCAAGTACGCCATGCACTCTGGCTTTGAGTATGCAGAGGAGGCATGGCCAGTGCTAATCCTTCCAGCACAGGTTTCACTGCAAGCAAAATTAGACAGCGTGGATCTTTATCACATTAGTCTTAGTAGGGAAATGGTGTCCAGGAGCTGAATCTTGCATTTTTGTGAAAGAAGTCAGTACTTCAACTAGTTTATTCCCAACCTTGAGTCTTTGTGAATAACAGTTGCTGCCAGGCAGCACAGAAGCGGACAGGAATTGTTTTAGAGCAGGGTGGGATGGGGATCAGTGCCTGTTTGGAAGGTTGGAACTGAGATCTCAGAGCACTGTGGGCACCTACATGTGCAGTGGTATACAACCTCTGCAGCTCTACAGCTGCTTGCTGCCCCAGTGGTGAAATAGGAGGCAGGATGGCAGCCATGCCTTTCAGTTTTGTTGTTTTGTTTTTTTTTTTTTACGTTATTTTTGAATGAACTTTCAGATGTAATTATTTCCTTGGGGCTGATGGCAATGAAGTAAAATTAGCCTCTACCTAAAAAGGTTTAGGATGCGAAACCAATAATTGAATCTAGCATTGCTGCCTGCACATCTCAAAGCTTTAAAGCCCTGAAAAGGGATTCAAGTGGAAGCGGTGACACAGAGCAGCATAAATAATCATCTTTGGTCCCTTTCACCTCTGAATTCTTTTTTTACAGCATCCAGAACATGGCGTGAAGAGGTTAATAAACACGCTGCTGCAAAGTGCTTACAAAATTAATGCAACTGCCACGGATAGGGGCTGCTCAGGGGTGGTGCACATTCCCTGTGCCAGAGAAATAAAGCATAAACGTGGTCGTGGAGCTGCTTGACATCCTGATTTTTAGGATGAACGTAACTGAACGTCCAGATAAATGCCTTGTGTAGCTGTTAAGAGCCCTCCTGAACCATGCTTGGGCACAAACAGAGCTTTCTGCTCTTTGTGCAACTGGAAGGATTTCTCAGGGGTTGCAGGCAACTCAGCTTGTTTATTTGTTGGGCATTGTATTGATTGTGATTAAAAACAAACCCGAGATCCTCCTAAAACAGCACATTCTGCACATCTCTCTTCAGATCCCGCTTAAAAACAGGGTGTAAAAGAAAATGTTTTCTGTTCAAGTCTATTTGCTTGCCTGCCACAAACACGTGGAGCAAAGCCCTCTGGCTTTTCAGTTCCAGCAGCTATCTCCGTTCCCGGGTAAAGATGGTTTTCTCTTTTAAAGAACAAAACGAAGCCTCTTCATCACCCCTTGGTCCCCCTTCCCTCCCCCAGGAAAAGCCAACAAAAACCCCGTGGCTGCCAACAGAATGAACTTTGTGGGCTCTGCAGCGCATCAGGATTTTAAATCGTTTGAAATGCTTCAAGGACACTTTAACCTTTTTTACCATATTTTTTTTTTTTTCCAGCAGCTTTTTTTTTTTTTTCCCCTCATGTAGTGTATAAAAGGCTTGATCTCGAAGACAAAACATGCCTTAATTTGTGCTGAGTCTCAGTGTGAGATTTTGGGATACTTCGCCTGGTATTAAAAGCAAACAAGTGCTGACAAACGCTTCTGTAACAAAACCAAATGGTTTTCATTTTTTGTTTTCAATTGTCCCTCAGGACCAACGGCTGACTCTCTTTAGCTTCAGCTCGCATACAGCTCCAGCAGAAAAGGAGCCATTTATTGAGCAGCATTGCTTCTGCTGGGGCATGGATGCTGCATGGATCTGCCCTCCTTGAGCGGAGGCTGAAGCTGTGCTGAGAGCGGCTGCGGTGCGGTGCCTTTCTGTGCTGAGGATGCATTGTTTCATTGCTGTAGGGGCGCCTGGAGCCCCGCTAACTTGTTTGCTGTGCTGTTAATCCAAAAAATAAATGCTTGCTTTTGTTTGTTTGTAGGCATACGGCCCCGGGAGGCCCTACCTGCTGCCCCCACCCTCGGGAAGATACAGCTGGAATTAGCTCTGCTCTCCCAAGCCTGGAAAACGTCCGGTTTTTGGTTCTGTTTTTATTAACTGGGGGAGGGAAGGGGAAGAAATGAAATTATTCAGAAACCTCCCTGTAGTTTTTAAACTCTGCTTGTTTTACATGTGTACATTTCTTACCGAACCGATTATGTTTTGTCGCTGCGAACCACGAGTTCACCCCGATCTGCAAAGCTGTGAGCCGAGGTGGGAGAGCTGTTTTGTCCTCATGGCATCCCCAAGCTGTGCCGCACAGCGCCTGTCAATGCGAGCTGCAGCCACCCTCTACTTCACACACAAGAGCCTGAAAACAGACACGGAGTTGGAAAGAATGCATAGAAATCAGATTTGATGAACTCGGGGAGGACGCAGCGGGCAGCATGGAGCGCACTGGGGTTAAGGACGTGTCCAGCAGTGCTGCTCTGCTGCTGCTTTGGATTTCTCATAGAGGAAAACAGGAGATTTTTGGACTTTGAAGCAGAACGTTTCCACTTCTGCAGCTTGTTGCCTGTTTTTTGACTTGGTTTTTGTAACACAAACAAGCACGGAAGGTGTATCAGTCTGTTTTGATATATAATTTAAAATAGCTGCCCTGTATGGAGTTTCCATTCATTTTTAGTACTCTTTCTAGGGGTTTTCCATGTGAGTGTACCAAATCAGTAAATATTTTTATTTGCTTTATAAAGTGGCTTTTGAAATTCGCCGCGCTACCCCGTGCTTTATTTCTCCCCTTTGTATTTCTGTATGCACACAGTTGACATTAATTACTGCAGCCTCTACCACAGCATTTCAAAGCTCTGTTTAACCAAAACCTGAGCATGTTTCTGCTGCCATGGAGTGTCCAGGTAGAACTGCTGTAGCGCCTCTTGCTCGTGCTCCTAAGGTTTGCACACACAACTGTAAGAGCCAGCATTGCTTCGGCCATCTCCTGTGAGTGTTTTTGCATCATCTCTCTGTTTAGGCCCACACCTCAATTGCCAGCAGTGGGGCAAAAGCCTCGAGCCCTGTGACCTTGGAGGATGAAACCATGTTCTTTATTTACAAGTGATGGAGATTGGTGTAATATCCTTCATTGCAATGCTACTGCCGTTCTACCTGAAGCTGGCAAATGCTGTCAGTGCTCCCCCGTGCCCTTCTCCCACTCCCATAAAAATACATTGGTCTCCAAAAGTAATTTTGGAGCAGAATAAAACCAATAAGTGTGGCTTTTCATGCAAGAGCATGGTGGGAGGGAGGCTGGTGCAAGGAGCTGCTGCTTGCCCTACTGACGCCGCTCCTGGCTTTGAACCCAGGGTGCAGACATGCCCTTGTCCCTCACTCATTTCTGGGGTAAGGGGAGGAAACTTAGGGTGAAAGAGCAGCGTCCCCCTGCCCAACTCTTTGCCCCCAGGCTGGCAGCCATGCTTCTCAAAGCTGGCGTTCTCCCTCGGAGCCGGGCAGAGAGCGGTGTGGGTGTCTGCATGGGCACAGCATCCCCTTCACTCCTGCGTGGGGAGCAGGAGCCCTAAATCTATTCCACCCCTAAAACCGTTCCAACAGCAGAACAACCCCAGATAGCATCACGGAACGAAATCCCAGCGCGGTTTTGCAGGAGGGAAGCGGCAGCCACGGGCATGGAGCGGGAAGGAGGCAGCGAGGGTTCAGAACAACGTTTGTCTTTATTGTAAAAAAAAAAAAAGAAGAAAAAAAAAGAGAAAAAGAGAAGGGAAAAATAAATAAATAAATAGAAAGAAATGGAGAAAAGAAAAAGAAATAAAAAGAAAGAAAGAAAGCGGGAGAGAAAAAAAAAATGTAAACGGGAAAAAAAAAAAAAACGCAAAAAAAAAAAACCGGAAAAGTAAAAGGAAAAAAAAAACAAAAAAATTCAGGGGAAAAGGAATAGAAATAAAGGGATGGGGAAACAAAGCAAACAAACAAACGACAACAACAACAAAAAAAAGAAAATCAGAAAAAGGAAGCGGCTCGCACACCGGCACCCGCGGCGCTCCCCGCCCGCCCGCCGTTCGCAGCCCCGAGGCGGCCCGGCGGGGGCTGCCCGCTGCCGTCGGGGGGCTTTCTGTCCATGCGCGAACGTTAATTTCGTAAGCCGTAATTCAGAACAACGAACGCGACTCTTTTTTCCCCCTGGAATACGAGCGTCGAAGCCGACGAGCTCCTCCGGAAAAGTCTCCGCGTCCTCTCGGCGCTGCCGGCGCTCCCCGTCCTGCGGAAGGCAGCGGCCGCTCCCGCCCGCACCGCTCGCCGCCTCCTCGACCTCCGGTTACGACTCAATTTCCCTCCAATCAACCGATAATGAAATCGCACTTCGGGGGCACCCTTCTAAAATTAATTCTGCCGGGCTAAGTTGCGCTTCAGAAGGTTTATTGTTCGCGCTCAGCGGGGCCGCAAGGTACGCGCACGGCGGCTCTCGGGCTCCGCGGGACGGCGGGGCCGGGCTGGGTGCGGACACCCCGAGCCGCCCGCCCCGTCGGATTACCACGTCCTGCCGTAGAGCAGGTTGGGGCTGACCATGCCGCCGTTGTAATCGACGCCGGCCGAGTCCATGGGGGCCAGGGGGGGCACCTGGCCGTGCAGCGACGGCGGGCTGGGCGCCAGCTCCTCCAGGTCCGCCGCCTGCCCCAGCGAGCCGGGGTGCGGGTGGGAGGCGGGCAGCGAGCCCCCGGGGCCGCTGGGGGCCGCGGGCTGCCCGGGAGCCGGGGTGCCGCTGCCCGGCGGCGGGCAGGGCTTGCCGTCCTTCACCAGCACGGGCACGGCGACGCGGCGGGGCGAGGGCTGCTGGCAGAGGCCGCCGGAGCCGTCGGGGTGCAGCTGCTGGGCGGCCGCCTTGTCCTTGGCCTGCCGCTTCATCTTGTAGCGGTGGTTCTGGAACCAGATCTTCACCTGGGTGGGCGTGAGGTGGATGAGGCTGGCCAGGTGCTCCCGCTCCGGCGCCGACAGGTACTTCTGCTGCTTGAAGCGCCGCTCCAGCTCGTAGACCTGCGCCTGCGAGAAGAGCACTCGCCTCTTCCTCCGCGGGGCCGCGTGCAGCGGCACGATGCCCTTGGCTCCCTCGCCGAGGCCGCTCAGGCCGCCCATCCCGGCCACGTTCATCCCCGCCGCCGGGCCCACGAACCTGGAGACTGAGCGGGACGCGCGGCTCAGAGCCGGGGCCGCCCCGTCGGAGCACAGCCGCCCCATCCCGCCGCCCGCCGCCCCTCGCCCCGCGCCCGCACTTACTGCCGGGGTAACGCGGGTCTCCGCCGGCCCCGTACCAGCCGCCGCCCGCCGCCGCGCCGCTCCTCATGCCGTCGGGGTAGGCGGGCAGCTCGCCCACGTTGCCCAGCCCGCCGCCGCAGTACCCCCCGACGGCTCCGTGCGGGAACTGGGAGACGCCGTGCGGCATGTGGTAGGCGGCCGCCCCGGCGGGGCCCGCCACGACGTGCTGCGGGACGGCGGCCGCTGCGGCGCCGGGCACCGCGGGCTGCCTGTAGGGCCCCAGCCCGGCCGCCCCGTCCATGCCGCCGAACTTCTTGTAGCTCTCCTCCATGGGGCTGAGGATGTCGGTGACGGAGAAGGGCGTCGTGTGCTTGGGGCTCAGCGACATGGCGGGGCGGGCCGGGCCCTCCGCTCCCGCCGCCACCGGCGAGCCGTGCGCTGGCGGCTACCAGCCCCTGGGCGCTCGTAGCTCGCCGTTTCTTTTAGCCCGGCGCCAGCTTTACGCCAGACACCGAGGGGCGGAGCGACGGCCCGGAGGGGGACAGCGGCGGCGGGCGGCCCCGTCCCCTCCCCGCCGCCGGGCAGCGCCCCCGCCTCCCGCCGCCGCCCGGCCCCGGCCTCCTCCTCCCGGCATTGTCCCGCGGCCGCCGTCGGGCTCTTAAGCCCGGCCGCCCCGGGGCACGGCCGCAGCAGCTCCTCCGCGGCCCTCGCCCGTAAGTACCCGCGACCCGACGGCGCGGCCCTGACGGAAAACGCCTCTCCCGAAATCCGCGGCGCTCCCGGCGTGGGCGCGGCGGGGACGGGGCCCTGGGGTCGCCGCTCCGTGGGGTCCGGGCCTGGCCGGGGGGAGTTTGGAAGGGCGGTGGACGGTCGGGGATTTGGGATTTCGTTCGCTTTGCAACAATGAAATGCCCCCTCGGGCTGCCGCCGCCGCCGGGCTGGGGCTGCGGAGCCGTCGGGGGAACTGCGGCCGGGGTCCGCTTCCCGTTCCGGGCATCCCGACGGGGCGGCCGTGCCCGCGAGTAGGGGCTGAGCTCTCGGCGTGTCCCCGCGCCGCTACCGACCCTTCCCTGGGTGAGGACGGGCCGCCGGGCAAGGCTCAACCGTATGCAGCCCCTCGACGTGCATCTGGGTGGTCGGTGCAGGATGCTGAGGGCTGCTTCCTCACTGCAGGATGGCCTGGGGGCCGTGGGACCCTTCCCTTCTCTTCTCTTTCCCTTCACGTTCCTCTTACACTTCCCCATCTCTTCTCTTTCCTTTTCCCTTCCCCCAATTTTATTCCCTTTTCCCTTTCCCTTTTTTTTTCCCCTTTCCTTTCCCACTTCCCTTTCTCTTCTCATCCCATCCCATCCTCTCCCCACATCCCTTCTCTGTGGATCCATCCTTTTTCTGATCCCAGTAGTTCAGCACAGACGGAGATGTGCGTGCATTACTTCTCTTGCTAGCTCATCCGTCCCAAACTCTTTATCCCCACCAAGTTTACCTACAAAACTTGGTTCATGTGCAGGTTTTCCAGACTTTAAGCAGAATTCCTGGTGCTCCCGTTAATTTTTTTTTTTTTTCTCGTGCATTTCCTCCCTCTCCACATCCCCAGCCCCACTATCAAAGTGTGGAGGGGACTGGAGAGCCGCAGGGCCCAAACCCTCCTGCCCTAAGGATGTCCTATGGGAACTGCCCTAAGGATGCCTGGCAGGGACAGTGTGGGGACATCTCACAGCTCTGCTGCCAGAACGCACAGCGCTCCCCACAGTGCTGAGCCCCGAAGGATGAGTGCAGCCAGGAGAAATGCACCCCGTTTGCTGCTCCCACCAGGAGCACCCTGGAATTCTTCACTCATTAATAGTATGATTTTTATGTCTATATCTATATAGCTCAACCCCTCAGCATTGTAATGATTTCTTCTGTCATTTCCTAAGCTGCCCATCTCGACTTTACTGAAAGAAAGCGTGTTGGCAAGGGCGGTATGAAGCAGCAGGTCCGGGTTGGAATGCAGTGTTGAGGTGCTTTATCCCTTTGCTGTTTTACTCTTTGCAGCAACCCAACTCGTGCCTTTGTTTCCTCACTCTCCTGTGAGTCGAAATTTTCCAACGGGAAAAAATGTTTTGTTGCTTTAGAATACGTGTGAAAATGAAGATCCAATTGATAAGGCACATTTTCACACCAAAAAAAAAAACCAAAAAAACACCCCAAACCAACCCTTGAAGTCATCCTTAATCATAGAATGTGTATTTTCTAACTGAATTGCTCCGTACCTGGAAGTGAGAAGCAAAACCGGACCGTGCCCTCCCATAACATGGGATGACCGAGCTGCAGAATTCCAGCCAAGTAATTCCAAAGGGAGATTTTCAAAAGGCATTAAAAAAGGAAGTGCGATAAGGCAGGCAATGATAGAGAAGAGCCCACCGAGAAATCCGACGATGGGGTTTTAATTTGGGGGTTATTTCCATAGCTCCCCACTGACACACACAGCGCAGGAGGTCACCACTGCCGATCACTGCAAAGTGCAGGTGTTATTTCAGACCTCGATTTGTCTTTCTGATAATAACGGCTTGGCTTATCTTTCTGCTAATAATGGCATATTTTGGGCGGACGGCGCTCATTTCCACCGCTGAGTTGTTCTTGCTGTTTTAGACTGTGTCTATTACAGTGAAGATACTGACCTTGGCGAGACACAATTGACACAACGCTCGGGGCTGATTTTGGGGGGGCCACGTTTCAATAAGTCTGTATAAATGCTAATTTAGTGCTGCGGCCGCTCGCCTACAAGCAGTAGTTCCCTCCAACTCATCAGCCACAGCCGCCCACTGCCGAGTTACGGCGCTGCGCTCGGGCTGATGGCAGATTGCCTCCGTTCACCTCCTACCAATAATTTGGTAGAGATTAAAAAGGGGCTCAGGAATAGAAGCTGAAGACATTGCTTTCTAAAGACATTTAATTTGATTTAAAAAGAAACGTGGGTTTTCCAGGGTGTTCTGACATCATTTCCCTACAAAGCCCAGGTGTAGCAGCTCTTCCCCCCCGCCCCGTTCAGAGGGAAGGAGTGATGTCTGTCCATCTCCAGCTGCACATGTTGCTCCCACTGCCCACACCAATGTGTCCAGGAGGAATCAGGCCCTTGGGAATTAATTACAGGGCTGGGTGCCTGCTTCCAGTACTGGAGATGGTTTTGTGTTTTTGGGGGAGTTGCTTATAAGGAGATAAAGTCAACAGCAGAGTTGTACGGTGGGGTCCTGGTCTCACCACTCACCCCTGTGACCCCCCCGTGTTGCCTGTCTTTACTTGATGGCAATCACCACTCGATAATTACTTTCTACTGTAGTGACTGTAGGTGTTCCACGTGCCCCTAATTGGAACAAAAGCCGAATGCATTGGACTTCTCAAATCCTTCCTCGAGAGCTGTGCATGCTGAGCAAAGCATTCTGTCAGAGTGTTTTCAGAGTAGTTTGCAGCAGCGGGGCCTTCTCTGTGCCCCTCCGTCCTCGCAATGGGCTGCGTGCCCACCTCTGGCTGGACGCCCACACTGGGTGCTGCGTGCCTCTTGCACCCCGTGGCAGTAACCTGCTCCTCGAGCCGTTTGCCAAGCTGTTAATCTGTTCATTTGGAGGTTGGCCGAAAAAAAAAACCCTTTTCCCATTCTCTGCCGCATCGCTGGGGAAGATGCTGGACAGCTCCGAAGCCCATGGGAAGCGTGCTGAGGGTTGGCAGGGGGTGCGAGCACGGAGATGGGATGCTGATGGCATTAAGGTGGGTTGCCGTGGTTCCAGCTGGAGCTGGTTCTGTGCTCAGCAGAACCCCTCAGGACCAGGCTGGATGCTGTCGGCGCTGTATCCCCACATGCGTGGCTTCTGGCTCAACACCTCCTGGCTGGTTTGCTCTCCTGGTTGGTTTAGAACCATAGAATCATAGAATTGTGGAGGTAGAGAAGACCACTAAGATCATCCAGTCCAACTCCACCTACCCCGCTGTGCCCACTGCCCACGTCCCTCTCTCGCGGCTCTGGGACACCTCCAGGTGACCCCACCACTCCCTGCAGACAGATTGGCATCTAGCATCACGTGGGCTCTCTTTGGAAAGGGGGAAAAAAAAGAGGGGGGGAGGAAACCTTGATACTCATTTGACGACACCCCTTGGTTTCCTTTGTTGGCATCCTGAAGTCAGCGTGCGGTCAAGGTGACTCCTTGGGTTAGGGGTAGATGCAGCAGGAGGAAATGACAGAGTGTTGACTTCCTGAAGGATCCTCTCCATTACCTTTGAAGTCGGAATAATTTTCCCTGCACAATTAGAAGTAACCATAGTTACTGGGAGCCCTCGCTCCAGGAGGCTGAGCCGAGCAGGGGGCATCCAGCAGGGGAGAGGAGGAGCTCCATGGGAGCAAGGCTCACGCACGCCCCGTGCTGGGCATGCAATGCTTGGGCTCTTGGCTGGGGCTGTCGGGTGCAGGTCTGGGGTCAGTCCAGGGTCCCACAAGACAGGTCTGTGCCACAAGCACGTGCTAGCATAGAGGTCCCGTTGCCTGAATATTTATAGCACCTTTGCTGTGTTCATTCTAGCATTAAACCGCTAATTAATTATGACATTTGTACTACTTCATTTTTCGCTGTGAATCCGCAGAACCTGGCAGGCAGTTAATTAGCTCTCTCTATGCAAAGGATACCAAGAAAAAATAATTGCTTGAGGAATCATCGTGGCGTTCTCTCGGAAAGGTCTTACCTATGAGCTTGCTTAAAGCTTGCTGGATTTGCACTTTGCGAGATGCCTCTGTCAAAGGCCAGTCCTTAGGAAGAGCGATTTGAAGGAAAAGGTTATCTGGGAGATGCAGCTCAGAGGGTGTTATTTAGTGCTTGTGAGTCCAAGGGAAATCAATTATCTAAATAACTCCCATTCTGGAATGGCTTGCTTTATTCTTTTTTAAATATGTACTCATCTTTGTCTTGATATTGATGCATACAGCCAACAAACCTGAGCCAGTGATGGTGATCTGTCCCCCACTGGTGCTGCATGGGGATGAGTGAGAATATCAACTGAGGATGGAAATTCCGGTTTAAAGGATATGAATATAAATGTATATAGGGGAGGGATTTGTGGTCTTGATGCATTCTGGGGGGAGAGTTGGATGGGGGCTTGTCTGCACCTTGGGGACCCCAGGGATGCTAAGAGTGGTGAGGCAGTGACACAGGTTGCCCACAGAGGTGGTGCTGCTCCATCTGCAGACAGCCAAGCTCAGGCCAGATGGGGTTCTGAGCACTGATGGAGCTGTGGGTGTCCCTGTGCACTGCAGGGGGGTGGACCAGATGGTCCTTAGGGGTCCCTTCCAACTCAAACAGTTCAGTGATATTGTGATTCCATGAGGTGCTCCCTGTGGTCCCCATGGTGCCGTCCCAGTGGTGCCACCAAGAAGCTGGGCATCGCACTTCATCCCCACCTCCTGTCTTCTCCAGGGAGGTCTGTGGCACCTCAGGCTCCATGGGATAACAAGCAGATTCCGAGATAACCAGGAAAAATGGGAAAATGGAAACGGCATAGGTGCCTATGGGGATGAACAGGCATTTCCTTAAGCGGATTGAAGGCTACAGTGGGTGCGCTTGCCCTCGGCGCTTCCTTTGAGAAACTTGTTTTATTAGCAGATAGTTCTGTGGTGAGGTTACAGAAGGAGCATTACAGTAATGGAGTTGACATCTATATAATAGAGTTGACATTTTATTGAAAAGGAGAAAGAAAAAAACCTTAACAGGATTCCCCTGCCTCCCCCTCCTTTTATTTCCTTATTTTGCTGTCATCAATTGAAATAAGGCGCACAAACTTTGAACAGCCGCCGATGCTGGCAATTTAATAAAATTTCATACAACAGCAGTGCTTCAGAAATGCTAGCAGGACAAATCAGCCAGCTGTAAACTTGAACTTTGCTGAGAAATCAAGGCGATAGCTTGTTCAGCAGCAAATAACAACGATTTTGAATCAGTTCTTGGCGCACGCTCATGTTATTAACTATTATGCACAATCTTGGCACCCGGTTTGTGTTAGATGGTTTCAGCAAGAAGTTCTGAGCGGGGATCCTGGAGGACAGCGCTGCATCTTGAGATGAGTAAATAGATGTGATTTGCTCTGTTTTGGCCTCTGGTTCTGCTTCACATCGCTTTGCATTGAGTCAGGCTGGGGCGTGAAGGAGATGATCTGCGTGTCAGATTCATTAGGGAAGGCTGGGATAAGAGGGACAAGGAAGGTGCCAGCCCGACTAAGGAAAGGGAAGACAAAAACATCTTCAGGCCCTGAGCCCACAGGGAATGTCAGCTCAGATCTCCACCTCCAAGAGCATGCATTGGGATTCTGCTGTAACGAAGTGTGCTTATCCATTACCGCTAACTGGTATTAATGCCATATTTTTCCGAGTCCTCAGCTGCTGGATTTCTGATATGAAATTCAGCTCTTCCTTTTATTTTTTTTCTGCCTTGGAGGAGCTGCAGATCCTTCTGTCCATCTGGCACGGTTGGAAATGGTGGCAAGAAAAAACAAAACTGGGTTAGGAAGTTCTGTGTTTTTCACTCACGTGCTTATGAAGGCATCCTCCCTGCCTTCCTCATTCTGAATGGAACAAAGGAAAGAAGGCATTTAAAGAAAACGAAGACTCTTGGCTCTAGAAATGTTTTTCTGATGTAGTATTTTTTAATTGACAAAAGTTACAAGTCCCTCGTTGGCTTCTGCTCTTCCCTCTGTCCTCTAACTTAAATAACACGTCTTTCTTCTTTGGATAGCTTGGGTTACTACAGCCCAATGACATTTGTATTTCTAATGTAATAATCAAATGCTAAAACACAGATTACACTTGGATCAACACATCCAGTTCTTAAACCCTGAAAGTAATTATCTTTTCTCATGTACAATGAAATGAAAATATTATCTAGGAGCTGCTGGTTCCTTCATCAGCCATGTGCCCAGAGCTGGGATGGATCCTGCCCTGGAGGTGGGGGTTCCTGGTGGAGAATGGTCCCAGGTCACTGTGACTCACCAGATTGGTCAATCCTGTGCCCAGACAATTTCATGTGAGTGATGGGGACCGACAGGGATCCCCTCTCCCATCTCAGTTGTGGTCACTCATGTGCCCAAGGTAAAGAGTTGGGCCAAAGAGGGAGCTCAGGGGAGACCTTATTGCTCTCTGCAGTGACCTGAAAGGAGGTAACAGCGACAAGATGAGAGGGGATGGCCTCACGTTGTGCCAGGGGAGGTTCAGGTTGGCCGTTAGGAACAATTCCTTCTCCAGAAGTGATTCTGCACTGACACAGCTTCCTGGGAAGTGCTGGGGTCACCTGGAGGTGTCCCAGAGCCGTGGGGATGTGGCACTGCGGGATGTGGATGGTGGGCATGGTGGGCTGGGGTTGGATTGGATGATCCCATTGGTCTTTTCCAGCCTTGATGGTTCTTTGAGCCTATGATTCTACGTTTCATAATGCTTTCCCAGACCTAAGCATTTCTAATCCTTGCTGAGATACTTTCTCTGTTCTTAAGGTCTGCTGTGTTCCAGACAGTGTGCTGTTCATCTCACAGCTATGAAAGCTGCAACACTGGAAACCATGTCAGAGTTTGACCCCCTGATGGCAATCTGCACTCGATAGTTACAGTGCAGTACAAGTTTTCAGATGTGACAGTAGCAAGGTTTCTAGACACTGTGTTTAATTTCATAGTGCTGTGAAGCTGGACATTGGAACCCTCCATCCTCATGTTCGCATGGTCTTCTAAGGGGCAGGGATTAAACCATGGATCCTCATCAGAACCCACAGTGATTTTGTCCAATGATGTTGAAGCAATATTGGCACAACCCTTCCAGTGAGCAATGCACTGGAGTGTATATATTGGCACATAATTCCTGGTTTAAAATTGTAGCCAAACTCCTTTTGGCCAGTTCAGCCAAAGGGATGGGGAAGGTGCTTCTGTCCTGTAGGAGCCACCCAGAGAGCTGTGGGTGCCCCATACCTGGAGGTACCTAAGGCCAATTTGGATGGACCCTGGGCAGCCTGAGCTGCTGGGGGGCAGCCAGCCCATGGCAGGGGTTGGGCTGGGAGGGCTTTGAGGTCCCTTCCAACCCAACCATCCTGTGGTCTATGAAGCAGGAGGTGTTGGCAAAGAACGGCCAGGCTCTGCTCAGAGCCCCCACAGAACAGGAGGGGATCTGGGCTCACCAAGGTGCTTCAGAAGGCATTTGATGTGGGGAAACGGTGCGAGTTGATAAAGAAGTCAATAACGGTGCGTGTCTGAAGTGGAACTTCAGCTAACTGCTGAAAATACTTTGAAAAGCACTGACCACAATTAAGCACTTAATCAGGAGAGAGATGCAATTTTCTGAGGCTCAGAGTACAAAAATCGTGAAGCACAGATCCAGAGATATGAAGGAAAATGTCTCTTTGGCAATTAAGATCCATTCTGCTCAAAGGCTGAAAATGGTATCATTGAATTACTTTTGTTGCACGGTTGATACGCTGAATTATCTAAAATGTAAACCATTGTGCCTCAAATGCCACTCAAGAAGTAAAACAGCTTCTCCTGCTCAGCTGTTACCCAGCTCTGCCGATCGTCTCCTGATGCTATCTGCTTTCCCTTCTTTAAAATAGCACTCTTAATGGAGTTTTTTTTTCTTTCTTTCCCTGTAGCTTGGTGCTGGCTGGGAGGAGCTGTGCAGGAGCACTGCAGAGAAGAGACTTTCCAGGAATGTTTCTGCATGGAAAGCCAACATGTTTGCCTTGCAGGACTGAGGAAAGAAGGGATGCTGACTTGATCGGTGAAGTCGGTGTGAGGCTTCCCATTGATTCCAGTGGGTGCTGACCTCTGTGGGCTGAGACAGCAGCCTCAGCATTGAGTTTGACCCTCAGTACTGACCTTCAATGGGACCCTTATCCACGTTGAGGCCACAAAATGCTCTTGCATCCTAAATAAATTCAGATGAAACCATCACACGGCAGCTTTCTTTGTGTGGGAACATAAGGAGCTGGGAGGAGAAGGATGGGGCATAGGGGAGGATGCTCACACAGCGTGTTTGGGAAGGACAGATAAGGTGGATAGAGGCAGAGGCAGGTCTGATTACTGCAGTGTTATTTCTCAAAGGCTCGTGCTGCAGTGTGGAGTTACATGAACACAGCCCATAGAGGAGTTAAGGGCAGCTTTTATCCTCTGATGACTAGCGTGCTGCAGCCAGATGGAACGGTATAAATCTCTCCTTACACACAACGAAGCCAAAACAAATATTACGCAGTGATTAAGTGGCAACCCAAACAGAAGCAGGCGTCCTGTGGGCCGAAACAGGAAATCTTGGGTTACAAAACTCAAGATATGTTAATTTAATTTGATTATATATTTGATGGCTATCTTAAGTGGCCCATGAATAATTGATGAAAATTAGGAAAGCTGCTGTTTGCCTTTAAAATCAAGCTGTAGAGGGTAGGAACTGAATCTTCAGGGGCGTAATTACTGTTTGCATGGGTGACGTGGGAGGTCCCCACAGCCTATGGCAGGAGGAGGAAGGATGAAGGTTTCCACTCCTCTGGGGCTGAGATGGAACCTCCTGAGATCAGTACCTAAAGGGGAGGTCTAAGAACGAAGGGGACAGGCTCTTTAGCAGGGTCTGCTGTGATAGGACAAAGGGAAATGGTTTCAAACTGAAAGGGGGAGATTTAGATGGGATAGAAGGAAAGCACTTCTTATGATAATGGTAGGAAGTACTGGCACAGATTGCCCAGAAAGGCACTGCTGCCCCATCCCTGCACACAGCCAAGGTCAGGAGCACTGCTGGAGCTGTGGGTGTCCCTGTGCACTGCAGGGGGTTGGAATGGATGGGCTTTAAAGGTCCCTTCCAGCTCAAACCATTCTGTAATTCTATGATGCTATGAAATCTGGTGGGTGCCATTTTCTGCACCAACATAGTGCAGCCAGAGGCTGACCAGAGGGCAATGTGGAGACCAGACTTCTCATGTTTTGCCATCATGATGTGATGCCACTGAGAATGAGGTCCTCCTCACTTCTTTGTCTCAAGCCTTTGTCTCAAATACACACAAAGACCCATTTGAATCAGAGAATCATTAAGATTGAAAAAGATCACTAAAAGATCATCCAGTCCAACCATCATCCCATGCTCATGAGTGCTCTACACCACGTCCCTCAGTACCACAACTCCGCGGTTTGGGAACATCTCCAGGGATGGTGACCCCAACCACTCCCTGGGCAGCTGTTCCACTACCTCACCGTTCTTTGGGAAAAGGAATTGTTCCTAACCTGAAACAACGTGAGGCCATCCCCTCTCATCCTGAAGATTACCTCTTGTCCTTGCTTCAATTTCTGGACCACACCAAAGCCTTTCTCAGTGAACATAGCTCAATGGGGACCAGGTGACCGGTGGCATCCATCCCACGACCTACAGGCTCCATCTGATGGAGGCTGCTTGGCAGATAATGAGTCCTGGCTGCTGCGTGTGGTGACTGAAGGGGAAAAAGGTGGATGCAGCCCACCTTAAATCTCAGAGACACAACGGGGGTCAGGGCACTTTACCCATGGAATTGAAGGCAGCACGCCGTGATTTTTTTTTTTTTTTTTCAGAGGGCTGAAATGGAAGGGGTTACCTGGCAGTGACTTCTCGCTATTGTGGGAGGCAGAAACAAGATAAAGGTACATCAGGGGAGATGGGCAAACAGTCATTCTTAAAGTAAGATAAACAACAAAACTTTTATTTGACTGGGCCTTTGAAGGAGCACAATAACCGGAGGCGCAGAATGCATTATTTACCTCAGGAAGCAATGATGAATTATACAGAAAGTTGTCTGAGAGCCCCTGGGAGCTGTGACCTGTGGGGATTTGTGAAGGAGGGAGTGCATCGGTGGCAGCTTGCTCTGCGCTGCAGCAAGTGTCACAGCCCACGGGCTCTAATGGAGGAGCTGACCTCCACGGTAAGCAGGAGGGAACAGCAAGGAGGTGGAGAACAAAAGCCTATCCTTAGCATACTTTAAAGTCCTTAACCCAGATACAAAGCGTGCCTGTAAATGAAAAGGCAGCCCTCGGATTTTAGCTTAAGCCAAACAAAATGGACTGGTTATGGAAAAATAGTTTTCTCTTCTTGACTACCGAGCTTCAGTTTTACATCAGAGATGAATGGGGGATGGAGTTTAACAGAGGTTACTCTGAGCTTCCCTTTTAAACACCTGCATTATGGTTTTTAGCCAAATGGAAAGCCTAGACCAATTTAGGGTTCTGTTTTGTTGTTGTCGTCATTTCTTTCTTTCTTTCTTTCTTTCTTTCTTTCTTTCTTTCTTTCTTTCTTTCTTTCTTTCTTTCTTTCTTTCTTTCTTTCTTTCTTTCTTTCTTTCTTTCTCTTTCTTTCTTTCTTTCTTTCTCTCTTTCTCTCTTTCTCTCTTTCTCTCTTTCTCTCTTTCTCTTTCTCTCTTTCTCTCTCTCTTTCTCTCTCTCTTTCTCTCTTTCTCCCTTCCTTCCTTCCTTCCTTCCTTCCTTCCTTCCTTCCTTCCTTCCTTCCTTCCTTCCTTCCTTCCTTCCTTCCTTCCTTCCTTTCTTAATGTCAGTATTAAAACAGCTGGTGACAAATTAAGCCAGATGGTTTAGAACGTGTGATTTGATTTATTCCTCTACACATGCTGGGGTGCCTAGAAAAATCTCAGCTCCTCCTGTATGCACCACACATTTGGGGTTTAATTTCTAGGTCTTTCAAAGACAGAAGGCTTCCTTAATGTACTTTATCAGCATCTTCAGATTTTGTTGGGCTTGGGACCAGCAGGAGATGGATCATGTCAGCGTGGATGGAGCTTGATATCTCTGTGCTTTTCATCAAAGAGGTAATATGGCACTGCCATGTTAATTTCCTTCTCTAAGCTCCACCTGAAAATTTTTGCCGACAGCGAATGCAGTAAGATCGTGATTTTGTGAACGTGTACAAGCTGGCAATCACTAACCTGCTACTGATTTGTTCCACTGATTTGTTTGGACAGACCAGATTTTGACTGGGCTCCTGCCAAATTAGACCAAGTTAGGCTGAATCAGGTTATACCATGATGCAGGCAGCAAACACAGAAATGCTTGGTTCCAGAAGGATGGAAAAGGAGGAAAGGGAAATCCTAAATGTCCTGGGCTGCCAAAAGGCTGAATTGCTTTCAGTGTTCCAGCTCCATCTGTCATCTGTGGGGCAAAGGATCTGTGAGGGAAGGTGGGACGGACGGCAGTGAACACAAACACATCATTCTGCCCTCTATTTCCTCAGTCCACTGAAGCCTGAGCGTGCCTTTCCCAGCTCCCACCTGGGAGCATGCATTTGGCATTGCGGGGCAAGGCGACAGTAGCAGCCACGTCCCCAAACTTTGGTCCTTTATACTGTATAAATGGATCTTCTGGGATAACCACTGGGCTGATCCGTACCCAATCCTGTCAAGGAGACCATGGAATCCTTTTGACCAAAGTTCTCACCACTGTCACTGACTTATGTGAATGTGCCCTGAGAAAAATACATGATGCTTTACTGCATTTTGATATGAAAGTACACATTTCAGGCTGATTCACGCCATATTTCCTCAAGTGAGCATATTTCAGTTTGTGTTTAGGTTGTATTGAGGCTATGGAAGGAAGACTGCATCACAGACTGCACTTTAGGGGCTGCTGGTGCAATTACAGATGCAGAAATCAAAGGAGATGAAGAGGAGAAAAGCAAATCCTTCACGGTGTAGCAGAGCATCAGGACTGCGATGTGCTGATCCTTGGATAAAGCGTGGGAGAGCTGAGGCCATATTTATCAAAAGCACACTAAGACTCCATTATTTGAGCTGATCTTGGGCAACAAAGCATGCTCTTTGGTTGATTGGTTGGTTGACTGGCTGGTTGTGTGGTAGTTTGGCCAGTTGGTTGTTGGTTACCTGGTTTGGTTGATTGGTTGACTGGTTTGGCTGATTGACTGGTTGATTGGTTTGGCAGATTGGCTGGTAGTTTGGCAAGTTTGGTTGACTGGTTTGGCTGGTTGGTTGGTTGGTTAGTTGGCTGGTTAGCTGGTTTGTTGGTTGGTTGGCTGGTTTGGTTGGTTGGCTGGTTCAGTTGCATGATTGGTTAGTTGGCTGGTTGGTTGGCTGTTTGGTTAGTTGGTAGGTTTTGTTGGTTGGTTGGTTCACTGGCAGGCTGGTTTGGTCAGTTGGTGAGTAGGCTGGTTTGGTTGTATCATTGGTTAGTTGGCTGGTTGGTTGGCTGGTTGGTTGGCTGGTTGGTTGGTTAGTTGGCTGGTTTGGTCGGTTGGTGAGAAGGCTGGTTTGGTTGCATTGTTGGTTATTTGGCTGGTTGGTTGGCCGGTTTGGTTGGTTAGTTGGCTGGTTTGGTTGGTTGGCTGGCTGGTTTGGTTGGTTGGCTGGTTGGTTGGTTAGTTGGCTGGTTTTGTTGGTTGGTTGATTGGTTGGCTGGTTTGGTCAGTTGGTGAGTTGGCTGGTTTGGTTGCACTGTTGGTTATTTGGCTGGTTGGTTGGCTGGTTTGGTTGTTTAGTTGGCTGGTTTGGTTGGTTGGTTGATTGGTTGGCTGGTTTGGCCAGTTGGTGAGTTGGCTGGTTTGACTGCATGGTTGGTTGGCTGTTTGGTTGGTTAGTTGATAGGTTTTGTTGGTTAGTTGGTTCACTGGCAGGCTGGTTTGGTGAGAAGGCTGGTTTGGTTGTATCGTTGGTTAGTTGGCTGGTAGGTTGGCCGGTTTGGTTGCTTAGTTGGCTGGTTTGGTTGGTTGGTTGATTGATTGGCTGGTTTGGTTGGTTGGTGAGTAGGCTGTTTTAGTTGTATTGTTGGTTAGTTGGCTGGTTGGTTGGCTGGTTGGTTGGTTAGTTGGCTGGTTTTGTTGGTTGGTTGATTGGTCGGCTGGTTTGGTCGGTTGGTGAGTAGGCTGGTTTGGTTGTGCCATTGGTTAGTTGGCATTTGGTTTGCTTCAGTGGAGTTGGTGGCCTTTGAGCTTTTGTGGGACATGTTCAACTAGAGTGGGACAAAATCCTGATTAAGAAAATAGCTGTGAAGCTCCTTGACTGGGGAAGGTTTTTTTTTTTTTTAAGTATTCTTTGCATATTTATTTGACAGTCACAGGCAACAGATGATGATGAATTTTTTCTGTATACTTCATGTGGTCAAAGAAGGATTTGGCATCTCTGGATGCCTGAATTGTTTGTATTATTGTTTTTTAGGGTTATAGATTGCTATATGATTCTTTGTGCTCTTGGCACTAAAATGAAAAAAAATAAATAGAGCACCCTTACTGTATTTATAACTGATTTTTTTGTTTTGTATTATTTTGTTTTCCTAAAATAGTTGAAATAGTTCAGCCTGATTGACCAGACCAAGCCATGGTGGTGATAATACGACTTCACATGATTTATTCTAAGCAGCTTCACTTGCAGTTTTCCTGGTGGATGGCTTTCTTCCTGAAGTGGTGCTAAACCCCATGAAATACAGCAGATCTCTATGCAGAATCGAGGAATGCTGATGTTTGCTAAGTCAACCTGCAGCAATTCCAGGCAGGTTCCTCTGAGCTCTCCGACTTGCACATCTCATCTGGAATGTTTTTTTATCAGCAGCACAGAGAGGGTTTCTAGCAGTTAAATCCCCAGTGTGTACGTGGAATTAAGGGCCATTGCATACATCCTGGTTACCTCTCTCTGTTCAAACCTTATTTGTGCAAAACAATAAAACATGTTAAACATTAAAATGGAGAAGTGATAACTCACGTTGTAGATCATTTCTTTTGCTATTAAAATATTTAAAATTAATTTATTATCAGACCCACACTCAAGTGTGTACCTGTGTTGCCCAGTGGGAACTGCATGATGATTCTCTCACACTCTCATTTTGATCCATGGGGAAAGGTTTTAGATTTCATGCCTGGTGACAACTGGTCCCAGCCAGGGGAGGTGGAGGGGAACGTGGGCTTGGATGGCAGGGATGTGCCAGGATGTGGGAGCTGGGGTTTCCCTGGTGGGAGACAGGTGAGGTCTGGACAGCAGGTGCTGCCATGTCACCCAGGTGGGTGGCAACTGCTGTGTCAGCTGCAAAGCCTCAGCACGAGCTGTGCAAGGTGGGAGCATTGTATGTGACCATCCAATTTTGGGGGCAGAGGATGCTGAATCCAAATGCTTCGTTCTACACTGGGTTCTACACAGCAGTGAATCTGCTGAATGAAAGCCTCATATAGCAAAGGAAATGCAAAACGCAGCTATGCAGCACCTGGAGGGAAATAAGCACAGGGTGGTCTGTCCTGGAGCATTTCCTGCTGGAGCTGCAGGAGATGTGCATTCAGCTCTGCTCTCTGCACTGAGAGCTGGCATTTGCTCAGAATTTCATTTTTACTTCCAGAGTTGGTTACAGAGCTGTCCCAGCTGCTCTGATGCTTCCAAATAACAGAGGCTGAAACAAAAACATAGATTGGCCTCTTGTTTGGGATAAAAACGTGAGCACTGACTTGCCCTTAGATGGTGTTTTAGCCAGAGCAACAAAACAAATGGGACAGAGGAGGCACGGCTGAGCATCATAAGCTCAGCAGTGGTTCTGGCACTGCAAGGGACACTGCCTGTTGCTGGTGGGAGGCGTGCTGGAGGCACAGAGTGGCGATCCAGCAGCTTCTGTTTGTTTGGCTTTTCCTGAAGCAGCTCTGAGTTGGACCATTCAAAACAAAACAACAAGAAAAAAAAAAAAAAACCACTACCGTCAACAGCAAACAAAATAACAACCGGAGTCTTTGAGCACCTACCTGCTAGGCTGAGCTGCCGGAACACCTTGTTATGTGTGAGCTGTAGCCACCTGCATCTCCAGCCCCGTTCTGACCTGAGAAGAGGCTGAGGGTTGGGAGGAAAACACGCCCGCTTCGGGATGTTGGCACTGCACGCTGCTCCTCACCGCCGCCGGTTCCTTCGTTCTTCTGGCTCGATTGATGCTCGTAATTACACTAAACCAGAGATGAATGCCGCGCACCCAACCCCACTTAGGACTTGGAAAACGCGGTGTTTATCCTTAAGGGTGGCGAGGCCCCGGCACTGCTCCGGCACTCCAGGTTGCTTGGGGCCTTGGGTGCGCTGATGGCAGCCCGGCCCCCCCCCACACCCCGGCCGTCCCTTGTCCCGCAGCGCCGCCGTGCGGCCGCCCCGTCGGGGCTCGGGGTCGTCGCCCACCTCCCCGGCTCTCCGCGGGGCTCCGGGCCGCATCCCCGGGCGGCTCTGCGGGGCTGCGCAGCGCCCTGCGCGGGGTTCTGCTGCCTCCCAGCGGTCCCGCAGAGTCATCGAGCAAAAGAATAAACCGTCAGAATTCTCAATCCCTCGCAGAAAGCAATAAACCCCGAAATCGTTTCGTTCTCGGAAAAGACAGCCGGGATTCGGGGGAGCGGGTTCGGAGAGTGCATGCGATGCGGGGATAAAGGGCCGTGAGGCACTGACGCTGTCGGAGTGCCGCTCTCCCGAAGCCACAAGTGCCCGTTTCCTGGCATTCCGCGGCCGCCGTCACCGCAGAGCACCGGGAGCGGAGGGGGGAGCGGCCCCGCGCGTCCTCCGCAGCCCTTCCCTACCGGCCCCTTAATAAACACCGCCGAGAATTGCTCTTATACTTGGTAAATATTGGCTTAGCTTTTCATTGACCGGCTCTCTTGAAAAAAGACCCGAAAAATCCACACCGGTTCCAAACTAAGCCAAACAGTCAATAGGTGACGAAAGTAAGTTATTTCCAGGGCTTAGCGGGGCTTCCAGCTCATTATCGGGTTATCTGATTCGCCTAAACAGTTCCTGCCCCGAGAGGGGCTGGGGAAGGCCGGCCGGAGCTGAGGAAGGGCACAGGTGAGGGCTTTCTCCCTGCTCCCACACCGCCTCAGCCCCACAGCCTGCCCCCTGCTCTGTGGGATGGGAGAAATTGCAAGGATGAGTGCTATTATTATTATTTTTTTAATAGTTTTTCACTATCTTTCTTTCTTTCCATCCTTCTTTATTTCTTTTCTTTTCTTTTCTTTTCTTTTCTTTTCTTTTCTTTTCTTTTCTTTTCTTTTCTTTTCTTTTCTTTTCTTTTCTTTTCTTTTCTTTTCTTTTCTTTTCTTTTCTTTTCTTTTCTTTTCTTTTCTTCCTTCCTTCCTTCTTTTCTTCTTTCTTCCTTTCTTCCTTCCTTCCTTCCTTCCTTCCTTCCTTCCTTCCTTCCTTCCTTCCTTCCTTCCTTCCTTCCTTCCTTCCTTCCTTCCTTCCTTCCTTCCTTCCTTCCTCCCTTCCTTCCTTCCTTTCTTTCTTTCTTTCTTTCTTTCTTTCTTTCTTTCTTTCTTTCTTTCTTTCTTTCTTTCTTTCTTTCTTTCTTTCTTTCTTTCTTTCTTTCTTTCTTTCTCCCTCTCTCTCTCCCTCCCTCCCTCCTTCCTTCCTTCTTTCCTTCCTTCCTTCCTCTCTCCCTCCATCCCTCCCTTCTTTCCTCCCTTCCTCCCTTCCTCCTTTCCCTCCTTCCCTTCCTTTCCCTCTTTCTTTCCCTCTCTTCTCCTCTCTCTCCCTCTCTCTCTCCCTTTCTTTCTTTTCCTCCTCTCTCTTTTTATTTCATTATTCTTTTTCTTTCTCTCTTTTCTCTCCCTAATCGCCCGCCTCGCACAACGAGGAGCCACAACAAGAGACAGTTCTCTGGAAAAAGAACAGAAATTGGTCAGTGCGGCGCTGCATAACATTACAGGGGGTGAATGCTCCCTTGTTCTCGGCCGGGCCGCCGGGAGGTGCGGGCCGGGAGATGCGCTGGGGGGGCGATTTCCTGCGCCATGAGCCCAACTTGTCAGCCGGTCGGGGAGAAAAGGAGGGCTCTGTTGTTCTTCAAAGAGAGAAGGAGAGAGGGAGAGAAGGAGAGAGGGTTTCTTTTTCTCTTTTTTTTTCTCTCCCTCTCTCTCTTTTTTTTTTTTTTCCTTTTTTTTTTTTTTTTTTTTTCCCCCTTTTTCTTTCCAGAATAGATATAGCACGAATTTTTAATTCGTCTTCCTTTCACAGACAACAATGCTGGTTTTGAAAGCTGGGCACAATTTGGGTTTTGTGAGGGGTCCCCCGGCCCAGCTGGCCATATGGGATACAACATGTAGAACATGCCTAACAATGAGCGCGAGTGACAGCCGTAACAAAACGCAAAGGACACTGCTCCCTGACTCCGAGATGTGCTGCCTCCCAGAAACCAATTGAATGGCCCTAAAAAAAGAGGAAAGGGGGCTGAGGAGGGAAAGGACAGCCCCCCCCCCCCAACCCCCAACCCCCCCCCCCAAACTGTCTCTCCCTTTTTTTCTGTCCCCCCCCCAAACCCCCCGGCTGCCTCTGCCTCGGTCTCTTTAATATGCACGCCTCTAACATGCTCACCTCCCTGCCTCCCCCATTGTGCTGTTTTGTGAAGTCTACTGTATATTGTGCAAAGATAGACTGCCCGGAGCTGGCCCGGCAGCATGGGAGATATAAGGCCACGGAGGTTAGGGCCACACAACTGGTTTTATAGACTTAGCAGAGCCTGGGGGGAAAAAGGAAAAAAAAAAAAAAAAAGGGAAAAAAAAAAAAAGGAAAGAAAGAAAGAAAGAAAGAAAGAAAGAAAGAAAGAAAGAAAGAAAGAAAGAAAGAAAGAAAGAAAGAAAGAAAGAAAGAAAGAAAGAAAGAAAGAAAGAAAGAAAGAAAGAAGAAAGGAAGAAAGGAAGAAAGAAAAAAAGTGACTGTTTTCCTGTTTTCCCTCTCTCCCTGGGCTGGCAAAGGGATCGCACAAACTGTGCCCGCTTCTCTGCCGGCCCTACATCCCGCTCCATCAGTCAGGGATGCACAGCTGAGCGAGCGGCTCCTCGGCCTCGGGCTCGTTGGGTGGGGGAAGGAGAGTAGGGAATGAGGAGAATGAAAGGAGGAAAGGAGAAAGAGACAGGAAAAAAAAAAAAAGGGGGGGGGGGGGGGGGAAGAAAAGGAAAAAAAAAAAAGAAAAACGGAGAAAAAAATGAAAATGAAAAGAAAAGAAGAAAAGGAAAAGGTAATAGTAATAATAATAAAAATTAAAGAGATAGGAAAGAAAAATAAAACGGGGGTGAGAGGGGAATTTTAGGGGGAAAAAAAAAAAAAAGAGAGAGAAAAAGAAAGCAAAGCCCGGGTGCGGAGGCCGGTCGGGCTGCTCGGGGTTCCGGATCCCCGCTGCTTTTGGGTATCGGCCGGCCCAGCTCGGGACGGGACGGGCTCTGTCGCAGCCCCGCAGCGCCTGACGAGGCTTAAAAACAGATTTTTGGTTTGGTAATACCGCCGGGGATGGAGAGGATGGGGAGGACGGGAGCAATCTTCTCCCTCGGCCCCGGCCGTGCTCCGCCGGGCTGCCTGCCCAGACCCCGCTATGGGGTGAGCGGACGGGGGGAAACCCTTCATCCCCAGACGTTCCACGCTCTGCCGGCATCGTGACACAGCGCTGCGGGGAATCACCGTTACCGCTCCGAAATGAGACCCTTTTCCCCCATTTTCTGCTCCGTTCCACAGCCGCTTTCCCCTTAAAAAAAGTTTCGGGCGCGGGTGGCTTTTTAAAAAAGATTCTTTTTTTTTTTTTTTTTTTTCAAAACCCATCGTTTTGAGTCAAACGCGTCTGGAAATATTAAAGTTCTGCACACAATGATCGCTTTGCGCTCTCCGGGACGTTCAGTCCGCGTTTCTCCTACCCGGCGTGGCTGTGTGCAAAGCCCGGCCGAGATAAGATAACCCAGGGCGAAAGCTCCGGGCGTTGCTGCCGGCCCCAACAGCAGCAGCGATTCCTACCAACGACCCTACGAACGGTTGTCGGCGTTTAACCGCGGCCGAAAATAGGGGCAGAAGGGAAAGGAATCGAGATCTCCGTCTCAGCGCCTCACAAACCCTCATAAAAGCACAGGAGCAGCGGGTTTTTCATTCTTTATTTCCGTGTCGTTTTATTCCGACGACTCAACCCTCCGCCCCCCCCCCCCTCCTCCCCTTTTATTTTAGTTGTAGGTAGACAGGACCACTCTGCATGGCGCAAAAATCTCTGTAAACAATGACGCACAAAAACACCTCCCCTCCCTGCCCCCCCCCCCCGCCTCCCCCCAGAGAAACCCCCCAAAAAATGGAGGGGAAAAGAGACGGGAGAGGGAAAAAAAAAAAAAAAAAAAAGAAACCATAATAATAATAATAATAGCAATAATAATAATAATAATAATAGCGCTTCCCTCTCCGCTCCTTCCCCCGTCGTTTCGATTTTAGTTTCGGAGCATCAGTCTGTCTCTTCCTCTCTCTCTCTCTTTCTCTCTCTCTTATTTTTTTTCCTCCTTTTCGTGTCTCTTTATCGTTATTTTTTCCTCCTCTCTGCGTGTGTGGGTGCGTGCGGGGCCGTGTGCGTGCGCTCAGCCCGCGCTCACCAAGTCCATTGCTGCGCCTGTACCAAGTGGTGCGCTGTGGGGTACTGGGGGCTGCCGGCCGCGCTGTACTGGGCGTTGTATTGCATATGCTGGAGGGACTGGGCGCTATAGGCGGAGAAGGGGATGCCCGTCTGGAAGGTGGCGGCCGCCAAGTCCTGAGCTTTGAGCGTGTGGCAGGGCTTGCCGTCCCGCACCAGGACCGGCACGGCCACCCGCCGCGGGGAGGGGAGAGGAGTCACTTCCATACCTTTCTCGGCCCGGGCCCGCTTCATCTTGTAGCGGTGGTTCTGGAACCAGATCTTCACCTGGGTGGGCGTCAGGCGGATCAGGCTGGCCAGGTGCTCCCGCTCCGGCGCCGACAGGTACCGCTGCTGCCGGAACCGGCGCTCCAGCTCGTAGGTCTGCGCCTTGGAGAAGAGCACCCTCCTCTTCCTCTTCTTCCCCGCGTCCCCTCCGCCCGCCGCCTCCTTCTCGTTGTCGGGCGATTCGTCGGCCGACGGCTCCGGGGACTTGGAGCCGGCCTCCGGGCCGCCCGCTCCGGCCGCCAGTCCGTGCACTGCGGAGAGCGGTGCCGTCAGCGCGGCCCCGACGGCGCCTCCCGCCCGGCCCCGCGGCCCCCGCCCGGCCCCCGCCCGGCCCCGCGGCCCCGCGCCCCCCGCCCGGCCCCGCCGCCCCGGCCCCGCACTCACGGGAGTACTGGATGCCCTCGGCGCTCGCCAGCCAGCGCGTGTAGGGATTATCGCTATTATCATAGAAAGGGGGCTTCAAAGGCAGCGTCTGAACAGCGTCCAAGGGGGTTTGGCCCAACACCGCCGCTTTCTTGGGAGGCTCCGGCGCTTCGCTCTCCTCCTCGCCCCCTTCCGCGGCGGAGCCGTCCTCGTCGTTGGTGTCGGGGAGGTCCAGGATGTCCTTGACGGAAAAACCCGTCTTTGTGTTGGTCAGAGACATGGTCCGGGCGAATCGGGGCCGGAAAGTTGGAGGAGCAGCTCGCCGAGCTGTCACCCGGAGCGACAGCGGCGACAGCGCGAGGGGAGGGCGCGGGCGGCGGGGAAAAACGTGGAGAAAAAGGAGCGGAGCGCTTCGTGCCGAGGGACGAACGGAGCCCCGGCGGAGCCCCGGATCTCTGCGGGCTCCTTCTGCCCGGGGGGGACTCGGGGAGCGGGGCGGCAGCCGCTTCGGAAACAGTTTGTAACTCCAGGGGAAGGGGAACGGCGAGCCGAGAATTAAAAAGAAAACGGAGAAAAAAAGAAGGAAAAGAGATCACTTCTGGATGGGGCTGACACAGCCCGGAGCCGCGCTTGCCGCGTGAAAAAAACGAGCCATTGCCGGAGCGAACAGTCCATATAAGGCTGGTCCCCGCACATGAACCTGCCGAGAGGAGGGAGAAAAAAAAGACATGAAACCCGGGAAAGGTTGGCCACGTGTGGGCGGGTCTTGGAAGTCAAGTGGATGAAGACAGTGTTTGCAGATGTGAAATTGCGGGTTTTGGGCGAGCTCCGAGCTTCCACCATTGGTGATGAGTGGTATAACGTGTCAGTTAATTACCGGCGTGGGGAGGGCCCTTCGCGTGTGTGTGTGTGCGCCGGGGAGAGGCTCTGGGTGATTTTCTGGCTTGTTGTGTTTTGGTTTTGTTTTGGTCTTTTAAAAGCGATATTTATATACAAAGAGCACGACGTTCCTCACACTCCAAAGAGTGGTTTTCTTTTTTGTTTTTTTGTTTTTTTTCCACGTGCAGGAAAAAAAAAAAGAATAATAATAATAAGAAGAAGACAGAGGGGTGGGAAGGGCAAGGAGAGCCGCTCGCTGTGCAGCCCCACTCGCGGCGTCCCCACCCGCGACAGCGCGGCGGTGGCACGGAGCTCAGATGGCAGCAGCCCAACTTATCTAAACCGCCTGGGTCAATATTTTGGTAGAGGCTTAAGGATGAACGCTGGAAATTAATCAGCAAGTAATTGATTCTAGTTCGCTCCGAAATGAAGCGGAGTGGCAAAACGCGATCGGCAGTCACGACCCGGAGAGATGCGGGACGTGATTAGCGGGGGGGGGGGGGGGGGGGGGAGAAGGGGGGGGATGGGGGGGGCGGGGAAGGCGGGGGGAGGTTTTATTTGAAGAGGTCTCATTGATTTTGCCTCCGTCTTGCAGGGGAATGAGAACCAGCCCGCTCGGTTCATTTAACGGGCTGCAGCCCGGCGGACTCTCAGCGTGCCTGCCTTCATTTCATTTCTTTTTTTTTTTAATCTTTAAAATGTCTTTTTCGGGAAGCGGGGAGGATCCCCCTCCCCATCCCCCAGCAGCCTCCCACCGACTTTTCCTCCTCCGTCTCTCTCATCTCCATCCTCCCCCTCTCCCGCACACCGAAGGGCCCCGCTCGCCCGTGCGCGCACCGACCCGGGGGTTGCGCTCCGCACAGGGGCTGCGCACCGCCGCCTCCTTTTGCCCACCGCCTCCCTGATTCCAGGCTAAGAAAAGTTGCCCGAGTTCCCCTTCCCACAGGAGGGAGCCGGCAGGAAGACGGTCCGTCCGACGCCCTCTCCTCGCCGATCGATTTATTCGCACCTTCCCCCCCAACCCGCTCCCCCAGCCCGCTCCCCCAGCCCCCAGCCTGCCTCCCATAAAGTATGTGATGTGGCTGACAATGCCTAGGGATTTTTTTTTTTTTTTTAAGCGAGCCCCTGAGCACATCCTGGGTGGTCGGAGCCGCGCAAACACAAATACAACCCTATGGCTAAGCTGGAGACAATGTCCGCAATGTAGACAAATGTCCGGCTTCTGTTGGAACCCTTTGTCTCGGCGCAGTTTTTGCATTTATTTCAGTGGCGAAATAATACGTGATTGACGCCCTCTTTCAATGTGTCCTAACTGTTGGGAATAAATCTGAGGTTGTTCCTAGTTGTCATGGTATTCAACCGCGCTCAATGGCTATCTCTTCATCCATTTCGGAGTCCTTCCCCGATACGAAGGGAACCCCTTCGTGCAGGCTCCTCTCCCCTTCCTCTGCGGGGAGGGGCTTGGGCCGCTCGCATCCATCTCGATGCTTCGTGGTCGGCAAATCTCGGCCTTATCGATGGATGAGTTCCCCCCGACCCCCACCTGCCCGGCCTTGGGGCGCTCGGATAAGGCAGGATGAGGTCGGAATGGGGTTTTCATCCCTCCCCACAGCGCTGGGCGAGAGGGAAAAGGCTAGCAGCGAGAACGATGATGGCGAGAAAAAGTCCCAAAGTGTGGCTTATGCCGGTGGGAGCCAAGAAAGCAAGCAAAAAAAAGAAAGAAAAAAAAAAAAGAAAGAAAGCAAAAAAAAAAAAAAAATAGAAAAAAAAAGAGTAATGATAATACATATATAATTTTAAAAAAAGAATACACACACAGACAAAAAGAAAAGAAAAAGAAAACCCTGAAGCACTCGGTACCCAGGCTCCCAAAAGCGCTGATGGCCACGACTGGGAACGGAGGCGGTGTCCCGCAGCAGTGCGGGAGGTGCGGGGCACAGAGCGTGAGGGACCGTGGGGAGCTGCGGGCGTGACGTCACAGGCATGGTGACGTCAGAGCCCTCTGACGTCAGGGGAGGCCGCGGGGCCGGGAGCCGCCGCGTAAAACCCGACGGGAGGGACTGGCGGCTGGGTGCTCCAGGCCGGCCGTGCTGAATTTAAGCCGGAGGGGTTGTTTGCACAAGAGAACAAGAGGCTGAAGGAGAGGTGCGTGTACACAGGCTAAGTGGCCGCACTTCAGGACAAGTGCCCTCTAGCAGTGTTTACCTGTTTACTTTCGCAGGTAGCTCAAACAGCCGCACCCCCCCCATCCTTCCCCGAGCTGTGGGGAGCCCCGCAGCCGGCGGTGGGTTTTAGCAACGTTACCCGTCTCTTATTCCTAATACACCACTCAAACAAGTGAATGCGAAGGTGTTTCCAGGAGCCTCTCCGCTATCCCCCTCCCCGCAGCTCGCTCTCTCGGCCCGACCTCCTTCTCACCCGGAGCCGCTAACAGCCGCCGAGTGGCTCTGCTCATTGTCTGATCGGACCAAAGGTGCGAGCTTATTGTTTTCCTTCGCTCCAGACCGCAAGGAAACAAATAAAAAGCACCGCACCTTGCCGCTCGGCGAGGATTAGCGAAGGCGCACAAAGCCTTTGTTAGGTGGACAGGTTGGCTTTATCCCTTGGAACGAGCTACACTTAAAATAAAGAGGACGAGGGAAACGCGGCTCCTGATAATTGTTATTAATTCACCTTCGGAGCCTCCCGGTAAGCAATCCCAGCTTTGTGTTAGAGGGTGGCGAGGGACGGAAAGCTGAGTCATTAGGAGAGGAAATCTTTTGTCAGGGATCAAAACAACAACAACATCCCCCGCCACTCCGAAATGTCCCCTGGCAGAGCTCTAAGGAGCCTTTCCCCCTTTGTGGCCGCTCCCGGCTCCGGTTCGGGGGCGGCGGGCACTGCTGGCATCGCCTGAAATGCGGGAACACCCCGCATCCTCCTTGCATTGCAGGGACTTAATGGTGAGCTGCGGGGTTCGGAGTTACTGCAGGGGGAAATTCCCTTCGCTGTTGGCGGCTGGAAAAATGATTGCGTTAACAAAAGCGTTAATGGGGTTTGGGTGGAGGGGGGGATGAAAAACAAACAAACAAACAAACCACCACCAACAAGGAATGGGGCGAAGGGGGGAATTTCCCCGCATCTGGAAACGGAGCCAGATGCATTCTTCCCTACGAAAGCCCCCAAATTCCAGCTCCGGCCTGCCCTTCTCCCGCAGACAACGAAACCTTCTCCAGGACATAGGAATCTCAATGAGCATCCCCTATTCTCTCGCTCCCTCTATCTCTTTCCCCCGAAGCTTCAAAGCCGGAGAAATCCTTCCAATTCAGCGCTCTTCCTTCGAAATTTGGAAATCTAGATAGAGCCAGCCCCGCCACCAAGCTCCCGAGGTGGCGAGTCGGAATAGAAATGGGGATTTTCCCTCTCCTCCCTGGAGGCTAATGAGGTTATGCGGGAGCCGGAGGGCACATGTTAGGGCTTTGATAAATGCACTTTAATGAGATCTTTGAAAATATTGCCGAGAGAGTCGGCGGCAGCGTCGGTTCGGCAGCGCGATGCGTGTCGGCACAAAGCGGAGATCGGAGCCCCGCAGCCTCCGGCCCCGCTATTTGTTTCTCTTATTTAATTTTTCCGCCGAACCCGAGCTGTAAGCCCAGCCCGAGGCCTCCGTTCCCGTTCAAGTCTATTCCGAGCGTTTTATTCACCGACAGAACGCCTCGTCCCCCCCGGCAAACCCCTCGGCTGCATTCGTTCCCATCTCTCTAATGATGAAACGTGTCCCAATGAGATTAAGCTTTGTCACAAATGTTCTTGCCGGCGAAGAAAAACCCAACTCGTTTCGATAACGGCGATCTGAATGCGGGAGATTTAGAGCCCTTTATGAAACGCGGCCCCGGGAGCACTTTCTTATCTGCGTGGGTTTCTCCCACGCGCGACGCAGAGGGCACACGTCGGGCCGCGGTCACAGGTGCGGGGAAGCAGGGGAAGGACGGCCGGGACGGGGTCGGGGGGTCCCGAGAAGGAAAGCGTCAATAGGGAGGGACGGAGCGGTGCGGCGGGCAGAGCCGGGCCGTCCTCCGCCGCGCAGCCCGGCCCGACCCGGGCCATTCCCGGTCCTCTGGCGGACTCTGCCGTCGCCGCCGAGAAGTGTCGCCCCGCCGCCGGGCCGGGGTCTCCGCCCCGAGGTGAGCCGGGGCGGGACGGGCCCTCCGCCGTCGGGGCGATGGGAGCCGCGCTGCCGTCGGGGCGGCCTCACCTTCCAGCTTGGCGCACCCCCCTCCCCACCCCCCCAGCACGCATCCCCGCTCCCAAACGCAGCCCTCCCCGTTCCCACAGCCGTCCCCTCCCGGCTGGCGGCCCCCGGCCCCGCGGGCTCACCTGGGCCGGCCCGTGCTAAGCGGGCGGGGGCTGAGAGCGGCGGCGGCGGCGGCTCCGCGCTTCTCGCATTGTCTCTCCGGCGTGTGCGGGGCGGCCGCTCCTTCCTCCGGCTTTACATCGCCCGCTCTGTTTGCTTTCCTCCCCGGCGTGTGACGCCAGGCGAAATACTGGCCATATGTTCGGCGGTAATAAATTGGTTATAAGCGCAAACACGCCGGTTCCTGGATGGCTCTTTTAAGCCGGCCCCGGCCCCGCTGCTGAGCCGGCCCTCTTCCCCCGGGGGGCAGAGCCCTCCTCCCGCCCCCTCCCCAAAGATGCGCGGAGCCGTTCTCTGCCCCCCTCCTCGTTCTGCCCCGATCCGCCCTCGTTCCCCGCAGCCCCAGCCCGCTCCACAACTCGCCCGGGCTGCCCCGCGCCGAGCCTGCCCTCTATAAATCGCTCGGTAGCTAAGACGCTATAAAAACCAAATAGCCAGATGTGGCACGTTATTTATGTGTGAAAGCTCGTTTACATTAGATATGCTGATCCAAGCTTTGATAGCAGGGGTTTGAGAGAGATTAGAGCTGGGTTTCCATAGCCAGCTCCAGCTGCAGCCCCCCTCCGCTGCCCCTTTTTGGGTTTCTTTTTCTTTTAATGGTAATTTTATCTGTTTATACACTTCAATCCACCGCCCCCCAACACCCCTCCTCCTCCCCCCCCCACTTTGTATTTATTTATTTATTTGTGTTTAGGGTGCGGCTGAAGACAAAGCTGACGAAGTAGGATGGTGGGTTAGGGGGTGGAAGGAGAGGTGTCGTCCGAATTTCCTGACGGTGGGGATGGAAAACGATACCTGCTCGTTCAATAGGCACAAAGCCCGGCACCAGCCCAACAGGTGTCACCGTTCAGGGCCAGCGGGAAGCCAGCTGGGGATGCCTCTCCATCACAGCTCGCTTCTCCTTACCACCTGCCACTATAGAGAGACCTTGGACTCCTCTGTAAAAGTCTCCAGGGCCCAGGACAGATATCTCCTAGCTAAATACCCTGGTCACAGGCAGCTCTAACAGAGCAGCCCGCAGATAAGGAGATTGATCCTCAGAAGGAAATCAATAAAGATCTTGTTCTGAGCAGTTAATAACTTTGCCAAACTTGCTTTGCTTGGATAACAAAGTGCCCACAGTGCTGACTGAGAGAGGGAAATTTGGGGAAAAAAATGATTCCATTGCCCGTATCAAAATGCAAACATAAGTAGTTCTTTATTTAATCAAATACCCACAAAATCCTTAGCTTTCCTAACAAGAAATTCACTCTCGATGCCTAGGCCATGTCTTACTACATCCCCTAGGTACAGCTGCATGAATCCAAGCTCATGCTTTTGCCTTACACTGGCAAAACCAAACCTTTTTTGAAGGGCTGTTTGGTGCTGCACTGATTTTTGGGCTCTGCATTTAGAGGCACTGAACTTGTCCTGGGGGCAGGTGGGTGCCCCAATGTCAATCCAAGAAGGGGCAGAGGGAGGCATCTCCCAAGGGGACCCTCAATCCTGCCCCTGGGCCAGTGGCATCCCCAGTTCAACACAAGAAGGAGCAGAGGGAGGCATCTTCCAGTGGTACCCCCAGTTTTCCCCCTGGACTGGTTTTCTGCTCTCCTTTTATGTAGGTTTGTTCATCCACCTCTTTTTCTCTGTAGATAACATTGGTCTTCCATGTAGGATGGTTGGTGTAGTGATATCTAGCTAAGAATTGCTGTGGAAGGTACTTCAGAAGGATTCAGCCCTCGGTGACCTGCCAAGTAAAATAGACGCCAACCTGTTCCCACTCACTTGGGTAGTTTTGCTCCATTTTATTTCTGCCCTATGACTTCATCCCACTCAACTCATCCTGAAACAGATCCGCAACCCGGTACGGAAGAGCCAAAGAAGGCTTTAAAAAAAGAAATCCCAGGAAAAGACGTTGACATTGATGCTGTAAACCCCGCGAGCGACACGGGAGCCAACCAGGAAGGCACAGATAAGGAACAAATGGCGGCGTATCACGGGCATCCCGTCAATCACACATCCATCTCTGGGTGCCCAGACGGAGCAGGTGGGAACATCGCTGTCAGCTGAGATCAGCAAGGATGTGCTGGTGATGGTGGGGATGTTGCAGCTGCTAGGCTCCTTTATGGAAGTCCAGGAGTAGATCTGAGCCAATGCTGTCCCAATACACTGCTGCGTTTTCTGGGACCTACCTGGGAAAAATGTGACATGTTCAGATAGTATTGGAAGACTTGTTCAAAGTTGGTTTTGGAGGAGTCTGATTGTTTTCTTCAGTTTCCATGGAAACTGGATCCAAAGCCCATTGAGCTGCGTCCCTGGTGCAGCTCACTCCAGGTGGAAGCTGCCCTACAAAATCTGAGTCCCTCCAATTTGGCATCTCCAAGCTGAGCACCAGAACCCCAACCTTTCTGCCAGGAAAAAGTATTCCCACCTGATTCTGGTGCCTCAGCCATCTGTTCTCACAGTGCTGGAGGGTTGGGGACCATTGGAGGTCTGGAGTTGGTCAGTGGCCTTACAGTGCTCTGCGGAGTCGGATGGAAATAGAATGAGGAGAAGAAAGATAATGGGGAAAAGAAAGATATTGGGAAGAAGGAAAGAATAGAACAGGAAGAAGACAATAGGAAGATAGAATGCTGACACCACCAAGCAGGCAAGCAGAAGGTGAGGGGAAGGTGGCACAGATGTTACACATTAACAGCGTGCCCGACTGCTGTCTCATAACCTTCCCCATTACTGGGGGCCTCGCTGTGGCTGCTCTGGCTAATGTGTAACCCCATATCTTCCCTGTTCTGACCCACTGGGATGTCCTATGGGCAGGATGGCTCAGAGAGAAGTGGGCTGGTTCTGCATTGGTGGATGGGGACAATGTTTGGTGATGATAATCCTTACGGATAGATATTTTTCTAGCATCCCTAAATGTTTCCTGGTGAGCTGGGAAACTGAAGCTGGCTCACAACGAGCTGTTATGCAGTCGAAACATGATGGACAAAGCATCAGAGTTTTCCAGGCATACTCAGATGCAGTGTGACTACTGATGCATAGTTCATGGGGTAGTTTTGGGGTGGAATCCCAACCACTGAGCTGCTGGCATTGAGCAGCACGGTGAATGTGTGCTGTGGCTGCTGTGGGGTGCTGAGGCTGACTGGAGTTATAGATGTTGGCATCAATATATTCCTTCAGCTATTGCTAGTCATGGGTGTTGCCACAATAATGAGCCAAAAGGCTTTGGTCAGCACTTCTCTTTGATGCTGAGAGGCCTTTTAGACACATGTTTTGTTTTTCTTAGGTGGTTAATGTGATGGGAAGCCATGGAGGAAGTAGGACATGCCACTGGCTGGTGTGACAAGTTGCAATGTGATCCTCTTTTGCTTTGAAGGAAAAGAAAATGCCCATTTCAGTGTTGCTTCTTTCTTTCTTTCTTCTTCTTTTTTTTTAAGCAGTTATCCTAGATAATGATTCTCAAGCTGTTTTTTTTTTTCCCCTCCCAGTACAACTAAGTCAACTCTTTTGCTTGAGATAGCGCTGTGCACCCCATTTATTCCAATAATAGGTCACATTATATACTAATCACAATGCTAAATACTGCCTGTAAATCCAAGTTTCTCATCAAAGGAAAAGACCTGAGCGAACAGCTGAGTCAAGTAATGAATATCAGGAGGGTTCTGCTCTTCAAAGGCAGAGAAACATTGATTCTTTTTAAGATAAAATCCTGATGTTTAAGAAAAAATAATTGGAAGTAAACCTAGAAGATTTGCTTATCTCAAAATATGATTCCCACAAATAGCGGTGGTCTGATTTCCTTTGAGCATCAGCAAGCTTGGTCCCAGTGCTGAGGCTCACCAACACGCTGGCCTTGAAGCCCTTGGGTCAAACCCCACTGCTGGAGATATTTGGGGCGAGGGGAGGAACTGAGGATGGTGCCCTGTGATGAGTGTGCCAAGAAAGTCAGCAGGCAGGCCTTGAAAAAGAGGGGATTAACTAAAAAGGGGAAAAAAAAACCCAAACCCAGCACAAATACCCTGAGACACAGAAGGTAAATTCTGCTCTAGTTCTCTATAGAAGGCAAGCTCCTCCTTGGAGAAGGGATGGGGGAAGGCGATCAAGCTTTTGACTAGCGATTTAGCCGAATGCTCCGTGCCTGACCCACACTGTAATCTGAGGGTAATTAATAGGCTGTGATGTGGGTAGTGAGATGCCTGTTTCTCCCCCATCACACCAAACCAATTGGGGATTTCTTTCTCCCGCTCTCAGATAACACTCAAATGTAGTGGAATGAAACCAAATGAGCTTCTTGGAGTCATTTTTGTATTTTGCCTCTGTAATCTCTGGGTTTATTTAAATGTTCTCGTTGCGGTTATTTTCTGAGACTCTTTTCATGTCGAACATCTCCTGTTGAATAACTCCTCAGACACTATAATTTCAGGATCAACAATGATGCTGACAATAGAGGAAAAAATTACATTGCGCGGCACAGAAAAATGAATCCATATCCCCAAGCTTTATTCTGCTGCTCAGGGAGCACCTATGTATACACAATCCAAATGAATGCAATGATCAACTTTTGCTTGAGCTATTTCTTCTCAGAACTTGTTTTTAGAAGGACAGAAGCCCGGTCACATTAAATTAGGGCCGGTGCTGTTAATCATTATTCACTAAAGCAGAAGGCTGGCTGGAGCAGGGGGTGCGGTGCGCAGGCAGGAGGAACAGATGACAGCTCAATGGAAGAGGTTCAATGACTTGTTCTTCATGTCCTGGGCACCTGGGATGTTTTCCTTGAACTTCCAGCATTCAGTTGAAAGCCCCACATTATTTTCTGAAGGACGTCAGTGATAATTTTATTCATCTCAGAATAAATTCTGCGACTGTCTGTAAAAGAATAAATGAAGAGACTTAACACAGCAGAGGAGATGGAACATGTCACAACTGTGGCATTTCATTGAATATGCAGCACGTCTTTCTCGACTTAAGTGAATTGAAGAGCTTTGAATATATTCACCAACTCTTGTAACTACAAAAAAAAGTAAAGCAAGTGCATTACTGGGGTTGCAGATGTCAAGTGACTTAGCATTTTAACATTTTCATTATGCTCAGGGATGGTAAACAGAAAAGCAAGCCAAGGATTTTTTCCTGTAAATTGCATTATGTTTCTAAATGATGTGTGGCAAACCCAAAGCCAACACAAAACTCTGGTGAAATGAAAGGAAAAGCAATGGGAAACCATTGGTGTTTTGTTCTGCGGATGACAAGAGTATGGAGATGGACAAATAGGTTTGTCACAAATGCTTTTTTGGCCTGAGTTTTCTTGTCTCCCACAGCTCCTGGCTTTGGGGAGCAATGCTTCATCCTACAGCCTTAGAAAGCATCTGAGAGTAGCTCCCAGCTGCTTGGTGGCTCTGTGCCCCTAGGGAACATGGCACAAAGGACCAAACTCCCAACCAGGAAAAGGATGGGCTGGCACAGCCAAATGCAACTGGTTGGATCTCCACGGCCACTGACACCAAAGCCAGAAATCCTCCATCTGGAGAAGCCACAAACAACATGTCCAGCCTCACCTCAAAGGCCAGGGAAGGGGAAAATGCTGAAATTCCTCACACAGTGCTGGGTGCAGAATGTAATCTGGTTTGGTCTGAGATGGAACCTAGCTGGGTGCTGTGGCTGGGTAGGCTGTGGGATGGGACCTGACTGAGAGCAGAATGGGACCCAGCTGTGTGCTGGTTGTGACTCAGCTGTGTGAAGAATGGGACCCTACTGGATGTGGGATGGGACCTGGCTGGGTGTGAGCTGGGTGCAGGATGGGGTCTGGTTGAATGCGAGATACAATGCAGTTGGGTGAGGAATGGGATCTGACTGGGTGAGGGATGGGACCTGGCTGGATGTGGGATGGGACTTGATTGGGTGCAGGATGGGATCTGACTGGGTATGGGGTGGGACAGGGCTGGGTGCAGGATGGGACCCAGTTGGGTGTGGGATGGAAGCTGGCTGGGTGAGGAATAGGAGCTGGCTGTGTATGGGATGCAGTGCACAATGCGCCTGGCTCCTTTGTGCCTCTGTCACAGGAGCTCTCTGCATCTGTTCCATGCTGAAGTGGCTCTTGGGCTGTTTAAAGGTTGAGTGCTCCTGCTCCACACGACGGAAGGCAGATTCGGTTAAATAAACACAGGGGCTTAGAAATAAATTGAAGGTTACGTGAAGAGCTGGATCAGAATATAATGTTGTCAGACACATTACAGCACGCCGGTCTGAATGTGGCTCTCCAGCCATATTGCTCTGAAATGGGCTTTGGCACATTCCTCTAAGGCTCTGTTGCCACACGGGGAGGGGGAGGGGGTGCAGGAGAGGGGGGGATGTCACGACACAATATGGGGACTTAAATAAGGCCAAAGGATGGGACGCTTGTCCCGCTTCCCATTACAGACAGTGTGTTGGATCCTCCCTAGGATGCGTGCAGCTGCTCTTTGGGTAGCTGTCCGTGGTCCAGGAAGGTGGTATGGATGTCTGGCTGTCTGCTGTCTCCAATTCTCTGTCATATAATACATGTTTTATAAAGTTATATTCTCCCTTAATAACCAAAGATACTCTTCTACTGCCTGGGAGATGGTTTGTGTTTAATCCCAGCATCTCAGCAGCTTTCTGCATAGCGAAGGCAGCACGCTTTGGCTTAATTCCTGCCCCCTACAAACAGGTGCATGTTCTAGATGTCATTTTTGTAGTGCTATAACCAACTAGATCTGAAAAACAGTGCGTTTTTTTGGGCTGAAGCAGCCCCAATGCCATCGCTGTTACCCCAGCAGCACAGCCTGCTTTGTGCTGGTGCTGCTGCTTCTCGCTTTTACTGATGTGAGCGTTTTCCTGCTGCCTTGTCAGTAATTATGTGTCAGAATTATGACTTTTGTGTGTAAGCAGCACCTGCAGCAGTGCCGACCTGCATCTCAGCAGCCCTCATCTCAGAGGTGAGGGTTCAGCATGCTGTTTGTTCAAGGTGTCTCATTGTGGAGCAGACCTCCTCTTTATGCCCGTGCGAGTTCACACATAATCTTCTGGCGGTGAATAGCATTATGTGAAGTGTGTTTATGCTCACGTTGGAGAGGAGAGAGTCCCAATGGATGCACCAAAAGGTTACACTGCTGTGGCTCAGCCCCGTTTTCCACTCATCTCGGTTTGCGATGCTTCACAATATTGGATTCCCCAGTGTGAAAATTCCAGTTTAAATGTTGCGTAGGAGAGCCTTTTCCAACCTGGAAAATGGATATATATATTATATATATATATAAAGCTTATCAATCCCTTTTATCAGAGACCCCAGAATACACTCTTAGATTTAGAGCCTCGTTTGCTGGATTCGTGCAATTACATTCTTGTGTGAGCTCTGCTCCAGTTTAAAGGGGGAGAAAAGCTGCCAACACTACTACTCGCAGTGGAGAAACTGAAGTAGGTGCACGCAGAGGGCACGGTCACTGAAGATGAGTGCTGAAAACCTGCATTTTTTTTAAATGGTGTCATGTTTGAAGCCAATCTCATTATTTTTTCAGGGCTTTCTGTGACTTATTTGGCTAAGAGTGGGGGTGAAAATGTAGTCACAGCCTGTTCGCCTCCCTTTCTGTGCACCGGTGTGGTGACAGCACTTGTGCTGGTCGGTGCTCTGTGCTGTAAAATCTTGCTGGAAGAAAGCATCCATGGAAAGCCACGCTGCCAGCAGGCAGTCCCTTCCATGTAGCAGTAGCTATTGCTGCACATTGTGGCCTTCCATGTCAGTGCTGCTCACGCATCATAGCAGCTCTTCACTTGGAAAGTTCTGCCCCTTCAGTGGTGCCTTTAATTGTTTATCAGGATAGGCTTGGCAAGGATAAGTAGCAGGGTGTTATATCTCAGGCCTGTATTTCCGCTGAGTTCCAAAGCAAAGCATGAATGATTTACTTTGGTAGCACCCACTGTTCAAATGTAGTGCTGTTAAACTTGTTTGACACAGCTAGCTGAGCAGGCAGCTTAAACCTGAAGCTAATAAGGATGCTCTCGGTGCATGGAAAGGGATGCTCTGGGGGTGTCAAAAAGGAAAACCACTGGGATAAGATGCACGGAGGAGAATGAATAAATAACACACAGTGTGCAGAGAAAGGGAAAAAATCACCAGCTGGAAGGCACTACTGGATCTGCACGTTGCTGAATGCATGTTGCAGGATTTTTGACCCGGTTTGGGGCAGCTCAGCAGTGGGGTTGAGCGGGGGAGGACCCAGCCCTGTGCAGGACCGATCCCAGGACAGGACCCAGCCCTGCAATCCGCAGCTGCCGGCGGAGCGCTGCGAGAACGAGAGATGCGGCGTTCGGGCGGGCGCGATGCTGCGATCTCCGCTGACATCTTGTGGCCGGGCTCCGCATCTCTCCATCTCTGCTTCTCCATATCCCCTCGTCTCCGCCGGGAAGGGCCCGGTTTTTTTCCCCTGTACCCGGTCAGCTGCTTGGGAAAGCTCTTCAATCTGTTCTCACGTCGTTAGAAATGAATCGGATCCAGGATTTTCCCCAAAGGGTTTATGTGGATCACCTCATCCCCTCCCAAATATCGATATTTCGCCCTTGTTGCAGTCATCACAAGTGCCACATGCTCAAAAGCGAGCTCATTTCGAGAGGACAAGGGGGCTTTTATCTCTGGTTTTGGCTGCCACGAGGCTCTGGAGAGGAACCATGCCTGCAGCTGCAGTCAGCTCCATGCATCCTTAGAGAAAAGGGGGATGCAGGGATGAAGGAATGCTGGGATGAAGGAATGATGGGATGAAGGGATGATGGGATGCTAGGATATTGGGATAAAGGGATAAAGGGATGCTGGGATGCTGGGGAGATGCAGGGATGTTGAGATGCAGGGATGTTGAGATGCAGGGATGTTGAGATGCAGGGATGTAGAAGTGCAGGGTTGCATGGATGCTGTGTGCAGGGATGCTGTGTGCAGAGATGCTGGGATGTTAGGATGTTGAGATACAGGGATTTAGGAATGCAGGGATGCTGGGATGCAGGGATGCTGGGATGCAGGGATGTAGGAATGCAGGGATGTAGGAATGCAGGGATGCTGGGATGGTGGGATGCTGGGATGCTGGGGGTGCTGGGATGGTGGGATGCAGGGATGTAGGAATGCAGGAATGCTGGGATGCAGGGACGCTGGGATGCTGGGGGTGCTGGGATGGTGGGATGCAGGGATGTAGGAATGCAGGGATGTTGGGATGTGGGAATGCTGGGGTGCTGGGATGCAGGGATGTAGGGATGCTGGGTTACAGGGATGCAGGGATGTTGGGAGGCAGGGATGCTATTAGCCACCACACAGCCGCCTCTCCCTTCTGCCAGCTGCTCCATGTGTGGGGTTAATTAGCACAGTTGATAGTGGATGCTCTAATTGCAGACATTTAGTGGGGGGCTTTATGATCATTGTTTTCTAATGCAATTGTGCCAAACACTTGGGTGTCTTTTTATTAAAGGAAATAAAGCCGTAATTAGTCTCAGCCTAATCCCAGTGCTGGCGGGAGACCTGAGAGGAGCCAGGGGCCCTTTGCAAATGCTGTCATTCCCTCACTCATCAGTCAAATGACGTGGGATTTGGGGTGGACTGATGTCACATTGCCCCCCCCCCCCAAATGGTGAGCTCAAGAGTTTGTAAATAAACCAGGCTCCCAGGGTATGCAAACAAACACGGGCGTGCATCAGAAGCAAACAAAAGCTACATCATGTGCCTGAAAAGCCCAGGGCTGGGTCAGCCCTCATTGTGTAGAGATATGGTAATGAATTTTGCTTTTAAGTGAAATTAATGCATAGATTGTATAAGTATAGTAGTGCTGCGCTGCATTACGTGATATGAAGATGTGTCTGAGGGTTTCATCTATGCTCTGGGTGACACTATTCATACAGATTTATCTCTTTTACGGATTTGAAGCTTTTTCAGATACATATCAAAACCCTTTTCTTGCCTCCAACATGAATAATATATGCTGGCACAGCTTATAATAAATCATCTCAGTTCTCTGTGCACCAGTGAGCAAACGCAGCTATTCTGAGTACATCCATCTGCACCACAGACCCCTCCCAGCATCTTCAAACCATTTTTTCTTCCTTCCTCCCAACAGCCCCACACCCAGGTCCATGCATCCCCAAAGTGCTGTTCAGGGCCCTCATTGGGATGGCAGGAGATTCACCGAGCAGAAGCTCGGTGTGAGTGGGTTGTGATAATATCCTCATAAAATCAATTATTTTGAGTTTGCAGAGTGCATTTTCTATTAGCTAACATGCCAGAGCTGGTCTATCTGTTGATTTCAAGGATTTTTTTTTTCTTTCTTTCACCTTGGCATGTCTTTTATCAGAAATCATTTTGAAACTTTTTAATTTATGGGCCTTTATTGCAATACTCAATTCATCCTGAGTAGTCTATTATTAAGTGTTCTAGAGGCTCTTATTGTCCTTTATCGGAGGATTGTATCTCTGTGCAATTCATCTGTAGTCATTCTTCATAGGGAAAATCTTTCATATTAGGTTTCTTTCATCACTCGATGACAACTCTTGAATACATCATTATTCAGCAATGGGTTTAGAAATTATAATCATTAGGCAATTTTTCATACAATCTGATTTTATAAACTGTTTCTTTTTATTATCTTTTGATGGAAAACAGTAAATGCATCTGTCTATTTTGATCCTCTCTGATAACAGTAATAGAAAAACGAAGTAAGGACATCTTATTGAGGAAACAGCCTGGATGCATTTCTTATATGCGAAGAACCAAAGGTTATTTAATGTGGAATAAAACTCACTCCTCTCTCTAATGTAACACACTGAGCACGAACATGCAAACGTTAATATTCATGTGGCTGCAGAGATGAACTCATTTCTGGGCCATCTCCTCACTTCTGGGCCACCTTCCCATTTCTGGATCATCTCCCTGCTTCTGGGCTCCCTCCTCATCTCCGGACCATCTCCTCATTTCTGTGCCATCTTCTCATCTCTGAGCCATTTCCCCATTTCTGAGCTCTCTCCCCAGTTCTGGGCCACATCCCCATTTTTTGAACTATCTCCCCATTTCTGGGTCTGCTCCTCATATCTGAGCTGCCTTCCCATTTCTGAACCCACTCCTCAACTCTGAACCATCTCCCCATTTCTGGGTCATCTCCCAGTTTCTTGGCCATCTCTCCATTTCTGGGCCATCTCCCCATTTCTTGGCCATGTCCCCGTTTCTGAGAACTATTTGTTCAGAAACCCAGTGTGACTTTATTCCTGGTGAAAGGCAGCATGACTGTGTGTTGTCCTCATGCAAGCTGGGGCTGGTGCTCCAAAAGGACAACCCTTTCACCATCTCATCCCCAACATTCCTTGTGGTTTTGAGGTTTGCTGCAGGTTCCCCCTGCTGATTCTGTTCTGGGCATGGCTTTTTCAGCTGCTTAGCTTTGGAAGTGGTTTTATTTTAAGCCCAAGGAGGTAAAATTAATCTGAAATAAACATATATATATCCCAAAATACACATGCATGTCTGTGTTTGTGCTTGTCAAGCACACACAACCGCCATCTTCCCTTATGTTTACATACATTTGTCTGTACATAAATGCACAGAGGTGCACACAAGCATGTATTTAAGCCTCCTTCTGTATACACAGTGATGAACTAGTGTTCAAGCTAAAGCTTCCACAGCCTGACAACTCTTTGCAAACAGGCTGTGGTCAGCCCCTTCTTCCCCATTTCCATATGGCCCCAAGGAAGGGATGCAGCTTTAGAAATAGTGGTGACTTTCCTTTCCTCTTCTGTCCAAAATGAGGAGCACTGGCAGTGCAGACTGCAGCAGGACAGCTTGATGTCTTATTTAGTGTAACCATAACCAACCTTTGGCGACGTGAGCCAATAAAACATTGTTGATTCAAAGCTTAGCTCATGACGCCTCTAATCCTGCCTCAGATAGCAAACAGATAACAGAGACACTCTAATTTTCTGTAGTTTATTTGAGAATATAGAGGCAGATAATGCACCACAGGGCAAATACATATTATTACTTTAAACAGAAGAAAAAATAATAATCCCCAGTCATTTGAAAACATTTCAGAGGCCATATTGGAGGGCTCACCGTTCCGTATTGCCCCATCATCTGTTCCAGAAGGATGGGTTCTGTGGGATCATGGAATCGTGGCATCGTAGAATCATGGAATTGTGGCTTTGTGGAATCAGAGAATCATGGAATTATGGCATCATGGAATTGTAGAATCATAGAATCGTGGAAAAGTGGTATCGAAAGATCATGGAATCATGGAAACATGGAAACACGTCATCATAGAATCATGGAATCATAGAATCATGGAATCATGGAAACATGGAATCACAGAATCACGGAAACATGGAAACATGACATCATAGAACCATGGCATCATAGAATCATGGAATCATAGAATCACGGCATCATAGAATCATGGAAATATGGAATCATAAAATCATGGAATTGTGTAAACATGGAATCATAGAATCATGGAAACATGGAAGTATAGAATTGTGGAATCGTGGCATTGTGGAAACATGGCATCATGGAATCATAGAATCATGGAATCATGGACACATGGAATCATAGAATCATGGAATCAAGGAAACATGGAATCATAGAATCATAGAATCATGGCATTATAGAATCATGGCATCATGGCATCATGGCATCATGGAATCATGGAATCATGGCATCACAGAATCATAGAATCCCTCATTGGAAAGGACTTCACAGGCTGATGAGGCCATACCTGGAGCAGGGCAAAGCACCTCCATTTCCTCTAATTCTGGAGTGCATTTGGGTTTTGAAGCTGGTCAGCAGAGCAGCATCCATTTTGGTGCATGCATGTATTGCTGCTCGTGTGGGCCGCACACGTGAGCCTCTCCCATTTGTTCTAGTGCCTCTTTGCAGATGAAATGAATCAGATTCTCTGGGCAAATATTTGACATGTAGCACTTCTGTGTGTGTTGGCAAGCACACTGGTATATAATAAGGTATGTAAACCAGGGCTCAGACCTGTCATTTCCTATGGTTTTTAACACTTTCTTGGGATTGACAGAGAGCTCAAAGAGCAGAAAAAGCACAGTGTTCATCACTCCTGACTCTGCAAGGTAGGAACTGTAGGCTTGATTGCGAGATCCAAAGGGCTGAGTCAGTCCCATGCACCTTGGAAGAGCCAGAATACCTTTCTGAAGCCTGAAAATTTGGGCCACCAAGACAGAGGGAATGGCCCTGGCTATCCTGCAGAATCAGGTCCAGGTGGTTTCATCCCACTGATGGCAAATATGTTGATACCATAACATGATGCAGAGTGGTGGTGAGCATGCTCCTGGCACTGACCACATCTGCATTACCTTGCTGAGTTCTGCTTGCTGCCTCAATGGAGACAGGCAGCTTTCCTGACACCAGATGTCAGATAATACTCTCATTTGCCAATGCAGGGAAATCATTTTCAAACAAACTGCCTGCAATGACAGGAGTGCTGAAACGAGTAGATCTATTTAAAACAGATTTAAAAAAAAAAAAATACTTTTTCCTATCTGGAATCAGCAGGTTCAAAAAAGAGACCCCAGGCTGAAGGGCTGGCACGCCAGGAACTGAGTATCCCTGGCACCCAGCCTGGTCTGGCACCAGAGGGAGCTGCGGGCAGCCCTGAGCATCACAAGTTTCTAATTTTTGCCAGACAAAGCCAGCTGAACTTCATTCCCAAACGTCAGACCTTTGCATTTGGCAGAGATGATGGCTGATGAGATTAATTACCTCCTGCACCTCTGCTTTTTCATTTCATCTTCAATCCAACGACACCACCCAAAGGGAAATATTTCAGCGTAAATATGCATATGCTGCATCCAGGTATTTTTGTAGCAGAAGCATCTCCAGCAGTCTGTTTTTCAGTGCACTGCAGCACAGTGGAAGCCGGATGAACTTTCTGGCGGCTCCTCCTTTCCACAGCCACATCTGCATTTGCTGCTGGTTCTGCAGCAAGTGCTACAGAGCATCCATCCTAGAGCCCTGCAAACATCTGTGGCAGTAAAATGGGGATTTCCAAAGCCTTATGTCCATGCTACCAAAGAAATAGGGCACTTCCAAGGCATTTCATGTCAGAAATCCCCTCCTGGAGCAGCTCAGCATCCCGCCGTGGGAGCACAGATGCAGAGCAGTGTTTGGGTACCTGTGTAGATGTCCCTCATGGAGGCAATTCTGGTGCAACCGGTTCCTCCTGGCACGCAGATCGTATCAAGTTGGAGGCTCTATTGACAAGAGATCCTTGTCAGCACCGAGGTGTTGAAGGATGATGTGTTTGGGGAAGAAGTCACAAAGAGGTGAAAGGTATCCTCTTCAGAAGGGCCTTTGCCAGGCAGTGAGAAATGCTGATGCCATGCAAAGCAGCAGCAGAGGACCGTGAAGGGTTTATTTTCAGGTTTATCAGAGGCTTTTTTAAAATCCAGTTTGACAAGTTTTCGTTGGGAAAGCGGCTCCAAACTGGGAAGGATCCACACTTTGTGCTAAGCCCACACTGCTGCAGCTAAGACTACATCAAGGCTGAGCCTGGGCATGTTGGAGATGGGCTGATGGTTGGACAGTGGCCTTTTCCAGCCTTAATGATTCTATAATTCTCTTCTATTTGCTCCTTGCTCTGCTGAAGAATTTGGGAAGATGAAAATAATTTTGAAGGTCATGATTTATTCCTCCAGATTTCACCCATTCCCTGCAAGGCTCAGGCTTGGCACAGCCCAGCCATTGCCTGACGACCAAGGGCCAGCTTCCTGCTCACGCTGCCTGCTGCTCCTTCTCTTGTCTTGTCTGACAAAAACAACCGTGGATGAGAAAGAAAATCAACACAGCTTCAGCAGAATGCTGCATGATGTTTGAATTTTCATAGGGATGCACGTCAGCTGGATGTGATCCCAACATGCTATATGCGACTCGTGTCTAATTGCATTGTTTCCGCTGATCTCCGATGAAATTATTTATATGTATAACAAGCTTGTTTGACTGAAATAGTCCTTAAGCTTTATGTGAATTTTCCATATGGTTGTTTGCTAAAAAGAGACCAAACGTTAGCAGGTTTGAGTTATTTTTTTTTCCCCCAATTAGTTATGTTTTCTTTCACTCCCTCGCATGTATTTTTACTCTCTCTCTCTCTTTTCTCTGGTAGTGCCAGCAGCAGAGCAGGAAGGGTGGCTGGAGGGAGGCCAAATTTCGCTTCAGATCATTTCTCTTCAACACACTCTGGTCTCTGAACAACCAGATTCTGTTTGTCATTTGCTTTGCTCTCCCGGCATTGTGTCATGGCGATGGTATTGCTGATGGATTTCGAGCTTGCCTCGTAGAGTGGTGCACAAGGTTTTCATAAGCACATTAATCTTGAAAGAAAAACTGTCAGAAGCAAACAATACCCCAATGAATGATGTTGTAAAGGCACACGCTAACTCTAAACATCCATTACCAAAGAATATTAACTTATAGAGGAACTCCATTTCCTCTTGCTCCTTTTTAATAGGTACCTGAAGCACAAAGTACTTCCACATTGAAAAATTTGCTCCAGGATTTGACACTGCCTCTGCAAAAGGCCCTTTGTAGGACCTTTCCCAACCAAAGCCCAGTGAAGTGCATGTCGAGACGAAGAGGAGAGTCTCCATGGTGTGGATTTATGGCAGTGATGGGCTAAGAGTCAGACATGATGATCTTAGAGGTCTTGTCCAACCTTAAGTTTTCTATGATTTTATGAAGGACACCTTTTATGGGGTCTCATTTGGGGTTCATTGTATGCCCCTCACCCCTTCACCCTGACTACTGGGTGCCAGCACAGCCCCACGGAGCATCACTCAGGTGGCCACACTGATGGTCACTCTGGGGTTGGGACAGCAGTGGCACAGTGGCCAATGCCAGCTCTCCTCCTGTTGGAAGTCAATGTCACTGCTCCCATGGCGGTGGCTCCGCATATGCATTTCTGTTCATCAGCAAGCAGCCTGTGTGGCAGGGATAAAACATCTGAGATTGCTTTAAATGTCACTTGGAGCCAGGCCAGGAGCATAGGCAAGGAAAAGCTGGTAGCTTGTTTTAATTTAATGGTGTTGAAGTGTTCTACTGCAATTAAGCATCTGAAAATTAAACAGAAACAGTCATTAAGTCTGGTGATACAAACCCACTAGACCAGAGAATATAAATTATTTCAAATGGTAAATGCCAAAGCAGTGTTTATGATAGGGATGTTTCCCCTTATTAGCCATTATCAGTTGTTTTAAATCAGAGGAACTTAATCCTGAGGAAATTAATCACTGCAGATGTTGGATCCTGGAGCTGGAACGGGTCACCCTCTCATTGCAGGCTGCTAAAAGAGAGAGCTGGGACTCATGGCAGAGCAAACAGATAGGGATTGCACAGGGCTGGTGGTGCCCAGCTCTCCTAGATGCTGTTCCCATTTCCCCAGCTCAGCAGGGCCTTCACCCTCCCTCCAATGAATCACCCTTTTCTGATAGAGAAACCAAGTGGATCCCAAACACTGATGGGAGAGGACCACTGGCCAGGCTGCATTTCCCACTGACCCATGGCGCTCCGCCCAGCAGCATCATTATCAGCATGTCAGAAAGCATGATATTTTGGGAAGCACCTTATTTTGGGGGGGAACCAAAGCTTTACAGGGCTGTGCACCCAGCAATGCAGTGCTGGCCATACAAGTGGGAATCGCTGCTCTTTGACATTGGAGCAGATGCCACCGCACGTCCGCCCATGCCTTCATCTGCAGCAGGGCCTTTCCCCTGCAACCAACCAGATAACTCAGCCCAACAACCTGGAACCATAAAACTTCAGATGCTCTCTTTTTCTGCAGTATTTCTTTTACGAGCCCCAGCTTTGCTGTGCTGTGAGCTCAAGCCAAGCTCCGATTCAGGTAAGCACATAAACGCTCGTTTAAATTCCTCATCTTTCAGCACAAGCGTGCTCTTACATCTAATGGCCTTTGGTGTGACTTAAGACTGGCTTTAAAGCTGAGCATGTGTTTTAAGTGCATTCCTGAACTGGGGCTCTAAGATCTGTTGACGTGAACAGAGAGATTCCCCATCAGCTTTAGCGGGATTTTTCTTGCCTGAAATGGAGTCCAGATCTCATGAAATAAATACCCACATCTTTGTAGATGTGGAACCACATGGAGACTCTTATGAATACTTGTTCCCAGAAAAGGATCTAGCTCGTTCATATGCCTACATCATGTGTATTAAATCCTCCTGACATCTACCACAATTCTAGCATATAAATGGAAAACAGAATAGATACTGCCCTGAAAGCACTCAGCTATTGATGTCTTTGAATTAATAGCAGGAGCATTGTTGTGTACAGCCTTTACAAATTGTCTTCACGTTTCGTCTTACTTTGCCTCTCTCACAGTGTATCCAAATTTCTGACCCACAGCCCCCAGCTAACAGGGAGATTCGCTCTGCAATGTCAGTGCCCAATTTTTGGGGGCGTCCCCCACTGATGGGAAGGCAAGGCTGGGTGATGTTTGGAAGGCAGGAGATGCAGGGATTCCCCTGCATTGCCACTGCTTCATGGCCCAGCCAGATCCTGGCCCCATTCCTCAGGACTGGGCAAAAAGTGATACAGGTTAAATCCCTGAGTGTATTTTAGGGAAAATCAGCAAGTCTGTATGTTCTGAGGGTTGCTTGGGTGATATAGAGCAAGAGAGGGGCTCTGTGTTCAGCTACAGACCTGGGAGTCCCCCAGCTTTTAGCCAATGTGTTGCACTGAATCTGACACGACATCTGATTAAAATGAATCTGTATTGTAGAATCATAGAAGCATTAAGTTGGCAAAGACCACTAAGATCACCATGCCCAATCCCAGCCCATCCCCACCACGTCCCTCAGTGCCACATCTCCATGGCTATGCAACACCTCCAGGGATGGTCACCCCACCACCAAGGAGGGGGCAAAGTGCTTTGGGGAACACTGAAGGTGTGGTCCTGGCTAGAGGTGGCTGTGGAAGCAGTGTTATGTCATTGAGCAGCACTGCTCCCTTTTCATATGTCCTTACAGCTGCAGGCTGATGCTGTGGATGTACTTTCTACAAGATCTCACTGCAAAACACTGTGTCTATTTTCCACCTCTCACACATGCTTCTTCTTCTAAAGTTGGATTGCTGGTCACATTGGAGGTGGTTCCTCCAAAGCTACCTCACCAAGCTTCCTCCTCAAGAGGAGGAAGAGTGAGGAGGAGGAGGAGAAGGAGGAGGAGGAAGGTCTGCTCCCACCAAGTAGAGCATTGGGGCTGCAAGACAAGGCAGCTCTTCAATTCTGAGAGCTTCGTGTGCTGTAAATCCCATTTTATATCCCCCTTGTCACATACAGGGAGAAATAAATGGAGCTCTGTGATGATTATTCAGAGCCTTTACGACGGTTATAATGTCTCTGCCACTCACCTCGCCTTTGCCTTACCACCTCAGTGCATTTTCCTATTGATACAAGTTTCTGCTGGGAAATGATCCCTGAAAAGAGTTTACCTGCCATGAAATGGCTCTGAAATGCTTTGGTACAGCAGTGTGAGGCAGCTGGGACAGCGTGCTGCATGCACACCTCATATAGCACCCTTGTAAGAGCCATCATGGGTGGCTCATTGCACCGGGCCGGAACCAACCACAGGAGGTGCCTTATCCTCACAGCCCAGCTCAACAAAAGTTAACCTGTTGCACCTTCTGGTTTTGGCCTTTAAAAAAAAATGCAAATCTATAAATAAGGGGTTTGTTCTGATTTCTCTCTCTCTCTCTCTCTCTCTCTCTTCCTTCCTTCCTTCCTTCCTTCCTTCCTTCCTTCCTTCCTTCCTTCCTTCCTTCCTTCCTTCCTTCCTTCCTCCCCTCCTTCCTCCCCTCCTTCCTCCCCTCCTTCCTCCCCTCCTTCCTCCCTTCCTTCCTCCCCTCCTTCCTCCCTTCCTCCCCTCCCCTCCTTCCTCCCCTCCCCTCCTTCCTCCCTTCCTCCCCTCCCCTCCCCTCCCCTCCCCTCCCCTCCCCTCCCCTCCCCTCCCCTCCCCTCCCCTCCCCTCCCCTCCCCTCCCCTCCCCTCCCCTCCCCTCCCCTCCCCTCCCCTCCCCTCCCCTCCCCTCCCCTCCCCTCCCCTCCCCTCCCCTCCCCTCCCCTCCCCTCCCCTCCCCTCCCCTCCCCTCCCCTCCCCTCCCCTCCCCTCCCCTCCCCTCCCCTCCCCTCCCCTCCCCTTCCCTTCCCTTCCCTTCCCTTCCCTTCCCTTCCCTTCCCTTCCCTTCCCTTCCCTTCCCTTCCCTTCCCTTCCCTTCCCTTCCCTTCCCTTCCCTTCCCTTCCCTTCCCTTCCCTTCCCTTCCCTTCCCTTCCCTTCCCTTCCCTTCCCTTCCCTTCCCTTCCCTTCCCTTCCCTTCCCTTCCCTTCCCTTCCCTTCCCTTCTGGAATTAAGAAGAATTCTGGCTTGCTTCAGGACGTATTTCACACAGCTAAATTGCTTCTGACAAATGAAACCAAGTGATTGTTAATTACTCAACCTGTGGCCTCTACCAAAACTGAAATATATGATAAAGCAAAATGGCTCAGACAGCATGTTAAGCTTTGAAAATTGTTTTATTTTTGAGCTCTCAGAGTCTTTTCTTCAGAAAACAGGAAGCATTTATTCTCTTTACTTTCCATCACAGTGGGATTGTTCAGCTCTCTATATTTAGCCATTGTCAAAATGCTCAAGAAAAAAAATAATTGTAGTTTTTCTGTAGTAATTTTGTGATCCTTCTGACACAAACAGCACTCAGATAATATTGCACTCCACTTTGCAGGATGGAAACATTATGCACTGCAACGCACTGCTTGTGAACAGGCGCTTGGGTTGAACAGCCTGGAATAGGATTTTCAAATTTGGATTGATTGTGACAGAAAATGAACTCCATAACCATGATGAAAATGAATATCCTCTCTAAAAGCCACACTATTTGTGACTTCTTAATGAGTACAGAATAATGGAGAACATAGGAAAGCCCCTAACTAATTGGCAGCTGTCACAATGAATGGGTGAGGAGAGGAGAGGAGAGGAGAGGAGAGGAGAGGAGAGGAGAGGAGAGGAGAGGAGAGGAGAGGAGAGGAGAGGAGAGGAGAGGAGAGGAGAGGAGAGGAGAGGAGAGGAGAGGAGAGGAGAGGAGAGGAGAGGAGAGGAGAGGAGAGGAGAGGAGAGGAAAAAGGGAAGGAAAAAGGGAAGGAGGGGAAAGGAGGAGAGAAGAGAAGAGAAGAGAAGAGAAGAGAAGAGAAGAGAAGAGAAGAGAAGAGAAGAGAAGAGAAGAGAAGAGAAGAGAAGAGAAGAGAAGAGAAGAGAAGAGAAGAGAAGAGAAGAGAAGAGAAGAGAAGAGAAGAGAAGAGAAGAGAAGAGAAGAGAAGAGAAGAGAAGAGAAGAGAAGAGAAAAGAAGAGAAGAGAAGAGAAGAGAAGGGGGACTGTCTCCAAATCTGCCCCTCTTCAGGGGCGATGGGACAAGGGACTCTTTAGCCCCAGCCTAACATTTTCCTTGCTGGACCGTGAGCTTACACCGCTAAATCAAAGCCGGAGCCGGGAGGGAGCGTCAATAAAGCGAGAGGGCCGAGGGGAGAGAGGAAAAAGAGGAGGGGACGGGGAAAAAAGGAGCCCGAGCAAATGAAAACCATCGCGAGGGCGGGTCGGAGCTGGGTGCTCGGCCCCGGGACACGAGGAGCCGAACCGGGCCGCTCGGGTCCGGCGCTGCCGAGGTTACCCGGGCAGCACCGCGAGCGGGAGGGGAGATCGGGCTCGGATCCCCGCACGTTTGGGCCGGTCGGGGCTGCAGCCCTGCCTGGAGCCCTTTTACAGGGTGCCTCTTTTCCTTTTCCTTTCCTTTCTATTTTCCTTTTTCCTTTTCCTTTTTATTCTCTTTTTTCCTTTCCCTTTCTCTTTCCCTTTCCTTCTTTCCTTTCCCTTTCCCTTTTCCCATTCTTTTCCTTTTCCCATTATTTTTCTTCCACTTCTGTCTTCTTCCTCCTCCTTCTATTCCTTCTTTTTATTTCTTCCCTTTGTTTCCTCTTCTTCTTCTTCCTTTTTTTTTCTTTCATTTTCTATTCATTTTCCATCCTCTTTTCGTTTTTCGTTTTCTTCTTTTTCTTCTATTCATTCTTCTTCATTTCTTTCTTCTTTCCTCCCCCCTCCTCCCCTCCTTTTTTTTTTTTTTTTTTTTTTTTCCTCTCCTATTTCGTTCTCCTTCTTTTCTTCCCTTTCCATCCCCGCACAAACACTCGGCCGGAACCTTTCCCATGGGCACAGCAGAGGACGACCATCCCATGCTCTCCTCACTCTGCACCGCGCACTGCATCCCTCAGCAGGTGCCCGCGGGGATGTGCTGACGGCCTCCCATTCTGCCGGGAGAGGGGATGGAATTCGTATTTACGTCTTTAACCCCCTAAAAGAAGCCCTCTCTGTACCCACCCCCACGGAGCAAAGCTGGGAGCTGCTTGTGCCCAAGAAGAAGAAAGGGCCGCGTGGAAATACGCGCACAGCCGCAAAGAGCGGATTTCTCCGCGCTTCCCAACAGAGGGAGACAAAAGCTTGGCTCAGCCGAGGCGGGGCAGGGGGAGATAGGACCAGCCCAGCTCCGGGAGCCCCCATCTACTGCCCCGCAGCACTGCGGCCGGTACGGTCTCACCGTCGGACCGCTCGGGGATGCTGCATCGGAAGAGTGAGAGCGGCCTCGGGTACAAAGGTTGTGCTGTTGGGGGGAGTGCCGAGACAGCCGAACGGCCTAGAAAAATTGTCTGGTGGTGACGATGGGAAAGGGAGAAAGAAATCCGACGTTTTCGGCCGTCTTTCGATTGCCTGCTTCCCTCGAGACACTCAGTTGGCAGAGCACGGCGAACTCATTGCCACGGTGCTCGAAACCCTGCAGCAGGGAGGGCACAAGGAAGGGGACATAAATGAGGGGCAACCACCCCTCTGCAACAAGTAGCTGCGATTTAATCGATCCGCTCTATTTTCCCGAAGACTGAAGCCCAACGGCCGGGCGGTGCCGGCTGTCAAGGCTTTATTAACCCCGCTCCTGGTGGGGGGGGAGGGGGGGAAGGGAGCGAGGAGGGCGGGCGGTTGCCATCGAAGGGCCATCAGAAGGGGCTTGTCGCTGTCACTGTCCCCGTGTGACTACAGCACTGCTCACAGCAGACGCCGTTTGCGTTGTACGTGTAGACCAAGCAATTGACATTCCCAGTAATTAACACCCTCTGGTAATTTACAACCCCCCCCCCCCTCCCCAGCCCCTCCGGACCTGCGAAAGGCCCCTTTCGGATCGGGGACAGCTGCTCCCTGCCCGCAGCATCCCGGCCCAAATTCAGCCTTCTCCGCGGATATTCCGAATTCCAAAAACTCCGAGAAGAACAATTACTCCATGCGGCTGGAAAGACGATTTTCCCCTTACCTCCCACCCACCCCCCACCCCATTCAGAGGTTTACATAGAAACACTCACGACCTTTCGATCTCGGGAAGCACAAAACTCCCCCAAACCGACTAAGCTCTCCCTACGAGGCTGCATTCTCGGATGACACCGCTCTCGTGGAAGAAGCGCGGCTCCTTCGAGCAGCCCGCGGAGAACCCCCCCGAGTTTGAGCAATGTCCCCGCCCCCCCATCCCCGCCGTCGAGGCTGCAGCGCAGGTGTCCCCGTCCCGTCGGGGCTCGCGTCCCGCTTCGAAAGGGGTCCGGAGGGACCCGCCCGCGTAGGGAGAGGGGTAAGTGACCCCCACCTCTCTTTCCCGCAACCCCCCTCCGGGCCGGGCGCACGCCTCGAGGGGGCGGGCGGAGGGTGCCGAGTCCCCCCCAAGTCCCCCCGGCTGTCGCGGGGAGCGGCCGCCGCGGCCATTTAGGAGCGGAGCGGGAGCCAATGGGAGGCCGCCGGGCGCTTCCAGCGTGACGGCCGAGATTGACGTGTTTCCCACGTCAAATTGATCCCAAGTAGCGGCGGGGGCTCCCCGCGAGCGGGGAACCGGCGCGGCGCCGCCACGACAGCCCCGCGGCCGCCGCCCCCCGCAGCCCCGCCGCCGGCTCCCGCTCCGCTTCCCTCTATGCCGCCCCGGCGGCGGCTGCGGCGCTGCCCCGCTGCCGGGAGATGGGTAAGAACGGGCGGCCGCGGGGAGGGCGGCGGGCCGGGCCGGGCCGGCAGCGCTTTCGCTTTGCGGATGGGGGGAGCGGGGGGGCACCGGGCACGGGGCGCCGGGAACGACCCCCGCCCGCCGCAGGCACCGGTTTGGCTGCCCCGAGGCGCGGGATGGGCTGCGGGCAGCAGCGGGACGTCGTGGCGGCGGGCGGGGACAGGCGGAGGGCCCGACCGGCAGCGCGCTCCGCTCTGCCTGTTTTGGAGTCCCGTCCTCGTCCTAATCCCTTCTCTGTGTCTTCTTTCTTTCCTTCTCTCTTTCTCTCTGTCGTCGTCTTTTTCCTTCTCTCTTTCTCTTTCTTTCTTTCTTTCTTCCTTCCTTCCTTCCTTCCTTCCTTCCTTCCTTCCTTTCTTTCCTTCTTTCTTTCCTTCTTTCCTTCCTTCCTTCTTTCTTTCTTTCTTTCTTTCTTTCTTTCTTTCTTTCTTTCTTTCTTTCTTTCTTTCTTTCTTTCTTTCTTTCTTTCTTTCTTTCTTTCTTTCTTTCTCTCTCTCTCTCTCTCTCTCTCTTTCTTTCCTTCCTTCCATTTCTCTCCTTCTCTCTTTCCTTCTCTGTTTCTCTTTCTTTATTTCTCTTTCTTCTTTCTTCACTCTTTTAACTTTCCTTTTCTTTACTTTTTCATTCCTCACTTTCTCTCTCCCTTTCTTCTCTCTCTTTTTTTTTTGTCTTTTCTTTTTTCTCCTATTTTATTTCCCCTATATTCTTTCATCCATTTTCCTTTCCTTTCCTTTCCTTTCCTTTCCTTTCCTTTCCTTTCCTTTCCTTTCCTTTCCTTTCCTTTCCTTTCCTTTCCTTTCCTTTCCTTTCCTTTCCTTTCCTTTCCTTTCCTTTCCTTTCCTTTCCTTTCCTTTCCTTTCCTTTCCTTTCCTTTCCTTTCCTTTCCTTTCCTTTCCTTTCCTTTCCTTTCCTTTCCTTTCCTTTCCTTTCCTTTCCTTTCCTTTCCTTTCCTTTCCTTTCCCTTCCTTTCCCTTCCTTTCCCTTCCTTTCCCTTCCTTTCCCTTCCTTTCCCTTCCTTTCCCCATCCCCATTTTCCCTCCCTATCCATCTCCTCCCTCCCCGGGCACTGACGCTCTCCCCGCCCGTCCCGTCCCGTCGCGGCCCGGCAGAGCACACGTACGGGGAGGTGAACCAGCTGGGTGGTGTCTTCGTGAACGGGCGCCCGCTGCCCAACGCCATCCGCCTGCGGATCGTGGAGCTGGCCCAGCTCGGCATCCGCCCGTGCGACATCAGCCGCCAGCTGCGGGTCTCGCACGGCTGCGTCAGCAAGATCCTGGCCCGCTACAACGAGACCGGCTCCATCCTGCCCGGAGCCATCGGAGGCAGCAAGCCGCGTGTCACCACCCCCAACGTGGTCAAACACATCCGCGACTACAAGCAGGGAGATCCCGGCATCTTCGCCTGGGAGATCCGCGACCGGCTGCTGGCCGACGGCGTCTGCGACAAGTACAACGTGCCGTCGGTCAGCTCCATCAGCAGGATCCTGAGGAACAAAATCGGCAGCCTCTCGCAGCCCGGCGGCCCTTACGACGGCGGCAAGCAGCCCCCCCCGCAGCCCGCCCTGCCCTACAACCCCCTTTACCAGTACCCGTACCCCGGCCCCATGGCCCCGCCGGCAGCCAAGATGAGCGCTCATCCCGGGCCCGTCCCCGCGGCCCACGTCGGGCTGCCCCGCTCCTGGCCCTCGGCTCATTCTGTCACCAACATCCTGGGCATCCGCACCTTCGTGGAGCAGACGGGTGGGTATAGAAAGTCACCGGGACAGCGCTTCTGCCCTCGGGGTTTTTTCCGTCGGGAAAAGCTCCGACGGCCGAGAGTTGATCCTGACGGCTCCGCGGCTCTGTCCTGCCCAGGAGCTTTGGGCGGTACGGAGGGCTCTGCCTACCCCCCCAAAATGGAAGACTGGCCCGGCGTGAACAGGACTGCCTTCCCTTCCTCCCAGGCCGACAAAGCCGCGGTGGAAGGGGACATCAAATACCCGCAGGTAAGGGGCGGAGGGGCCGAGGCCGGGGGCAGCCGTCAGGGCTGCCACGCGTCTCCGACACGCGTGTCTGTGCCCAGCCCGCCCCGGGACTCTCCTCCGTGGGCAGCTTTCTCCCGGCCTGCGCCTATCCCCCCGGTAACCAGCACGGCGTTTACGGCGCGCCCGGCAGCTACATCCCCCCAGGACACCCCTGGCAGCCGCAGGGCCACCACGGCCCCGGTGTGACGGTGCACGGAGGCGATCTGGCCAGCGCCATGGCCTTCAAGCAGCCCGGCAGGGAAGGTGAGCGGGAGCCGGGGGCCTGGGGACAAAGGGGGGCGGAGGGAAGCGACTGGACCCGACGGGGCGGTGGGATACCTCTACCCCGCTGTGATGGCACCCGCCGGGCAGCGCCGGGTAATGCGGGTAATGGGGCTGGAAACCATTTTCCCGGAGCCCTTCCGATCGAAGGCAGCCCGGAGAAAAGGCAGAGCGCAAGATCGGTGATCATTAAATCTTATCCCCAGTCCCTATTGCCAGGGCCCCGCTCTCCGCCTCGGGCGGAATTTAAAGATAAACCCCGTCTGCAGAACGCGGCTTTGATTTGAACGCGTTTACCGCTAATTGGGACGATTCTTTTATCTGCCGTGAATGATTTCGGTTCAGTTCTGAAAGATTTATTTGCCCGATAGGTGGTTTCGTTTAAGAAATCCTAACTCATCTGTTCTGGATATAAAATCCCCCGTCGATATCTTTCTCCTTTATCGTGGCATTAGACTTTCTAATATTTTTCACATTTGCAATCCATTTCCCGCTTATTAGTCCTTCTCTTTATTCTATTTTTTTTAATATATATATATATATATACATACATATATTTGACCTTTTACCGTTTCTATCCAACTCCGGCAACCTGCTGCGAGTTAGAACATCGGCCGTCTCGGGGACGAGTTATTGCGAATTTCAATGGATGAAAACGGGTCGTTGTAAACGTATTTTTTTGTTTAAAAAGAATATGAATAGGGAAAAAGAAAGCGGAGAAAGAAAGGAAAGGAAAAAAGAGAAAGAGAGGAAGGGGAAAGGGAAGGAAAAAGAAAAAGAGAAAAGAAGGAATGAAGAAAGGGGGAAAAAATAGAAAGGGAAGGGAAAGGAAACGAACGAAGCGCACTTTTAATATATTTTTCGGATTATTCTCCTCACATTTTAAGAGACTTGGAGGTTGAATTTTCTGACTTGGCAGTCTTTAAGTTGCATCTGCCGAAAGGCCCACGAACTTTCTTTCATTTTATTATGGTTGTTTTCTATATTCTTCCCCTTTTCCCGTCTCAGAGCTCGGCTCTCTGGCCCAACCCGGTACCGGTGGTGCTCCGGGCCGCGCTGCTCCGGGCTCGGCGGCTCCCGCTGCGGGTGCGGGGATCCGCTCGGTGCTGCGGGCGGACGGGGAGTGGTGGGAATGGGGGGAGAGGGCAGGGGGAAAAAAAAAAGGAGAAAAGAGAGAAAAAATCAGCCGGGTATTTTGTTTGTCGGGTTCAGACCTTTTCCCTACATCGGGGCCGTTGTTACTCTAGAAATTCTCCCCGGTTCTTTGCTCAGCATGGCAGTGACGGGACGTTTCCCATCTCCTGCCCCGTGCGGGGGATACGCGGGGGATGCGCGGGGTCCGACCCGCACCCCAGGCTGTGCCTCAGCTGTACCACAGCCGGCACGGGCTGCAGACCCCCCACCCCCCCGCGTTCCCTGCCCTTTTCCCCTTCGCTTCTTTCCCTTCCTTTGGCAAAAGGAGATTTGTCACCATCACGGTCCCTATCGCTTGGGGGACTCGACGGGATCTTCCTTCCCTGCGTCCCCGGGAGGTTTGCAGGTTGCCCACCCACCGCCCTACTGCTGCCTTTCTTTTTTTTCCCTCTCCTCCTCCTGCAGTCACGGACAGAAAACCCGGCAGCCCCGTGGGGAAGTCCCCGGATCCTCTCAGCCCCATCCACGGACTCTCCATCCCAGCCTCCTCCTCCTAGAGCTGCGCACCGGGCACATTCGCTTGAAACACACAGCTGCAAACAGTGACTGGATCCCGAAGTGCCACCCAACTGTCACCCGAGTGCCAACGCCTCCGAGGGATGAGGAGACCGGCGAGCGGTGATGTCCTCCCACGGCAGTCCCTGCACTGGGGGACGCGGTGGGGACAGTCATGGGGACACGTAATCTCCATCGGATCGCGAAGGGGTGGCAGAAGAGACTCAGCCTTCCTTTTTTTTATTGTGTCTTTCTGCTTTTTTGTTCCCCCTCGCTTTCAGTTTTCTTCTCTCCCCACTGTTCCCCGAGGACCGCCGGCCGCATCCCAGGCTCTGTCCCAGCCCCAGAAAGGAACCAGCAGCCAGAGTGTAAATGGACAAATAAGCCACAACTTTTTGTGATATATTTTTATAATAACAAACCTTAATAAATAAATAATAATAATTAAAAAAAAAAAAAAAAAAAAAAGAGTGACTACCATGGCATTTTTCCCCCGGTTGCAGCATGAATGGCAGGTGACAAGTGGGGGTGACAATGGATGCTATGGGGCAGCCCACACACCGGGGTGCGTGCCCCACCAACCCCCCGTTCGTCTGGCTCTGCTGGGCTTTTGTGTTCCCCGGCTCCTCCAGCCTCTGCCATTGGCGTGGGGCCCTTCATTGTCTGCAGAAGGGGAAGGTCCTCCGCTGGGGCAGGGAGGAAATATCCTGGCAGGAGAACACACACCCAGCTTTCTGCAGAGAGGGTGTCTTTGTGGGAGGAAGGCAGAACCACGCCAAGCTCGGCATCCCACCCCGGGAAGTTGCTTTGCCCTCAGCCTCGGGGTGGCAAAATTTGGTTTTGCCTCTGTTGCTGCAAAGCTTCCAGCCAGGGTACGAAGCAGGGGAGGGGAAGGAGGTGACTTTAGGTGGGCGAGAGTCCTGCCATACCCTAATAGTTACCTAGGACAGGTGCTAACTTTCTCTAGTCTAGATACGTCTGTTTAAATCTGCATTTGAGGGCTGCTGGCGGACTGGAAAAATTGATAGGCAGAACCCCTTAAAGATCAAACTCATCATACAGGGAAGAGGGGAAACTGAATCCTGTCTCCGTAGCTCTGGAAGGTCAAAGGAGCCCTTTACATCCCCAACACTCATCCCACCCCCATTCCCACACCAACCCCTTGCGCCCCTCATCTCCACCCTCTGACAGAACCAGAGATGTAGCTCGGGGGCTGAGCATCCTTTTGGGATGGGTGCGGGGATCCCAGCCCAGCACTACCCAGCGATGATGAAAATCCAGAGAGTCCCTTTGGCACTGCCCGGTGCCAGCTGGCTGTCCCACACACCCGCTGCCATGTCAGCACACCTCGGGCTGGATTTGCCACCAGAGGGAGACCCTATTGTTCCGCAAATACATAAAAGGAGTATTTTTGAGCTGCGAGGAAGCATTCACTTTCCTAGGCAGGGAACAGACAGATGCGCAGGCAATGCTCGCCATCCTACCAAACCCATGCATTCTGCTTTTTGGCATGGATTTAGAGTGAGAACCTGTGGCTGTTTTGTGTTTTCTCGCTGGGTGAGAGGGAGTTCTGACCCTGTGCCACCACTGCGATGACACAGGTAGCAGCAGGTGCTGTGGACATCACAGATTAGAAATTCAGTTAGAAACCTAAGGGACAGTATATTACTGGGGGTGAAATTTGCCACAACAAGCGCTTTCCGAAGGCTGACAGCAGCAAGAGAAAAGAAAGAAAAAAAAGCGGTGTGAAGAGAGAGGAAAATCAGCTCCAGCTGGAGAGGATTGCTCCGTTCTGAGAGAATAAGGATAAATAGATTGTTTTGCTCATGTTGAAAATGGCACCGATAATAATTATTTTGCTCTGAAGATTTATTGGAGCTGGGCATGTCCAGGGGGTTTGGGGCTCAAATCCTGCTCTGAGAACATGAGTGGATGGTGGGAACGCTGCTGTTGCCCAGCTCTCAGCTTCATCTGGAGGGAAATGGGGCTGATGTGGCCACGGTTGGTGAGAGGTGATCTGTAGGGGTGATGGGACTGGAGGGTGCTGGGATTCCTGGGAGGAGGGCTGCTGGCAGGAATGTTCTGCTCTGCATTTTGGGGCCAGCAGAGAACTCCCAGGAGTATCACTGTGTTCCCCACGCACCTGGCTGGTTTCCCCCCATGGCAGAGAAACGCTGGGAGCAAAAGCCCCAGGCACATCCCAAAGCAAAATGGGCAGCGCTGCACTGATCGCTGCCATACAGGCTCACAGCTGCAGCGGGCAGGCTGACAGAGCCCAGAGAAAATTGAACTTGATCAGAGCGGAACTTTCTGAATTTATGGCGACAAAGCAAGAGGGTGGAAACAATCCATTCTGACACTTTTCCACTGAAGATTTTGTCAAAATCGATACCATCCCTCCAAACATGTCAATTTTGATGGGGTGACATTTTCCGATGGAAAAGATTAGCTCCAAACTGTTTCCATCAGCTCTACCTGAGCCATCTATCTTTAGATCTCTTTCTTTGGGGAACGTGGAGCAGAATGAGGAACGTTATGGATCTCATTCTAGGAGACTCATTGGTGGAGCATGTGTTTATTTTCTTTGTGACACACTAAGAAACATAAAGATGCAAAACCAAAGTGAGTGATGCTGTTGGAAAGGAGTTGCAGGTGTTTGGCACGAGCACAGATCGTGGCTGCTCCCACTTGCACAGTGCCATGCACCGCAGTGCTCACAAGGATGGGGCACACGTTCAGGATATGAATTTCCAGGATGGGTGTTTTCCAGTTCTGACCTCACTGTGGCTTTGCTGCTCACCTTTCCCCAGCAGTCCTGACTGCAGGGCGCTGCAGGCACGTCCCCATCCATAACTCGTTCTGCAGGGTCACCAACACCTGCTTGAGCAGCGCCACTGGAGACCCCGCTGGCCAAAGCGCCAGCTCTCACGCAGGTTCAGCTTTCAGTAAATGTTGGTTATGTTTGAGAACAGCCTATATACAATCATCCAACTTCAACTGCTTCAAATGTTTTGAGGTCTCTGTAACCAGATCCCCGTCCTCCTACAGGAGCTTACGCAGAAGGACACTCAGAATACGCGCCCCTCTCCGCCTGGCTCTCAGCAAAAGTTACAAACCAAACCATCAGCTGCAAATTTATAAACTTTCCCACAATTGCATAAGTTGTTTTTGCAAATGGGACACTGATTCTCAGACTGCTCAGGCACTTCATAGCGTTTCTTCCCAAACAGCCCTTTGGGCACTCATCCCGATGGGGCTGGAGGGACCTGGGGGAGCAGGATGCCTGGTAGTGATCCAAACCTAAATGGGTGCTCAAGAAGAGACCTGAACGAAGGGAATGACATGTTGCAGGAGTTGCCTTCCATGCTGGGAGCTATCCCAGTGCATCTGCTCTGGCAGTCATCCAGTCTCTTTCCAATTGTCTTAATTAACAGCAAATATATCTGGTAGGGAGAGAACGCGGCCATGGAAGGTGATGAAACCTGGACGTGCCTCAGACAAGTGTTGCTAAAGGTGCTGATAGCCAGGATGGGCTGTGGTCTGCTCCCTCCCTGCTGGCTCTGGGACCTGACCCCACTGCTCAGTCCTTTTCCTTCCCAGCTCTGGTTTCAAACTCTGCCTGTGCATACTGCTCCCTTCCACAGCAAGCAGGATTTCTACCTTGCTTTGGACAATTCACCTTTGGCATCCCTAGTGCTGTGTTCCCAAAACACAATTTTTGATGATAGATTTCTGTTGGACACAAATCTTGGATGGCTTTTCCATCCAAAGCTTTACAGTCCCCTCAGCTATTTCCTTAAACGCCACACATCTGTGTCCCTAGCCTTGCTGTTTGCATTGATTACCCAGGCAAACCTGGTGTTCCTCTGCAGGAACTGCACTGTGGTGATGTCTGGATGTTGGGGAGTGCAGCAGCACCCACTGGTGCACACCAAGGAGTTCTATCTGGAAGTCCCAGAGGTGTTATCTGGGGATCACACCCAAAGAAGGCATTTGAGGAGTCCTAGATAAGTTATCTAGGTGTTCTCAGAGGTGTTGCCTGGAGAGTCCCAGAGATGCTCTCTGGGCAGTCCCAATACGCTACCTATGCAGTCCCAGAGGTGCTATCCATGCAACCCCACATGTTCTACCCATGCAGTCCCAGAGGTGCCTGTGATAATCCACACAGCTGTAATTCTCTTCCTACAGCCCCCTACTGGTATCGACACCTCATACCGCTGCAATATTTATGTCACTTGTTTGGTATCCAAGGCATCCGCCCCACCAGTGCAAGGCTTTTATTTCCTGAAAGTGCTGAGAGACGTTTATGACCTGGAGCTTTAGAGGGAAGGAGCTACCTGCTGTCCCTGCTGCTGGGAAGGGGAAACAAAAGCAAGCGAGTGAGCTCTGCACGCTGCGGGCAGCACGGAGCAAAGCTGATTTCCTCCTTTTTGCATTTCATTGTGTCTCTTTGGAACCCCCCACTGAACTGATGGACGCAGGAGAAAAACAAAAGGAGAGCAGTGGTGTCAGGGTTTTGACAGGGGTTCCTCTTGACAATTTGCAGAGAGCTGGTGATGATAAATTGAAGCAAAAAAAAAAAAAATAAAAATAAAAATAAGAAATAAATTGCTAAGCCCCGAGTATAGCGTTACACAGCCACCAAGGAGCACTGTGGTTTCCAGGCTTCTTTCAGAAGCATTGCGTGTCAATGGATTTTGGAACACGTTGGGGAAGGAAGATCGATGATTTGCTCAAAGATGGCAAGTCTTCTGCTGCTGGAATGGATACTACATATCTGAACGTAATATTTCCCAGGGGAAAACGTACCCCCCTTGCTCGCCCCCCCATCCTGCTGAATAAATAAGAAAGTGCTTTTTATCTCAAAGCTATATTAACCTGGCAAAGATGACAAAAGCTTTCACTGAAGCTCTCCCAGAGATAGCACTGTTTTGGCATCAGGTTCTCAGAAAGTGATGTCATCCTGAATTTCAATGCCAGAGTTTTCCCTTTCTTCTTCAGATTTGTGGCGATGTCAAAGTTCTTCTCTACGGCAGATCTGTTTTTAATATTTCGTATTTAGGTTTTTCATTTTGGGGCTGGCTGGAACATCCTTTGGTTTCAACCTTGTAGATGCTGACATGCACGTAAAACCCAAAACTCTTGAAGAACGTCTTGAAGAATTGGGGGATTAATAGAGATTACTTCTAAATCTCCGTAAGCACATTTTTTTTTTTTTCTTTTTCAGATGTTATGATCGCAGAAATCTATGTAGCTCCACTGATTCCGTGAAGATGCATCTCTTTTCTCTTTGCATGAGCACCGGCTCTAACACCAGGTGTTGCTGATGGTTTCTGACGTAGCCCCATCTAATGGGAAAACAGCAAAAATGCATTTTTCAGAGCATTTTGTGTTTGCCCTGACTCTGCTCCAGCACCGTGTCCTCATTCTTTTCGTCATAGGGATATCCAGCTAGCCAGTCCTGCTATTGGGCTCGCTATAACCACTGGGAATAAAGCAGGGCAAGGTCTTGGGACACTCATGGTTGCCGTTGCATTGTGCCATGAGCCCTCTCCTTTTTTCTGCAGAAACACTCCAAAATCAGTGGGGTATTTGTCTTTTTTTTTTTTTTTTTCTTCTTTGGGTTGCCAAAGAGTCATATTTTAAAGCTAGAAATACTTGTCAGCATCCTAGCACGGCCCCCAGAGCCGATGACGCAAATATGACATGAAGAGAGGTCAGATTACAAATGAGGCCACTTCAAAACCTCTCCCGGAAAACCGGAGGCTCGAAGAAAGAGATGAAATGTGCTGAGGAGGAAAAATAAAACAACAACCAACACAGCTCTACACGATCTGCTCAGAGGCGAGAATCAAACACCCTCCATCAGGAACACCGCCGCCATCACTACCACCAACATGGATCCAGAGAGACAGGTCTAGGAGAGCAAGCATGGAAACATGGAAACAACCCTGGAGGGCAAAGTGCTGCTCCCAGCCTTCGGTCAAACAAAGCCAGGCTCTTGGAGTCAATCCTCGTATCGTGAATTTGGATGTACACTCTATCTGCCAGAGGATTTGGTGCGGCAGGGGAAGCTTGCAAAAAAAGGGGGTTCTGAACCCACAGTAGAATGATAGAACAGTAGAATGTCTTGGGTCGGAAGGGACATTAAAGATCATCCAGTTTCCACTTCCTCCCATGAGCAGATTGCTCCCCAGCACATCAGGCTGCCTAGGGATCCATCTAACCTGGCAAGTAGACTAGGATGAAGCTTCTGCTCCTCCACACCATTACCTCTGGGAACTTATCCATTGTATCTGTCAAGCTTTGCCCATCACACCTGAGCCCCAGCAGAGGTTTGGGGGCACAGAGAGCAGCAGCTCAGCCTCCCCCTCACCGCAGCAATGACAGAACCGCGTCCCAAAGCCAACGCTGTCAAATCTCATCTGGCTCCAAGACTGAAATTCATCTCATCTCCAAAGCAATAGCAAAACATCATCTTTATGAAAAGTTGTCAGGAATCTAATTGTTTTGCAAACATTACAGATATCTCTTCCATTTCAAGGAACAAGTGGGGTTGCTTTTGGTTTTGGAAGAATTGAGTAAGCATGAAGATTTCCAAACTTGCTCAGATACAAAACACTATTGTTACATAGTACACTGAAACAGCTGTGGTTTATAAGTACCATTAATGTGAAACTTTAACTTAAAAAAAAAAAAAAAAAAAAAAAATCCTAAAAAAGTTAAAGGAACAGAAAACATTTCATCCATACTAATGTGAGGTTTTAAACATATAGGCTTTTAAGTGAATTGGCCATAACCACAACAATATTTTTGGTCTGACCAAAGCATATATTGTATGCAGATGTTAATTTGGCATTTGCATGCATAGGCAAAGAAAAAAAAATCCTTTCTTCATTTTCTTTCTTTTTTTTTTTTTTTTCCTTGAGCACATTGCGATCTGGAGTCACTTTAGCTTTACAAACTGATTATAAACACTAATTACCTGCAAACATGCTGTTTGGCTTAATACCCAGCCTGTAGACTTGGGTTCTGCTTGATAAAAACACGACATTTCGCCGGAACGTTCACCCCTCTCTCTATATATAGATACGTGCATTTATAAAAGTAGAATGGGCTGATCTGTACAAAACCCAAATTCCTCCCTTAACCCTCTCTCTCCCATTTACAAGCATCGTTGTGCCAGGTGTGTCTGTAATGCTGAGGGAGGGGAGGCTGGAGGCTCTCCAGTTGCTTTCCCTGGCAGAAGGAATGCCTTCTGCTGCAGAGATGCCTGGCTGGGACAATGGGGAGGCACGTTCATTTGAGTGTCATCAGTCTGTCTGATGGAGCTGTGGTCTCAGAAGGTTACTTTACAAAGGAATGAGGAAAAAAAATGCCAATCCCAACCGGAGTGCCCAGCGGCTCCGCATGCTCCACATCCCAACATCCACCATTGGGGCACAAAATGCTCATCCCCATCCCAATCCAAACCTCGAGGAAGCAGACAGTGGCTGCAGAGACTGCGAAACAAGCACCACTCCACTCTCCATTTAGCATCCTTCCCGCTTGTTTCCTGTAGTGCAGTTGCAGGGGGTGTGGGCTATTTGTGAGCGAAATCTCTGCTGTGAACTCCAGCTGAAGCATAGCCATCACTTTCACTTGCTATCACCTTTAAAGCACGAAAGGCATTTTTGGTTGTTTCAAATTTTCATCTTTGGAGTATTTTTCTTGTTAGTTCGTGCTCGGCTTTCATTCATCTGCGGGGAATAGAGCTGCAGTAACACGATACATAGCAAATATCACCATTTAAATAGAACCAATCCATTGTGAATGAAGACTTCTGCAAAGAATGGGAAAATAGAGCTAAAGGGCTGTTAAGTAAACTCTTTTATGTGTGACATTATGCAGGCAATGGTTTTGGAGTGTAAAAGATATTTTTCATTATATCAGTGTTATTAATTCCATCAGCTCGAACCGGATTGGTACACGGAATGGCTGTGTGCTTCCCAGGTTAATAAATCTGCATAGGTTTATTGTTCAGAATAAAACTTATTTTCCTCAGCAAATAACCATGATCATTTGGGGTTACAACCATTCCTCAGGAAATGCTTTATAACTAACATTTTTATTGGTATCATAGGAAATTCATATGCCAAATAACACGGGACTATAACTTTTATCTGACTTTAAAACAAAATCTGTTATCTTTTATGGCCAGTTTCATATAGTCCCACTATCAGTTTCCATAAAATTCAACAAGCATTCCTCATTCAGCCTGGAAAATCAATAACAGAGTTGGTTGAAAAGTGAAAATGTCTTTTTGCAAACATTTTTGAAATTTCTGAGTTGTTTTCATTTGAAGGCATTTGCAACCAACCGGTTTCTGGCAGAGAAGAAGTCCTATAATGCTCTTTATCACATTTTGTGTTTCACTTCCTCAACGTGGAAAGAAAGTACATTTCTGGAGGCGAGATGAACATTTTTCACATTATCATCAACTTCAGTGGGTGATTTTGTTTTTCAGAAAGGTTTGTTTTCAGTTTCAAAGCCTTGAGTCAAACCCATTTTCACCGGCGGTGTCGTGCTCCAGTCTGAACCCTTAGCCATCAATCTCTATTGATTAACCATCAGTCTCCATTGATTATCTATGGATCCATCAGTGACGTGGAAGGGCTTCAGTGGGACAGGGCAACGGGAGCCAAATTTCTGGTAGTGCATAGGCCACTCATATTCGCTCTGTATCTTCCTCCTAAACCCGCTGTCCTTGAGCGCAGACAGCCAAGACCATATTTTTGTCCAACCCCAACCACCGTGGGGATCTTGATCTCATTAGGAGTCATTTACTCATCTGCATTAGACAACTGCTCATTGAACCACAACATAAATAACATCACGGCAGATGTGGGGAGAGCCTGTGGCCTCGTTAAGTCCGTGGAAGCTTCTGCCATTGACCTCGGAGAAGCCAGAATTTTACCCAGTGGTCTGATTATTTCCGAAAGTCTGAAGGAATCGCTCAGGATCGGATACAATGGACAATTAAACTACAAGAATTACAAAATTTTAACTTTAATTTGGCAAAGCCTTCGCAGGGCCTATTGCAATGAAGTTACCATGCTCTGCACAGCGAGAGCCTGGGCCGATGCCCATTGGAGTGAATGGGAATATCCCCCCGGGACTTGGAAGAGTGATTTAAGCTCTGTGTTTGTTTTTTCAGGCAGCATTTCAGTAAGTGCTTACAGAATAAGACGCTGGGAGAGACACCCACAAACCTCCCAGAGTCAATGGAAAGTCATCTGATCACAAAATGCCCCAGTGCTTGCAGCTCTGCTGAAGCCAGCGAAGGCTCAAGGAGTGCTACGGGGCGATGGAATTGATTTTGGAATTGTAGCAGAAAAGATGGATCGACATCCTCTGTGTTCGGGGCAGTGCATCTCTGGTTGTGAATGGCAGGAAGAAAAGAACTTTCTATTGATAGAAAACAGCTTTATTTGTATGAAAGATTAATGCTTAATGCAGTTTATCCTCGAAAGGTCACTGTAACCTCTTGAACATCCTGCAAATCTTCTGTCTCGTTGCAGAATCGAATCCATTGGAAATGATCACTTGAATATTTTGCAGAAAGTATTGTGATTCTTATACAGACAACCTTATTTTTTTTCAATAGCATAAAAACTACTTTTTTTTTCATCCAGGAATATGATTTAGAGAGTGAAAAACTTAAACCCATGATATATGTGAAGTAGGTAATTGATAAATCATAAAACAGGTTGAGTAGAAGATGGAAAAATACTTAAGCTGGATGGATTCTACTGAATTAAACCACGCTATTAAATTGCCTAGCATCCTGCTTAATAAAACTGATACGCTGTTTTGTGCTAGACATTTGCAGCACTAGATGACTTCTCAGAGAAGAATGCATTTAATCTGCTGGGGAACCTGATGCTGGACAGAACGAGTATGCTGATCTGAGCCTTGCAGGCTGCAGAGAAGACAAGTCCCACGAGGCTGATTCCTCTGCAGCTGGGTGCTGCTACTATTGGTAGTAGTAGTAATTGCCAACCTAACTAACTGGTGTTGGGTTAGATCTCTGTATTTATCATCATTGGAGATACAGATTGCTGCAATTGCCACCAGTGTGAGCCTCAGCTGGTGCAATTAATACTTACTGACCTCCCTTGGTGAAACCAAAATATCAGAGCATGATGAGAAACGTGGAAAAATTCATGAGCACGGGCTATAGCACCCAAAACCTGTCAGTGTGCAATGCTGAAGCACTTCCCTGCTTTATATTTCCCACCAGGGTGTAATTAATGCCTGTGTTAATTAACGTGAGGGGGCAGCACTGGCCAAGTGATCCTGGAGGTAATTAAAGTTCTTGCCTGTTCTTAGCTGGTGAGCAGAGTGAGCTAGACCTGAGGAGGCACTCAGCACCTGGAAGGGGCCAGATATCCTGATAATGTGCTAAAAGGCCCTTAAAGCCAACACCCGGCAGCTTCATGGGAAATGCTCATGACAAATGTTAGCACAGACGTGCACTTTTTATCTGGCTGGGGTTAGGTTACCCCATTAATTCATGCTCAGAAGACAATGCGTGGGCCAGCAGCAGCAGGTAATTCTTTTACCCAGCCCTGTCTGAGGTGACACCGCCACAAAGAGGCACTTTTAAGAGAGGATCGGTTTCCACAGTAAACTTTCTGAAGGGCTGGGAGGTGGGGAATGGCACTTCTGCCTTGCTGGGAGCCCTCCGGAGTGCTCCTGCAGCTGGCCAAAGCACCTGTGCTGGGTGATGCATGACTTAGCAGGCAATGATTGCAGAGCTCCTTCGCAGCAGAGATTTCCTCCATGGAGTTCCTGCATTCCATGTCCCAGCCTTGGCTGCAGCAGCAGCATAAATGAACTCTACGTGCTCAGGGCATGCAACACACAGGGATTTGAGCTGACCTGCAATCAAGATGTTCCATTTTAGAATCAGGATCATCAAAGCTGGTAAAGACCACTACAGTCATTCAGTCCAACCCCAGCCAAACCCACTGTGCCCACTGCCCACGTCCCGCAGTGCCACATCCCCACATCTCTGGGACACCTCCAGGTGACCCCAGCACTCCCCAGGAAGCTGTGTCAGTGCAGAATCACTTCTGGAGAAGGAATTGTTCCTAATATCCAACCCGGACCTCCCCTGGCACAGCTTACAGCCATCCCCTCTCATCCTATGGCCGTTCCCTGGGAGCAGAGGCCGACCCCACCTCACACAGCCTCCTTTCAGGTCATTGCAGAGAGTCATGAGGGCTCCACATTTTAAAAACTGAATATTAGAAGAAACGACAAACTTCACACATTCAGGTCAAGTTCAGCTATTGAATTCATCCGGAAGAAAGCACAGATTTTCCTTTTACTTTTTTCCCCTAAGAATGTCAAAACATTTCACTTTCGACATGCTAAAACATTTGACATTTTCCAAGCAAAAGCTTTAAGTCTTTTGATTCCAAATAGCATTTGTTTACTTCAAAACTGACCTACATTAAAAGACGAAGGTTGGAACAAAAGAGTTAAATAAGTCAGCAAAGCAAAACAAAGTGCTTCAGATTTGAATCAAAGAGGACGTTTCAGGTTGCTCCAATGTAACATACTTTGGTTTTTGTGTTTTTCTCCCTTAAGTTGGGGTTCAGTGCGTGCCAATTCGTTAATTTTCTTCTTTTTTGATAGGGAGCCCAAAAATCCATTCTTGTTTCAGCGTGACGAGGAAATCCCTAGTAGTGAGATGTCCCTGCTGCCACTGCCTCTTGGTGAGCACCCTGAGGTGCACAGCAGCCAATGGATAATCCTTGGAGTCCAAGAGGGAACAACCTGGGGCCTTATGGAGCACTTTGGGCTCAAAGCCTCTGAGCAGCCTGGGACATCTCAGCAGAGATGCACTTGAGCGAGGAGGAGAGCAGGAACCCAACCATTGAAAATACCAGCCAACATCTCAGTGCCAATCCCAGCAGTTTTGACCGGCTTACGGAGCTCCAGGAGAAGCTTGTGCCTCTGCCCTTTATGCATGGTTATTTTTAATTGAACGTTTCTTGTGAGCTGAAGTTAAAATGGCAGCTTATCATAGAATCATAGAATGATTTGAGTTGGAAGTGACCCTTAAAGGCCATCCATTCCAACTCCCCTGCAGTGCACAGGGACACCCACAGCTCCAGCAGTGCTCACAGCCCCATCCAGCCTGACCTTGGCTGTCTGCAGGGATGGGACACCACCACATGTCTGTGCAACCTGTGCCACTGCCTCACTGCCCTTATGGTAAAAACTTCTTCCTTATATCCTGTTGAAATCTCCCCTCTGATAGTTTTAAACCATTTTCCCTTGTCCTTGATGCACGTGTATATCTTTCATTGGCATTACACCAGTGTTAGCAGAGGTTCAGATAAATGCACTACCCAAGCATATGACTACTGGCTTGCTTTCATGCCTTGTTTTTGGTGGTTATAATGGCAGACTTCAAGTACTTGCTTTTTTTCTTCTGCCTGTGCAGGCAGTTCATTTAATGCCATAAAACAAAAAAGGCCACGCTGATGACATGCTGTGATTTTTTTTCATGCTGCTGACTCTTTTTTCCTTAGCTGCTCTTGACAAATGAACAGAAATATGGGGATGAAAGAGAAGAACAGAGTGAGGGAGAGATAGAATAGAAAACAAAAATAGTTTAAGTATAACAAATTGAATAAATATCATAAGGAAATAATCAAAACTAATGTCCCTTGTTCCAGATGCTGAAATGTTTTGTAAATCACATTTGAAGAGAAAGGTATCTCGGTTTTATTTCCCTTCTTTTTGATGCTGCCTTTCCTCAGCTGGGGTTATCATCTGCAGAGCCAGATCTCGGGTTGGAAAATCCTTCAGGTTCAGAAAACGGATTTTCACTTGGAAGCACAGATTTGCGCCGTGGGTTTCTCACCCGTTTGCTAAAGTACCAGGAAACCTGGTGAAGCTGCGGGATGCGGAGTGTTTCCTGGGCAGGGAGGTGATGCTGCAGCACCGCACGCCTGCAAGCGAGCAGCCCTGAGTGCTAATTGGATTTTATCAAAACTGCATATTTCACAAACATTACATCATTTCCTTGCTGCTTTCAGCAGACTGATTCAACAAATGTTTTCTATTTTACTCCAGGATTCTAACATGAGATGGGCTCAGAACTTGGCAGTAATTTACTTGCAGCTTAAATTTATGACATAGACGAACATTTATATTCATTTAAAATGAAAGGCAGAGCTGCGCAAACATTTTTCATCCATTTTTTACTGTATGTGCCGGCTTTACCTTCTGTAGAAATTATTATATGTCTAGTTATATAGCCAAGGGAAAAGGAGAAAAAAAAATAAGTTCCTATACTTCAGGGGAAAATGTGTACAATTAATATCAGTTTACACATCTGTAATAACATAAAACATATACACCCGAGGTTATGCGTCGTGACATAAATCATAAAAGGGTCATAAAGAGTTATTTAAGAACCTTGTAACAGATTTTATTAAGTAACATTATCAAATATTAAAGCTTTGTGTGAAGAAGTGAACGGAATCCGCCGCGCAACCTTTCTTTGGCTAATATATAGCCGTAAACAAATTTTCCCCATAAAAACTAGAAAAATGGTGCAGAATGTTGACTATTTTTGATCAGCAGTAACCGCCTGGCTTCAGCAGAGCTACCCAGCTTCATTCAAGCTGTGGTTCAGCCCTTGTGTCCAAAAACACAGCGACCTGAAAGCAGTGATGGTAAACGACCGACTCATTTCACACGGCTCTGAACACTCTGGAATTAAAACAATAACAACAAAAAATACAGGCAGAAAATCAGGAGTTAACAAAACTCACCCATCCATCTCCGTTCCTAAGGCGCCGGGTCTTAAAACTGTGCTATTGCTTTCAAGCAAAATTATTTGAAGCGCTCTCAGACATCCCCCCATCTGACTAATGCCTTATTTCCCTCCTTCCTCCCTTCCTCGGCATGTAGCGCTTGAGAAAGTTGGCTTTCTGAAGTAGGGGGTAGGAAATATAGCGACAATAAAGTTTTATATCCTTTCTCTAATGTATTCTCTTTAAGAAAATAATTTCTCTGCATAATATGTTTTCCTTTGGAAAAGCACGGTACCTGAGCCTGTGGTAGAGTATAAAGATTTTATTGGCACCCGTTTGGGATGGTGCAAAAAAACCTCTCTCCCTCTGCTTGTAAACGTTTTAATAAAATAAAATTATAGAGCATTTAGGAGAAAGTTTGCATCTTATTTTGCTGAAATAGCGGAGCGCTGCTGAGCCTGGGGACCGGCCACCTTGGGAAACAGCAATGGGGACAGGGGTTGGGGTTCCCTGGCCCACACCAGCTAGGACAGCCCTGGTGATGTGTTCAGCACTAAATGCAAGATTGAACAAGTGTTGAGTGGCTAATAGCATTAAGTGGGATGTGTAGTGTCATGGGAAGCGACGTTTGAACACCAGCTCTAAGCACAGAAAGGTAGGCAGCCGAGGGGATGCATTGTGAAGCACAGATCTGCAGAGAGCACAGCTTCGTTGCCACTTGGTAAGACTTCATTAACAGCAAATTCAGCTCATTCATGAAGCTGCAGTCAGAGCAGCGAGCAGATCCAAGGAGAGGCTGCCTTCTGGCCAAGCTGGGGAAAGCCCAGAGCAGATCTAGCGTCTGTCAACAAGCCCATCTCCGGGGTGGAAGGGATCCAGCCTCACCGTGTGGGCTCCAAGCAGGTGGTGCTCTGGGAGCAGGCTCCCAGCCATTCCTGGGGATGATCCCGAATGAGGTTCCCATACTGGCGTGGCCAAGAATACTTACGAAGTTACGGTCTTGTGCAAGATGCAACTGCACATGCAAGTCTCCAACATGAAGATGCGATTGCCTCCTGCTTTCAATAAAACACGCCTTGGTTTGGTGCATAGCAGCAATCCAGCTGTTGGTGATATGCACACTGAAAATAGCTTGCTGGTGTTATTGTACCAAAGTCACTAGGCGTCACATCCAATACGTGCACTGTATGAATTCCATATCAATGAGCGAGATAGGAAAAGTGGTCTGACTTCAACAGAATCAAATGGACTGGCTTGATACTGCAAGATACTGGTTGTGGATAATGCAAGATTTTTTTTATTAAAATGGATAAGAATTTGAATAAGAATGCATTGTTTGGAATACATTTCCACTGGTATCCAGAAGAATTCCTACTTGCAGATATATGTGGTTTGTGTTAACAGGCGAAGGATTAAAAAAGTACATTGGCTTGAGTAATTCTTGCAATTATGTATTTTTGGTAAATGTAAATTGATTTGGTATAATAGACCTGATTGGAAAATTACCTGTTTGAGATGGGAAAAATAAAAGTGACTGCTGGACATGACTTTGAAAAAACGTGGGGTTTCAGTAGGATGCTTTGCTCTGAAAGAAAAGTCTGTTTCAATAAAAACCTTGATTTGAAAATTGCGGTTTTTAGTAGAATGGTATTTGATCCATTAAAGCTGTATTGGTTTCATTCTTTATGTTTGCCTTTCGTTGAAATACGTTGGTATGAGGCATGAAATAAGCATGTGTCAGGCATTACTCAGAATAATAAAAAAGACAGAATAGAGAAGAAGAGGCAGCTATGACTGTTCTAGGGAGCCCGATTGCCCGGCGTAATCCTGCGTCATGCGGCCCTCATGCTGGAAGTGGCAGCGTGTGGGGAGCAAAGCAGAAGGGAATGCTGCCACTGGTGTCACCGGGCACAGGATCAGGCCCGAGGAATGCAAAGATGGAAAATATCTGCCTTATTAGATCAGCCAACCCAGCCGCGCTGCCAGCGGTGGATTGTTCCACAGAGGACGGTCGGAATTGCTTTGTCTGGCCTAAATTTGCATTATACCAATGACAGGGATCCTACCACTTCCCTTGGAGGACTTTTCCACATTCTAATTGATCTGATTGTTAGGAAATTGTTCATAAAATTAAGAATCTTGGAAGTAAATAAGGGAACCCAGGCAGAACTGCTCCACGCAAAGCGCAACGGCCATATGGAACAAGTTAGTCCGGGGAAGGCAACCGAGCAGTATAAATGAGTTCAAGAGACATTCAGATTTATTTCTGGAGAAAGAAGGGGCTGGGAGCACGATGAAAAAAGGCAGGGAGGTGGGTTTAACAGACGTTTGGGAAGGGAAGTCGTGTTTAAAGGGAGGACATTTAAAAAGAGAGAACTCGGTGTATGTTTTCCCTGGGATCTCTTGCTTTTATGGGTGCCCAGTGCATGAGCAGGGTCCCATAAGGAAAAATGGGTTTCCTTCTTTCTGGAGCAGGTTTTATTTCAGGAACAGCCCAGAGCTGGACCAGGAGGATGAGTTCTTTAGGCCACCCCAATGTCAGTTCCCCACAGCAATCCTATACATCCACTGGGAAACTCAGCACGCCAAGCACGAGGTGACCTCCCCACCACCGAAGTGAGCCTTAGCAGAATTGCACATATGCTGTTAAGCCTTGACCAAATAGCCAAAAAGAAAAAAAACAAGTTCCAAGTAATTCAGCAGCTCTCATTGCAACTAGAACGTAATTTTTTTCCAGCATAATGACCTGGGCTATGTAAAGCTGAGGGCTAACCTAGGGTTATAAACTTGGGTTATAATTAAAGCTGCCTGATGAAACTAGAAGCATGTCCGTAAGGAGTTACCAAACAAATCACTGCCATTTTCACCCTCTCTGGCAGCCTGGTGAGAAAGGTGTCACCCAAAAAGAGTGGCAGCTCCGTGCTGACAAAGGCTTCCTTTCTCCACTTTCTGTCACCAGAAAAAAAAAAGAAAAAGAAAAAAAAAAAAAAATCATTTCTGCATTTCTGTCACTTGACCCTGCCAGTCACATTAAAAAATGAAAACCTGCCCAGGGGACGCACCCAAAGCGAGTCCTAAAAAATAAATTAGTGTTTGAGAAGAATGGCTTCAGATACACGAGGGCAGAGCTGGCAGGAGCCGCTGGCCTCGCTGGAGCGCTGCCCTTTCGCACCGGGGCTGCACTTGGCCTGTCAGGCGTGATTAATTCTTCCACTAATGCAAGGCCACAAATACACTTTGTCAAACTTTTGGGAAAAGCCCAAGTGGACCAAGCGCAGGTTTCCTGTGCCGCAGCCGCTGCTGAATAAACACTTTGGAGACAGAGAGGTTTGAAGCTCCAGCTTAGCTCTCGGTGAGCGGGCAGGGCTGGGATCGGGCTGTTGTCTACAGTCGTGAGGGCATGGGGAATTAAATCCTCAGTCTTCAGTTGGCCATCCTATAGAGTGCTTGACTTTTGTGTCTCAGCACTCAGGGAGCAGCCGCTGCCCACAGTGCTCCAGCGTGCTGCTCCATGTTGACCATGCAGTGAGCGCAGCCATCTAGCGGAGACTGCACGGGAAAGCAGGGGGTTTGTCCCCAAAATGCAGACCAGATGGCACTATGCTGAGCTCTTAGAGAGCAAAACCCACCGGGACTAGGCATGTGTTGAGGTGGAAGCATTGGAGCATCCTCACTCAGAGCAGCACTGCGTTTTACACTTTTACAAGGACTCATCTCTTGTTTTCTGATGCAGGGAGCAGAAAACAGAACCGCTTTCCCTGCGTATTTTGAGAGCTCTGTGTACCCGTGCCGTTGCTGGCACCATGCAGAGATGGAGTACTTTGCTGTACAGGCAGGTGGGGAAGAAATCACAGGGCAGGGTCATGTCTTAAAAAAGCATCCACAGTCCCTCTTAGAAAAAATCCTGGATGGATTCCACCATACCACACACCTTGTAATTGCTCTTATTGGCCTCCAAAACCAAAATGAAACTTGGCACCCTACTCACTTTCATGCGAATATCCCATATTTTGCACGTTTAAATAGTACCTTGCTGCTCTGCTCTGATTTTAGGCCTGGATCATGGAATCGTTGAGTCAGAGAATCATAGAATCATGGAATCACAGAATCATGGAATCGTAGAATCAAACAATCATAGAATCATGAAGGTTGGAAAAGACCTTTAGGATCACCGAGTCCGACCACCAACCCAGCCCTACCATGCCCATTGACCATGTCCCTCAGTGCCACAAATAAGTGTGAAGGAGTGCCAACGCTGACTTTGTGTGACTTTGGGGACAGTCTGTGTTTAGAAAAAAAAAAAAAAAGGAGGATCCTTTCAGCCTCACTTAGGAGGCTAATTGTAGAGAGAGTAATATGCTGATGCTGCAGATTTCTTTAATAGGGTTGAGCTCCAGTTAAGCATTTTAATGTGCAAGTTGTAAATAAATAATGGAGGACATTGCTTCCTTAACAGAGCAATAATTATTTTCAATTAAACCTTAGTTACAAAGAAATTAGCTTTCACCTTGCTGGCTGTATCACTTGTTCTTGAGGAGCAGGCAAAACCCACCCACCACGGAGCCAAGCTACTCTTTGGGGACTCCAATTTCTGCCTCTTGTTACAGGCATACTGTAACAACAACAGGAATAAAATAATGAAAACCACAGGATTACCGGATCCAAGTTTCATGGGAAAGTAAACACGCTGGGAGTCGTTCTCAGGCACCGTGCAGCCTTCCAGAAATGTGGGAATTGGGAAGCAAGTCATGCTCACCTGAGCTCCGCATGACTACAGGGTCCTTAGAGCATTACCACAGACTGATGGCCTTGTTTTCTGGGAGAAAAGAGGAACTAAATGCTTACAGCAGGAATCAAATGAGCGTCAGCTCTCCCAATAAAACATGGCCATGTCTATAAAGAAATCGATCAGACAAATCACAACGTTCTTTAATGAATGGTTTATGCACTTCTTGGCGCCAACCATGCCAATCTCACCTCCCCTGAAGAAAAAGAATAGGAAAACTAATCCTTTTTTTTTAAGATTGGAGATCAAACCGATCGGGTTCTTTTTGGTTTACGATTGCCTAGAAAATTTCATCCATCAAAATGTTTGAGCCACCACACCTGGTTGAATCCATCTGTGCACAGCAGAGCTGCAAACTGCTGACATCAGCATATGGGTTCACAAGAGGAGCTATTTGGGATGTCTCTTTTTATACCGAGGATGTGCCAACAACTGTATTCTCTGCTTTCTCATAAAACCTGAGAGGTTTTGGCTGGAATGACGTGATTTCCCCTCTGAAGTGCTATGAGGGTGGATGGTTGGATTTTAGTGGTCTTTTCCAACCTTAATGATCCTACGAGACCTGCTGTGGGGCTGAGTACCACTCTGAAGCAAGGGGCTTGCCAAGAGATGGGAGAGCACTCCCTCCACCTTCAGGGTTACTAATTCAGACAGAAATTTGGGTATATCATTAAAAGACACGACAGCTTTCAGCAGGGTAATGCGTCTGCAGCAAATGGGAGTCGATTTGTTCTGTCCTCGTGAGAAGGTGCTGCATGGAAATCAATCGATGCTCATTGCTAGGAGGGGCTGGTCGGATGGATGGTTTTAATCAAAAGTGTATTTGAATTAAGACTTAAAAGAAAACCAAGCATTTAATCACTAAGCCATTCCAAAGCATCCTTAATGCTTGCTGCAGAATGCCCTAATTACCGAAAGACAGAAGTAAAAATGGAATATAATATCAGAGGGTTAAAATCACTGCAAAACAGGCCAAAATTGGCCAATCTCACATTGAGCCTCATTGCTACAGGGTCAAATGATGGAGCATTTAAAGCGCTTTCAGACTGAATGAACATGCCTTCCTCTGAAGGTTGCCCGCAAACTCCTTTGAAGGAAAAAAAAAAAAAAAAGATAACCTTAATCTTTAAAGTAGTTTGAATTATTTCCTCTCAAGCCTTTCCCTAAACAGATTAAGCCCCTATTTGAAATGGAAGTAGATGTTTACTCTTGTAAATAAGCATTTTCTCTTGTATCTAACAGTAAACAGATTAAAGGATTACTCTAAAGACCTTCCAGAATTTTTGTATCGAGTCCCCGAAATCTGTGCTTGATACGTCCACCCCCGGCACAGCTACATACTGGGCGAAAGGTTATTTTCTCCAATCAAGTACATCCCAAATAGGGAGATTTAAGGCCTTCAGCTCTGAAAGACTTCGTTCTTATCTGCCCTATTGCCACTTTGCAGGGAAGCATACATAGCCTGGAGCACAAATGAGAATCAGACACGAAGACTTTATTTTAAAAAGTCGCAGTATGGGAAGAATTTACTCGATTTCTAATAATATATAGAACATACAATAAAGCAGACCAATATATTTCATCCCCTGTCAAGAAAGTTTTGTCACTTGGTAATTTGTTTTAATATATTAGTTTCTAAATATAAGAGCAGTCAATTGATGCATTATTAATGTGATGCGTACGTGTATAAATATTCTTTTAACTTCCAGGATGGTTGATATTAATGTTGTGGCATATGAAAGCATGAGGTACTTCTAACACTCGGTCCTCAGGCAGGAGCCGTGCCGCTTGCACCGAGGCCCATTTATAACTCCTCCTGCCGGGGAATGAAAGGGCTTTGATGTAAAGTGTTGGTTAGCTGCTCTTAGGATGGAGAGCCAGAACTCCCCCCCCATTATTTCTGGTGGCAAAATGATTACGCTGAGGGCAAAAGTTGTTGAGTTGCTTGAATAATAATGTTTACAGAGGGAAATACCGGTGTCCAAAATGGAGAGTGCATCTGGACATCAGCCGGTTGTTTCATCCCATTCTATTAAGCCTTTCATGATTCACATTAACTTTTTGTGCCACAAAAAAAGACACAGACTGCCCTGAATCAGAGCCTGGCAGATGGGCTTGCTGCAGCCAAGAGCATTTTGTAGGGGCTGGAATACTTGGCTCCTGAGAGATGCCAACCCTCAGGGACAAGGAGTATTTTGTGTTAACAACACTGGGTGTTCCAGGGGATGTCAGGACACCCTCAGAGTTATCAGCAGAGTATGTGATACTGAATAGCAGTATAGATCTGACGTTGTATTTTCAAATATAAAACAGTCTGGATCGCTGATATCTGACCAGCAGAATTCAAACACAGCTTGGTGCCTCGCGCAGTCCTTTGCCATCCTTCATTGCACTGATTTTAGCTAGCAGACACGTGCAAAAAGGGGCCCAGTGCATGTAAGCAATGTTCAAGGGAAATCTCACAACTATACGAAACGAGATGGTTGCTCCAAAAGTAATGCCTCCTATTTTATTATGTTGCCCCATGTCATCAGAAGTGGATGTTGCTGGGACAGCAGAACAGGCTGAACCTTCCCACCAATACCCCATTCTGTTTTGTTGCTGTGTGACAGCTGGCAGCAGAGTGGCACTCTAAGAGAATCATGCCTGACATGGAAGTGCAGATGAAGCAAAGGTGTGTCACTGAATTCCTCCATGTGGAAACAATTGCACCCAATGACATTCACTGATGCTTGCTGAATGTTTGTGGAGACCAAACTGTGGTTGCAAGCACAGTGAGGAGTGGGCGGTGTGTTCCAGCAGTGGTGACAGTGATGTTGAATACAAACCACATTCTAGATGGCTATGCACAGCTGTCACATCATGAAATGAAGTGTGTCTTGAATGGTTCATCCATATGCAAGTTGGTCAGGATCTTCTGAACAAGTAAGAGGCTGAATGTGACAGCTTCCTGTCACCAGTGCTGAGATGTGATGTCACCACCACAAGCTGGGGTCGTGGAGCAGTGACATGTGAATTCCTCATTGAAGAAAATGTTCAAGATGCAGCCCTCAGTGGGTAACATGGTGTACTCTCTTTTGGGATACGAAAGGGGTGATCCTTTGGGATTTCCCAGAACCGGAACAAATCATAAACACTGACTGCTACATTGCAACACTGGCTGAGCTGAAGGCTCAAACTTGCAGAGTCAGGCCAACAGAGAAGGCAACCTTTCTCCTGCAACGTGGTAATGACAGGCCTCACACCAGTTTGAAGACCACGGAGCACACTGTCAGTCTTGGCTGGACTGTCCTATAACACCCACCATATTGTTCGGATTTTGTGTCTTCGGGCTTCCATCTGTTTGGGACAATGAAAGATGGACTGCATGGGCAATATTTTCCTGGCAATGACACCGTCATAGCAGCTGTGGAACAGTGGGTTGCCTCAGCTGGTGCAGATTTTCACAAGCGTGGCATGCAGATTCTTGTTCATTGCTGGTAAAAACAGATAGCTAATGGTAGTGACTATGTCGAAATTCCAGTGTCCTGTAAATGAGAATTTGTTCTATCAAATAGTGTCATTGTGCTCTTTGCATCTGTTGCAGTTTCCATGGAAAGAAATAGGAGGCATGACTATGCAGGTATGTGAAGCAGGCGGATACACAGCAAATTCCCTGTCCAGCAGGGCTAAGGCCATTAAAAACTCATTTTAAGTAGGGTGGGAACAAGTGTAATTCCAGCAATTGGGCCTCTCCATTCAGCTGTAAGCAACAATTAAAACCAAATGCTAGAAATTCGTCAAAAGTGGATCCTGTGAAGCCAACCCAGCATCTCCTTTCAAAGCAATGACAGCAGTGGTTGACAAGATAAGCAGTTTGGGGATAATGGACTTCCAATGGTTGGACTAGATAATCTCAGAGGTCTTTTCCAACCTTCATGATCCTATGTTTCTATGATTCTCTTCCCTGCACAAAGGTGTTAGGGTTCCACCAAGCTTGCCCCCTGGCAGCTCCTGAACAACACAGCCTCTGCAGCCTGCTCTTCCATCACCCCTCCCTTCTGTGCCCCAAGACCACATGCCACAAAGCCACAGGAATAAACTAATCTTCAGCTGAGTGAACAAATCAGAACAACAACAGACGAAACCTCAGGCACATCCCAAGTTATTTTGGATCAACGAAAAGTGAAATACTCAGCTTTGGGTTTCCTTTGGAAGAAAAAAAGAAGGGAGTGGTGGGGGTAGCTGTGGGCAGCAGTGCTGAAGTTTGGATCAAATATCTTATTGCACCAAAAATGAATGAAGATCATTCATATTTCAAAACATATTTCAACATATTTTAAAAATATATCCCCACCCCCCCCCCAAGAAAAAAAAAACAGAACAAAAACCAGAAAGAACCCTAACAATTTCAATTTGCCTTTCTAGTTTTCCCCTCCTTGCTAGCTGAATCCAACCCAAATCAATGAATAGTTGTGGTCACTTGAAAGTTTCATTTCTTCAACAGTCAACTCATCCAGCAAGTCGTGCCCATCTCAGTTTTGCCAGGGTCTGCAGTGATTTCCCCTAAAACCTTCAGAACTTCCCTTTATTGGAGAATGTGTGTGTTTTCCTTTGGATGCAGGTTGGCGTTTCCAGCCAGTGAAATCAGCAGCTCAGCATCGCGCCTGGGGACGCTTCTGCTTGAAGACAGCCAAGCTGCCTCGCTCCGTCCCATATTTTATTAGTTTTAGATGATTTAAAAAAAAAAAAAAAACACAACAACAGCATATTTTTCTCAGCTAACACGTTAAAACGTGGAATACTGATAACAGTGTGCAAAGGGAGGCAAATGGCGTAAAATAAACGAGCAACAAACCTGATAAGCCATGAAAATTCTCTCCTCCGTTGGCTATCTGAAAAACACCAACTTGTTTTAAATGCAAAGCGTTTTCCAGGAGAAATTGTGACAGGCACAAATACTTAGTGTATATTTTCATAGAAAGTGTGAATTAATCTAACGGTTTAAAAAATAAATATACACATATATATTTATATAAAGTTTTACAGTGCACATTACCTGGCCTGAAAATAATAAGCTTTTAAGTGTAGTTGGAAGCAGTCACTAAAACCATGGCAGACATGATTTTTATTAGAATTTAGATAAAAAGATTTAATGTTTTTTAATCTATGAGACCACTGGAGGTTAAACTCGCCATCTGAAGTTCGTTTGTGTTTTTCATATACTTTTTTTTTTTTTTTTCTTTTTTCCTTAAACAGATCCGCTCATTTAAAAAAAAAAAAAAAAAAAAAGAAGCGGTCATCAGAGCCCACTCAATAAAGTATTTGGTTTGCCTTCGTTTGGCTTAGAGAAGAAGCCTGTAGAGAAACAGGAGCTGCTCTATGTTATAAACATCTTCTGGACGTTAAAAGGCTGTTTTCTCCCCCTGGATGGAAGCGAAGGTTCGCCCAGAAGACTGTTTCCCAGGAGTTTTTCGCAGCTTTGTGTCCCAAAAGTATTTTACAAGGCTGTCAGCCGCAGACCGCCTTATTACAGCAGAGATGAAATGATGGTAACTGGAATTCCTTCATCCATAAATTCCCCTTGCCATAGATATTTCCACATTCATTAGGAGGGGAATAAGGAGCAGGCGGGCGGTGCTCGCAGAGGCTTTTCCTGCCTTTTTGATGAACTGAGGCTGAAGGGGTAAAAAACAAGCGAGGCCCTATTGGGAAGTTTGGGATTCAGATGCTCTGCCTCCTCAATCAGTGCGCTGTATCAAAGCTTTTGGGCGGTAATTTATAGGGTATATAGCACAGGACCTTATTAAAGCCCCCAGGCAGGTCGGCGCGCCGGGCAGGAGCGGGCAAGCTCCGGGCAACGTAAATCAGCAGCCAAGCAACCCTAAATTTATGCTGGCAAGGCCAGCGTTTGGGTCCTGCGGGCTCGTATATCAGCAAGGCTCGGTGCGGGGCCCTAGAGAAGAGATGGTGACTTATGTTGGGAGTATCTCTGCATCCCACGCCTCAGGTGCCAGGTATATAGCCTGGGGAAAAAAACAGGATAACTTCATCCTATACCCCCATCCGCAGTGACTGCACACATCTGGCCATCTTCAGTCCTTCTGAGAGCAGGAGAAGTACCAGGTTCCGCAGGAGTTATGATTTTCACCGGAATCCGGTCTTTGTATAAAAAAAATGTAAGTACAGAAATCCTGGACGGGGGATTAGAAAATAAAAAGTGCCTATCCTCATGGGCTTCATCCCAATTCCTAACCCAAAGAGTCTCAGATATGTTTGGATGAGTTTCAGAAAAGCATCCCAACTTTTGGACGCGGATCCGAACCAAACTTCAAAAGGTTTTGAGGTTAGCACGTCGGGCTGTGCACAGCTCTTTGCTGCCCTTGTGCTGCTTCCCCGGGTGGGACAGAGGAGAGCTGTGTCCTTAGCGGAATCCTGAATCAAAAAATTGTAAAGCAAACAAACAGACCCCCCGAGGAATACGGAGTGCAGCCGTAAAAGAAACAGGTACCCCGTTCCAAAACCAGATGGCAAATTCGAAGCATGTCTTAACATGCCAAGATACAGCATGCTACAAAGAGTTCAAACGGAGCATTGCAGATAAAACAAGTACTGATTAAATCACACACTGTCCATATTTCAATCAAAAGTTTGAAATTCATCCATGACTAGGCAACCAGACAGACTGAAATCGAGTTGAAGAAGTGGAATGCAGAAAATCCGGGTATTTTTTTTCATGGCTCTTTTAACTTTAGCAGGATCAAGCCGCTCATTGTTAATGAAACAACTGCATCTCCACCTCTTGCTTTAAAAGCTCAACTCAACGCCAGCCCAACAGCAACACGTTTTCAGGGAAAAAAAAAAAAAAAAAAAAAAAACACAGTTAATTTGCAATTAGCTGCATCTGTAATGCAAAGATGCTGATTCACAAAGGCTCGGGAGGCCATAGAGAAATAAAATGATTATTAGAACAATGGAACTGTAGGATCACAGAATCCTTGTATTGGAGGGGACCTCAAAGCCCCCCCAGCCCCAACCCCCTGCCATGGGCTGGCTGCCCCCCACCAGCAAAGGCTGCCCAGGCACATCAACCTGGCCTTGGGCACCTCCAGGGATGGGGCACCCACAGCTCTCTGGGCAGCAGTGTCAGTGTTAATGACTCTGCTAACAAATCCCTACTCTTTCAGCTACTTTGGTTACACAAGGGTTTAGAGCTAAACCAGCTTCTTCTGGAGAGCACTTGATGGTAAGACATGGGGCAGGTTGTGTTTTCACATTTCACATTGGCTTTGTCAATGTCAACGCATTGGTATTGACATACTGCCAATGTAGATCCAGCTGGTTGATCCAAATGGATCCTGTAGGCAGCAACACGGCACCAGGCGAGCAGCAAACATAACTACCTTCTAATTGAGTACATGGATACAAATGATTTCTGTTTGTATTTAAATTCTTGGACTCAGCAGAACAAATTTCCACCTCTGAAGCCCCACAGCAAGTGAGATGAAAATCTGTACAGCCATGTTTTTGTTTGTGTTTTTTTTTTTCCCACTCTTTAAACAATATAAGAAGTAATAAAGGTGTATCAGACCAGCTCAAATTGTATTTTAGAAAACGGACAACAGAAAGCATTGATGAAAAATAAAAACTCGTGGTGGTTTTGTTTTGTTTTATAAGATGTCTGTAAAGAATCCAGCGATCTGTATTGCAGCTGACATTTTTCACCCTTGAATTTCATTCTGTATGATTTGAAAGGGCAGAGATATGGAACATCTAAATTGGGGTTTCAAGTGGAACCTAGCAAAGCTCTCAGAAATTGCTCCCGCTCATCCATGGAGGTGTGGAAGCCTGGCAGCTAGCTGGCTGCTGGTTTCAGGTTATGAAAAAAGGGCTTGTTATGGAGCTTTGTTACATGCACAGCGTTGTGAATGACAAATAACTGCTGCCCATCCCTGTCGCTATCCCTGATCAGCATGGCAGTGCTGTAAGACCTCATGGCAGGCTCCCAGCAAGGTGTTGCATGCAAATGACAAGTGAACTACAGGAATGAATGGAGTGACTAGGTTGGGACAGGGGTCCTGCAGAGGGGAAAAGGATGCAGTTGCTGGGGGCATGCTGGGGACAGCCTGGTTGACTGCTCCCCACCAGCTCAGGCTTCCCAGGGCCCATCCAACCTGGCCTTGGGCACCTCCAGGGATGGAGCACCCACATCCCTGAGCAGCAGTGCCAGGGCTTCACCGCTCTCTAAGTAAAGAATTTCTGCCTAACGTCTAACCTAAATTTCCCCTTTCAGTTTAAAGCCATCCCCCCTTGTCCTGGATTTGGTGTGCAACAGTTTATGTTACAAACAGACATGGTGTTAATGTGCTTTCACTTGTTTCCTTCTGGAAACTAAACTAGAAAGGATTTTAAGAGCTGGGGCAAGGCGGGGATTTTAAAGACTCTACAGACTTAGAGCAGTGATGACGTGCATAAATTTAAAAATGTTTATAGCACTAGTAGCCCTAAACGTCCAGCCTTCAAGTTAATGGGAGGCGTAAGGAAAATCCCAAATCCTCGCATTCATAAAAAGTGACACGAGTGATCGTTATTTTTTATCAACACAAGATTGTTCCGGATAGATAACTACAAGAGAACTAACAGCCCTCCGCTACCAACGCTGTGACAAACAAAAAGGATGGGAAGTTCTCCCATTTTTTTTCCCAAATCCCCTTTCCCATGCAAGTGGCTGTAGCGTGTCTGAGCGCGCTCCGCGTGGCGGGGAGTATCGGGTTCCTGCAATGTGCTTTCACTTAGCGGCTGCACAGATAACGTGATGGATGGGGCTGGGCTCCACATGGTGCTCAGCTCCCTCTTGCTGCCTCTGGCTTTCCCCCTGCTTCCTGCCAGGGACGTGCAGGACAGCGGAGGGGCCGTGGAATCTGTGCTGCTCGTCAATTAACAGCACAGGATTAATTTCTACATCTCTCTCAGCACGGGATGGGTGGAAGGAGATCTCAGATAAGGGGAACTGTGCCTAGAAACAGCACGTTTTCTGCTAAAGGCAGGCTACTGCTTCGAGCTTTCTGTCAGGATAAATTCAGAATGAAATGGCCAAGACAAGAGGGGACCTGCTGTGGTAAACTTTCAGACCACCAACACCATCTTATTACTATCAGTTCTAGAATGTACAAGGTGCCCATTGGTTTCGCTCTTCCTTCTGATGTTCCACCAGTCCTTATCAGTAACCAACACCAAATTTGACTGACGGCAGCACAACATCACCAAGGATCATTTAAATAAAATTGAAAGGAAAAGAATTTCAACCCAAAATCTCAACCCAAGCAAATCACCAGCTGCTTCCAGACCCTCTCTGGAAGAAGTGGATTGTACAGGGATCTTACCTGAGGTGCTCTGCCAAGCAGAAACGTCCAGCACAGTGAGTCAGGCTCCAGGCATCTGGGGAGCCGACTTCAGAGTCCTGATACATGAAAGGTTCTTTTTCACTCCCCAGTGCTTTTTGAGGCTCATCGGCCCGCAGAGATGATGTTTTTGAGCTTTTCCCTGCAGTCACAAGGGCTAGAAACACAGTGTTTTTAAAAATGAAAACCAAAAGTCTCATAAGGTCCCATGCTTCCAGGAAATTGAGCTTTCATAAACACACCGTGACCTCGTGGGCCCTTTCTCTCCCATCACTCTTGCCTTGCAAACATAGAGAGGCCAGATTCGTGCTAAATGTGCATTTCTAACCTGTTCTGTAGCAGTCACAACAGCATTGCATACTGTCATACCTTCAGAACTGCATCCCATTTGTTGTCATGACACAGTCTTACATCTCCAACCACCACAATTTCCACTGTGCTGTATTGCCCCCATAAAGAAAAGAGGCATCAAGACCTTTTCTTTCCTGTCAAAAATGCAGAAATATTTTCATTTTCCTTTCTTTCCCTATTTTTCAAATGGGAGTAGAGGAGACAAAGAAGCGGAAGAGAAGTCTATGAACCAAAAAGAAACCCAAGAAACACATGTGGTATCTAATGAAACATAAAAATCCCATAAAAATGAGACTGGGAGAAAAAGCTTCTATTTCAGTTGCTTTAAAAAAAATTAAATAAAAATAAAGAACAAATTCCAAATGTGTTGAAAAATATTTTTTCTTATTTTACTCTTCATGGAAATCAAACTCTTTTCTTTGTGCGTCCAGTTTGAAACTGCACACAGTGTCATCTTGTCTGCAGATACCATCCCTGTTTGGTTTTCTTTTTTCATCAAAATGCCCTTTTCATTTAATTCTGTTCCTCACGGCACGTTTTGGAAGCAAGTCATATCCGAGTTTCATATCACACCTGAGTGATGCAGTTCAGGGGACAACCAGACAAATTACTCCAAGACTTGAATTAAAAACAGAGAGGCGTTTCAGGGGGTTTAAGCCGTTTCACTTATCGAAAGGAAGATCAAAAAGTGATTTAATTACGATGCACAAATACCTTTGTGGAGTAAAGAATGCCACGCGCTTAAAGGTTTTTATTTTTTTACATCACAAAGGAAAAGGGACAAAAAGAAATAATGGGTGAAGCCCAAAGCCAAGAAAACCCCAAGTTGGGCAAAAAAAACATGTGGTGCTGCAACAGCAGAGATGGCTGGGAGAAGCAACGCCCTCTGCAGCATTTGAAGCCTTGATAACAAGTTCAGTTAAAGCAGATCTTCCCAATGTTACCCAAAGACAAGCTACTCCTCCTTTTATTTATTTCCTTCACGAGAGAAACTGCGGGAGAAATTCAACAGGCGAGGTTACGCTGGAGAAAAGCCTAGAAAATTTAATGACCCCTCCTGGCCTGAAAAGCTTACGAATCTATTTAAAATGTGATTCCTCGTTTGATTTAAATAAATCCCACTTACAGTACAGTTCAGAAATATTCTGGCCTTTGCTAACTCATTGTGCTGCCAGCCCCTAAACTCACCTGCCCCAACGTGTCTTTACTGCTCGGCAAAATGTTTTTCTTAGCTGCGCTTGCCTATATATTTGTTTCCAAAAAAGCTTGACAAAGCTTTCTCATTGTATTTCAAAAAGAAAAATGTTCTCTCTACATCTGGAAATACTAAAAAAGTGCTTTCTTACAGTATTTTTTCTACTATGTATGGACAAGGTCTTGACCCTTATTATTGGAGCTCGAATCCAGATGGGACTCTGTACGGTTCTAATCATTGGAGGGGATTCCCTTTTGAAGCCACGTACATCTTTGGAGACGTTGGGGCTTTCAAGAAGTTACCATTTGTGGGAGGTCTGTTGGGAAGGTTTTAAATAGTTTGGGAACTTCCTTCTTTTCAAGGGAGACATACGTGTGTGCCCGAAGCACAAGGATTCCCCAAGTGACATATCCACAATTTACACTCTTAAAAAAAAGCAAAAAACAAACAACAGATAATTCCTCTCATTTTAATATGCTTTTTCTCCCAAACGGATATTTTGTTCCATTAGATGCTCAGAAACACAGCTCTATATAAATAACTACCAGTTAGGATACAAACAGTAATCTAAAACCAGGAGCAGCAATTGCAGCGAATATAGCTGAAGTTTGTCAAGATTATTTTGATGGAATGTTTTCCATTAGTGACTGCCATTCCGTTAAAAAAAAAAAAAATGAAACCTTCTAGAAGAATGGCCCGACTTTGAGAAGTTGGTTGTAAAACACTGAAACAAAGAGCACGTATCAGAGTGGGACAGGCTTTGTTGAAACCATTTTGAAACAGCTAAATACAAATAAAGCCAAAGTGAGAAAGTACACTTTTTGTCTAAACCGTGCTCTGGCTGATCCAAGATCAGCTTTACCATGTCGCTTGGTTGGGGGGATGAAATCCACTGTTTTCTGACTGGGCATGAAAACAACATGTGAAATGTAAGAATTTTTTTCTGGAGCGGAAATCCGAGTTCCGGCTGTTTCAGAGCGCAGCGATGCTGTTAGTGCAGAGATACAGCTAGAAATGGTTTTGCCATGTGCATTGCACATGGATGCATTTTGCAGCTGATTATAGCCCATGCCGTGTTTAAGACTCCGACAGTAAAAAAGAATGAAAAGGAAACCTTCAAATCCACATAATTACACTTAAGAATACAGCGCTGTCCACTTTTCACATGGACTGAAGACAAAAGAGTCTAAAATTTTAAGAGCTCACAAAAAAAAAAACCAACAAAAACTGCAGAGCTTGAAGAACCATTAGAATGACAGGGGCTATTTCATTGCCTGTGCCAAAAGGAAAATGGCCTGGGATCACTGAGGCTGGATCTACCCCTGCCTGGCCAAACTCCTGGCTCTAGGTATGCCAGTATGCAAGGACCAGCCAAGGACTGACGTTTTAAGGCCATTATTTATATTCCTTTTTTTTTTGTTTTTTTTTTGTTTTTTTTGTTTTTTAGCATAGATTTGAAAGGAGAAGCATCTGGCAGAGGAACAGATCTGCAGAATCATACAATCACTGAGGTTGTAAACGACTACTAAGATCATCTGGTCCAACCATCAGAACCAGACCCAAGGACTGCAATCTGTGTCGCTACTGACTGAAAGCAAATCAAACCACCAAATGAAGGTGGCTGGTTTTGCATACATCACCGGGAGCACTGTGACACCAGGACACGAGGCAGAAGTGCAGAGCTTCATTCCACTTTGAGTTCATGACTCAGGAGAGGTGCAGATTGATTGCAGAGGGACCAGAGGAAGGGAAAAATAGGCTGAGCCCCTGAAACCCTGATCTGATGGATGAAGGAAATGAGCTGAGCTTGTTTCAGAGCAGCCCACACGTAAGCATGCGAATGGTGGATGCAAATAGGAAAGCAACCATTCGCCATTGGGTTCGTGGTTCATAGACTTGATAAATCTCCCACATGCTAATTTTGAGACATAACTGAACCTCCATTAGACAAAACCTGAGAAAAAGTCCCTATAATACGTGATTAGCCAGAAGTAACAAAAACATACCATTGAACTGTTCAAGAGTTGCACATCCTTACTTGAATAAAGATGAAATAATGCACTGGAATGTATATGGACAGCAGGAGGACTGACATTGCCTCAAATTCACAGCACACTGAGGTGGTGCAGACTCACCTTTCTGTGCTCTATTCTCAGGCTGGACTCAGAAGGAATATTTCATGTTCCAAATGCCCAGAGCAAGACAAACAAACAAACAAACAAACAAACAAAAAACAGGGTGTATGTCAACAAGAGATTTCAGATGTTTCAATACCCACATACACCCCCCACACACACCAATTTCCTAAATTAAAAACAGCTGAACCTATTTTTTTTTTCCTTTCAAATTTGGTGGAAAAAACATTCTCCCCAGCCAAGCCCATATGTGCCAATTTTCAACTCAGAAGGAATTTTTGGATGCTGGAGAAAAGGACTGGAACTCAAGATTTATAATAGAAGTGCCATCTCAGAAGTATCTGAGCTGGACTGGCACGGCACAGTAACTCAAGTGCACTTATCCCTGTGACCACAATTGGAACCATGTTGAAGCGTGGCCTTGGGAGGTCTGCGACACCATCCCAGCCAGAGGGTGCTAGAAATGGAAAGCTCTCAAATTTCAGGACGGCCTCTTGCAGCAGCGTCCATGGGCTTGTGTAGAGCTGAGGACTTGTACACCATCCCAAGGCCCTTGACAAGCACTCTGTGTGGCTAACATGAGACCCACAGCGAAGTCACCTCCAACTTTTCTTCTTTTCTTTGAGCTCTGATACCTGTGGCCACTTGTTGCTAGCTCTTTACACCAGTTAAGGATTTTATTTCCTCATGTGCTGTTGTCCTTGGGATTTGAAATGCATGATTGATCCCCCATTTAGGATAGTATGATGCTTCCCTGAGCAACTGTGGAGGTCCTCCAACAGTTCCCACCTGTGCTGGTAGGCAATACTGTTCAAGATGCCATGATAATACTTCTCAAGGTTCCTCCCAGTTATCTCTCAGTTAATCAATTGCTAGCTGTGTAGTCTGCTACACTGAGCATTGACATCCATAGGCCACTGATTCCATTGGCTGCCATCCATTCAGAATATTCAACACATGGAACAGGCTGCCCAGAGAAGCTGTGGGTCCTCCATTCCTGGAGGTGCCCAAGGCCAGGTTGGATGTGGCCTTGGGCAGCCTAGGCTGGTGGCAGGCAATCAGCCCATGGCAGGGGTTGGAAATGGATGAGCTTTTAGGCCCCTTCCAACCTAAGCCATCCTATGATTCTAGGACATGAGTGTCTAGCATTGGACATTGAAGCTTTAGAGGTAAAGAATCACGTACCTGCTGAATCTGCACAGGAATGGCTTATGGGCATAATGTTGATTTTCCTGCTTCACTAAAAAAAAAAAAAAAAAAAGCTTCATTTAGCATTTATATTTGTGGGTGTTTTGATCTTACTCTGTTACATGTACTGCACACTTTGCAAAGATAACTGGGCTTTAAGAAAGATAAAGGTCCATTGAAGAGACCTGGCAAAGAGCACCAAGAATGGTCGTAAGTCTAGAAAACATGATCCCCAGGGCATAAATGGGCAAATGGGATTGTTCAGCATAGAAAAGACTGAGATGAGCCAGCATCTCAGGAGCTGAGCCTGCTTGCTACATGGCAAGGATGGACAGATGGCCTCCAACATCCCTTCCAATGACACTCCTCAGCGATGTCAGGGCATCTGTCCTCTTGCTTGGGAAGCTAAGGAAGCTAATTTTCTGGAATGTTTGGATAACTGCACACCAAAAAAAAAAAAAAAAAAAAAAAAAAAAGCCCAAAAAACCCATTTCTCTGCCTTGGCAGCAATTCACAAACCTAAACACAAACAGCTGGATCCCATTTCTCCTGCCTCGGAAGATGAGAGCGGCTAGGTAGAAAGATTGATTGACATTAAAGTTTAGATTAAATGAGTCATTTAAATCGATAAGGAATCAGCCTGAGTTGAATTAAGTCACTTAAAGCTGATTGAAGTGTGCTCCAGGAATATTCATCTATCCTGATTTATGAACCTGCCTTCAGACCAGCAAGTATCACTGTGCCTGGATGAGGAATTGGATTCATCAAAGCACCGAGACTTTCACCAAACCACAAAATTTGGGTTTGTAAAGCCACGAGGAGAGGGCTGTGTGCAGACAGACAAATTAGTAACCACCCGTCCTAACCAGGTAATTTTAATGATTTCTAGGGCAATAAAGGATAGTTAGAGCATTACAGTAGGACCTTCTGTCTAATGCAGCTGGCAGACTGAGCATCCACCAGCATATTAACTAGAAGCTGGAAAAACACTTGAGAAAAAAAGACTCTTTACTCTGTGCATTTTCACACCCGTCTCCAAGGCTTTATTATCCTGCTGTTCCTTCCAGGCCCCTACAGTCACCTGAAAGCCTTCCTGAGAATGGGATGGAGCTGAGAACATGCGGAGGAACCACACAGATGTGGGGGACGGAGCATCTCAAAGCAAACAGGAGTGTGTGAGGGGCTCTATGTGGAAAATAGAGATTTGGTCCCTGCTGCATTGAACCACCTGAACGCGAGCTGCTATGGATGGGTAGAGGAGGCTTTGCACTACAATTCTGCAAACTCCTGAAAAAGCCTTCTCTTCTATACATGGGACCCAATCCAGCAGGATTTCCCCCAGCTCCTTAACAAACCGTGGGTAGGAGGAAAATGCAATGCAGTGTGAAACAACTGCAGGAGAAATGAATGAGGACAACTGTAGAGATAGCTGCTGAGGACAGGAACAGAACCTGGGACAGGGAAATAACACAAACTTGCCTTTGAACCCCAAATTACTGAGTTTCTCAGCATGGCTTCCCTTCTCCCATACCCAGTGCCTTCCCCGTGCCTCAGACTTTGGGAATCCACCGATGTGTTACCGTTCATTCCCAAATGCTTTCTCCACATTTCCAGGCATCGTCTACGTACAGATTAGCCCTGGGACCACATGTCTGAAACATTTCATCGCACCCGCACAGCTGAAAGTAGTTGGCGTTTCCTATGATCTACCTTAGGCTGTGGAGTTGTATCATGCCAGGGAACATATGTCTGGTGTTTGCCGGAGCGCGGTGATAAAATGAAACATGCTGCCTGCTATTTACTTGCCTGCTTAGCCTCGGAGTGTTGCAGATTGACCGCTGCCACTGCTTTTCATGCTAATTCATCACCATTGTGCTATTGGTGTGGGTGGGGGGATGGTGAGCATCCTCAGAGTGTCAGGGCTGGGTGCTGCCAACACCGTGATCCCAGTCCAGGGAAGTAGCAGAGAGCAAGGCTGGGGGCCTTGCAGGGAAGGTGGATGTTGGTAGGAAGCTATTAATGGAGCAGTTTGTGAATCGGTTGGCGCATGTGGATTCTTTAATTACTGTCAGATTTTAGGGTATGAAGTCCCTTTAAAAAGGAAAGCCTTCTGTTAGAAAGAGCTGTAGTATAGAGGTGCACACAACTGTGGCAGGCACGTGTTGGAGAGATGCTAATAGAAAATACTGAGACAACGGGAGCAGTAGAGGGAAGGAAGCCTGCTGTGCCAGAAGCTAACAGGTTGTGAGTGAGCCTGGAGTTGTCTGTGTCCAGATTTCCAGCAGGTTCCCTCAGACTGCCAGAAAAGCCTAAGCTGGCTCCTGGAACACAGAACCTAGGAAGCACATTAGACCTGTTGCAGGACATGGTCCTGGGAATGCTAGGATCGTACAGAACTTTGAAACAGGAGGGAGATGTAAGGGAAGGCTGGAAACTCTGAAGGAAGGTACTGGCCATTACTCATTGCAGCCTGCAGGCCAGCTCCAGCCCACAGGACCTTGTCCTCAGATGAGCTCTGACATCAAAACCGTGTCCTCCAGCTCCTTATTCGCCTAGTTTTGCTTTATTTTGACCGGTTGTCCAGCTACCATGTAAACTCTCACAGCAAGATTCAATGCCAAGCTATCAATTGATCAGCAACCCTTCCAGCAGCAGAGGAGGTAGAACTAGATGATCTTTGCGAGCCCTTCCAACCTAAGTCATTCTTTGATTCTGTGATCAAAGACATTTTCAGCCTTAGTCTCACCCCACAGATGAGAACCCCGTCCACAGTGATGTTCTCTTCTGCCTCGTGGTGCTCACCATCCCACCCACTGGCCAGCCTGCACAGAAGGATAATGAGGATATCTCATCTTTCCCCCGGTTGCTGTGTCCATCTCTTGGAAAGAGGGAAAATCTGTTAACTTTCTAGACCACACAAGTCAAAATGGTGCCGGCAAATAACTCTGCGTGCCCTCTGACTTCATTTTAACAGCTCTCCAAGGAAATGAGGTCAGGAGTTCACCAATGGCAGGAAAGACCTACTGGTGACTTGGGTTATCCCAAACATTTACTGTACCGCTCCCAATTTATAAAAAACCTACAACAGGTTGAGCCTTTTCCCCCTCTGAGGCGGATGAGTTTTCCATATGGCTTATATTTTGAGTTGCTAGCACTGTCCTCTTCTCGCTGCAAACACGTGTTACAGGACTGCCCTATGGTCCTGCCTTATGATAATTATTTTAACGGCTGTTTTGAAACACTGCAGCAGTACACTTGAGAAACTTCCTCATCAGCACAGTTGGTTAAACAAAAATTGATCCCCAGTCAATCAAATGCATCTAATAAGTTGTAGATAAATACATGATTTCATCACCTACAGTACGCTGACCCAAAGGAAAGGGAGTGATCTCACTCGGTGTGTTGATGTCTCCCAGTAATAAATGGGTTCTTCGTACCATCATGCTAAGCAATAAATGATCTCACAAGACGTGCTGCTATAATAAACTAAAACAATAAGAATGTGCAGGAAGGAAAATACTGCCCGTGGTGAGCTCTACTGCCCCAAAACATGTCTTAGCTGTTACAGACATAAATTAGCCATAATAAATCTTATTGGTTGTTTCTTTAATGACATATATCTCCTGCCAAAATGGTACATTCTTGAAAGGACTGTACGAGTAGATTAAATGGTTTCTGTCCTTGGGAATGTGGAAGCCTTTATTTGTTTTTGTTAAAAGACTTTTAAATATCCTCACATTATACGTCAAACAGATGTCCAGGGTAAATTCTCCTGACCCATTTAAACGTGGGTTTTTTTTTTTTTTTCTGTTTTTTTTTTTTTTTTTTTTTTTAAAGCTGGAATTAAAGTCCAGTTCTGCAGCTTGTGTATAGTGAGATTTGCTGGCTAGCACCTGACAAAACTCTGAGATTGTAATGCTAAGGTTTAATGGTTGTATGGTGTGAGTTTTAATGGCAATACTGAGGAAACTAAGATAAATTAAAACCTAATTGGGAACGTTAACAGCTTTACCAGTCTACACATATGGACCCCAGGAGAACCCTTTGAAAGATGTTACAGTTAGCTCCCATTGCAGGGCTTCCAGCTTTTCTCGATGACCTCAAAACTTGCTCCACACTTTGTGGCCTTTAAACATTAAGTAAGACGTGCACCACAGCGTGCACAAATACAGTGGTAGGATGCAGAAGGGGCTTTATTTTCTCTTGCTAACAGAAAAGCAGCTTATTCCACATCTGCTCAGTAGGATGTTGTGTCATTTTCAACCACTGTTGCAACTTTAATGATTGTGTGCAAGCACATTGCCTGATCTTTCAAAAGAGAACCCAACATGACCCACGTAGAAAAGACATTGCCAAGGTCAAAGAAAGATGGGCATCCCGCTGCAGAGCCACGACTACTTTTAATGCGTGGAAATACTGAAAAAAAAATAATATTTGACGTAATATTTCAAATCAAAGCACAGGTGGACAACGCCTCCCACATTCGTTCCAGGAACAGCATCATCCGTCTTTGCTTCCCGGGCAGAACTCAAGCTCATGCCTTTATAAGCCAGACACAGACCCAGTCTGCAGCTAATTTTTAAATCCTTGAGCATTTCTTTCTGACAGAGAGTGCAGCTGATGAGCAAAGGCCATCACTGGGTGCCACCTTGCCTATTGGTACCTGAAGGAGGCCAGGTATTGTCTATGGTATGGCACCCTCTACAGTCCCACTCATGGTAAACAGTAGTCTCCTGCCTTAGGCTTGTCTTTGTTGGCCCTTGCAGATTTCTAGGCATGGGATCATTGCCACAGCCGCAGGAATCAGCAAAGTGGGGAATTGGCAACACGAGGAGGAGGCTTCAGATCAGTTTGGGGATACACTGTCCTTGCCATTACCAGGCATCCTCTGCTCATCTCCCACAGCCAACTCTTAGCAGTGCTCACCCCACCTCAAGAGGAGCTCCCCTTGCATTGCAGGGCATGGAGAGGACAGGAAATAGCAGCAAAAGTCATAGAAGCTCAAGGAACAAGCATCTAATCCAGCAAATGGGAAAAGATGAGGAAAAATGGGGAAAAAAAGGAAGGAACAGAAGCAATATATCAACACAGGAAAGCTGGTTGCCATCTCTAACAGCTCGTGATGCTGGATGGTGAGAAAAAACTGAAGACTTGGGAAAAAAAAGCAGAAAAAAACCATTTAGGAAGGGTTGTGTTTTATTATTCCACTGCCCCGAGAGAGCTGCTGTCTTTCATGGGTCACCTCAGCCTGAACCCAAAACAAACATGGTGACAGTAAATTACACCAACAGGTACCAAATGTCTTCATCCAGCCTGCAGAACAGAGACCAGCGAGCACAGCAGCGACTTGCAGATGAGTTAAGCAACAGCTTGCCTGCTTCAGCATCAAAAGAGAATTTTCGTTTCACTTAGCTGTTTTTAAGTTATTCAGAGTTTAAACCCCAGAGTAACAAAGACCCAATGAATCGCTGGTGGCGTTGTTAACTGTGGGAAAACACTTGGAAAGTAGTGGTAATATTCCTCATTTCAACACATGCACACATCCCTGAGGATGCAGAGCAACACCCATTCTCGTGAGTTCTCCTGTAACTCCATCCTTACCAAACCTCATGCTCCATTCCTCCATTCTTAGCCCTGGCTCTCCACATTGGGGAGCATGTTTAGATGATTCAGACACATTCCCTCCTTGACATGGAGGCATGTGTCAAAAGCAAGGTAAGCTCTCCTCCAAAACTCCCTGCAGTTGAGTTGCAAGCCAAAAAGCCATAGCCTCTTGCAACTCTGGAAAAATAATTGTACCACTGATGCTTTTCCAAGCCTCCCTAGCAAAATGGCTAAATCTCTCATCCATGGAGTAAAGGAGTCATTTCCCAACACCCTGAACATCACTGATATCTGCAGCCAAAAGGTGTATAGCTTCAGTCTGCCTTCACAGGCAAGAACTGCAAAGTCTTGTTATTCATAGAATCATAGAATAATTGAGGTTGGAAAGACCACTAAGATCATCTGGTCCAGCAATCTCAGTATCACCAATGCATTAAATCAATCTGGGCAGATTTCTAAACAAAGATGCTCTTATTCTAGGCATTAATGTAATGCAGGCATCCCAGGCAGATCAATGAAGGTAATCTGTGCATTTTAAATTAAACCCAGAAATGTCATATTTCCCAGTGCATTCAGCCCCAAGTTCTCAACACAGCATCGCTGCATCAGGAGGCAATTCTTCATAGCTGCAAGGGCACAGCACCAGATCTGATTGCATCCTTAAACAGTTTTACCAGTAGCCACCAGTAAACCAGCAGAGAACCTGTGTGTCTTTGGAGTCACACCAAAGACATCTATCCAAATGTTGAGTTATTAGAAAGCAAAATTGGGCAGCAAAGTATAAACGTGGGCATCTTCAGCACTGCCAGGAAGATAGAGCAGGGAGATTCTGGGTTCTTACTGAGGAGAAAAAGGGAGTTTGGGACAGAAATTGAGGATAAGCCTTAAGCTGTCCTGTGTCACCGCATCAGTTAGGTACCACTGCTGCCTTGGGAAAGGAATTAGTGTTCCAGTTCCTCCACCTCTCCATCAAGACAAAACAGTGGTCATCCCCATCTGCACCCAGCACCATTTGATTTGCATGTCACACTCTGCTCATGTCAGTTGCTTTTCATGTTCAAACTAGGCGCAAGTTCTTGAAAATTTTCTTCATGGTGACTTTTAGTGGGAAATGAGACGTGAATGCAGATTGACAAGCCCCAGCCAAGCTTGAAAAAATCTTTAAGTGATCTTCTTGAATTGATTTTCACAACAGGATGTGCACAGCGCTGACAGGAGATTTTTCTCATTAACTCAGCATTAGCACAGATCACTACACTGTCTCTGCCATCTCTGATTTGAACATTGCCAGAGTGAGGAGACCTCTTTGCAGGTCCAGACACCTGTTTTTCTTAAAATAATGATCAGAAAGGTGACCTGAATAGTCAGTGCAGCTTATTGCTGATCACACATATAGGCAGTAGGAGAGAGCATCCCATGGGCTTTCTGCCTGGGTACCCCACATACGGACTGCCGTGATCAAGAGGTTTTGGCTGCTACCTGAAAGCGTGCTGACAGGGCAGAAAATTCATCCCTTTGCTGCTTTTGCCTTCATCTTGAGTTACCTATTGACACCTCCTGATGATTGCCCAGCATTGCAGAGGAACACAGGCATGGGGCTCCCGTGCGTGCTCTGCAGCACGTACCATTGTGTGAATAAACACCCTGTATTTTCCTTCTCCTTGGTGTGAGAATTACTACATCTTAAGTGTATTCAAGAGCCGATCTTAACCCGTGCCTACTGCAATCATAACACAAGTGGCAAAATATAGATGGCAATGGTGGTGCAGTTAAAATTTTCAGAGATCTGGACTACCTGTATCCATACCACCTATGTAGAGCTTTTTGTAGACTTTTTCCACTCACTTTTAAGCCTTATTTCACCTACTTTCCTGAGTAAAATATATGTGTAATTCATTAAAATAAAATTCCAGTGTGCAAAATCAACACGGAAATGACACGAAACTATGTTAAATGTTCATATACCCCACAGAGCTGCATGGATTAGGAAAAGGCTAGCAAAAATAGAATGACACCAAAACACTCATGCAAACAGCTCCCATGAGGAGCAAAGCAGGATAAGAAAGGCTAGGAAAATAAAACTAAGCATTCCTCGCCCGGATTTCAACACTGGGGGTTAAGCGGAGTTGAGTTCTCCCTTCCACCCTCATTCCTGCGTCGAGTAGGGAACTATATCGATTAATCTTCAACGAGGAAGTGAAATGCAAACAAGAAATGTGCTGTTTTGGGGACCGATCCAAAATCTGCTGAAATCGAGACTGTATTTCTCATCTAGTTGCATGGGCCAGGAGGTGAGCCCTAGCTGGGCATGTCCAAGGTACAGGAGAGCAATTGGCTCGTAGAGCCAAAATTCTGTCCTCAACCTAGGAGACATTGTGCCAATACAATACAGCCAAAACTTTCCTATGCCTCCCAATACCTCCAGCCAAAATTTTACCTAAAAGTCTCAAAGAACACATGAGAGATGTCTTTCAAGAGGAAAAAATAAAAATATTTCTCTCTGGGTAATTCAGAAGTTTGGCCTCAGCACAACTGGATGTGTGACTCACAGGTGCTCCTAGACCCAGAAGTGCATGCTGTAGATAACTGGGTTGTACCTTCAGCTCTTGAGGTAAGTGGGTTAGATTTACTCCACGACTCACAAATAATTACAATTTTTGCAGCTAGAGCATTGGAAACAAGAAAAAACAAGAGCATGATTTAGGGATGGAGGAGGGCAAAATGAAATTTTCAGCCTTTTTAAATCCAGTCCAGGTGGACTTTTCTGATTCTCACCCAAGTGTTTGGTCTTTTATCTGGTTGTATAAGTTCCAAAATGGTGCATTTATCTGGAAGCATTTTTTTGCCAGTGGATCACAGCAGATGGACCAGTGCTCCAAGAGGAGAAACAACATGAAGATACAACAGAAAGCACTGCTACCATTATATAGTTAGAGTAGTGAAAATTATGTAGTATTAAGGAAGGAAGGAAGGAAGGAAGGAAGGAAGGAAGGAAGGAAGGAAGGAAGGAAGGAAGGAAGGAAGGAAGGAAGGGAGGGAGGGAGGGAGGGAGGGAGGGAGGGAGGGAGGAAGGAAGGAAGGGAGGGAGGAAGGGAGGGAGGAAGGGAGGGAGGAAGGGAGGAAGGAAGGAAGGAAGGGAGGAAGGAAGGGAGGAAGGAAGGGAGGAAGGAAGGGAGGAAGGAAGGGAGGAAGGAAGGGAGGAAGGAAGGGAGGAAGGAAGGAATAAGACACAGTAGGGAATGGTTCAACTGAGATGCTCTGATGCTCTGCAGGAAGTACATTTGTGTTGGGAAAATAAAAGATCCAGCACACTGTGGGTCTCATCTTGACTCTCACCATTCAACCTATGCCTATACTGCAGAGCAGGAGGGGTAATATCCCTTCCAGAAATTGCATCATCATTGCTCTTATATCAAGGATCTGGATATCCACAGACATGTCCCACAGCCTTCCCTGCTACACTCCCAGCATCATCCTGACAATAAATCCCTATTCTAAATTATGATTTTTTAATGAATTACTTCATTTTGAGGGATTCCCCACCTTTCTGTTTTTCAGGTCCTTTTGCCCTTCTGCTATCTGGAGGACAAGCCCTCTTATATGAGCCCTGCCCAGGTCTGCAATAACCTTTCTAGAATGAGCTGAGATTACACAGATGAGGTCCCACAACACTACTCCAGACAAAGCTGCTATGTGCTTAGCACACTTCCCCTTTTCTTTTCTTCTGTATCCTAATAGGAATATTCCCCCTGTTTTTGACTGCGACTTTAGTGAGAACTAATGGCAATAGGTGAAAGGTTGGGCTGTATGATCTTGTTGGTTGTTTCCAACCTTGGTGGTTCTATGATTCTATGATTGACAAGCCAAGGATGTCTCCTGTCAGTCACATCCCTCCCTTTTCCTCACTAGGCTCTTCATGGGCACAAGCTGACTCTGAAGCAGAGACAGGGGATGATCCCACCCGCATCCCACTCCCCTTGCCTCAGCCAGTCCTTCTTCCCCTGGAGTACCACCCAATCCTCTTTTCTCTTTTGGCCATGGAGAGCATCAAGCTCAGCCACAATTACACATCTATTTTTCTAATACAGCTGTTTTGATACAGCTGAAGGGGTGTCTGTGGCCAACACAACACACAGAGGCATTTTTGTAGAGACAATTTACCATGTTTGACTTCCTGTTGCTTTAAAGAACCCCAGACTCACTCTGCAACTGCAATGGAAATAAAAGGAAGGGAGTTTGGCATCACAGTGGAAAGCTAAACACCTTCTCACCTCAATGGTATGTTTTAAAACTACAGTCTGGTCATGATTTGATATTTCTATTTCTTCCATTGGTAGCAAATAAAGCAAAGACATAACCAATTTAAAGCAATAACACAAAAAGCTCAGGCTTTAGCAATTTTCTCTAAATTCATTAACATGCCAGGGCAGCTAGAGGAAGCGGAAAGAGCTTTGAAATGGACTGATTGAGATTCCTAAACCATTTGATCATGAAACAAAATGAAAATATAATCTAAGTGGAAAAGGATCTTATTATCAGAAGACCGTGACAGAATGTATTTCTTAAAAGGAAATAAAATAAGCTATTTTTCCTTTTGAGAACAGTAGACTCTGCAATTTTACCTTTGTAAATGAAGCACATGTTCCCATTGCTTCAAACAAATGAGTCAGGCTAGTAAAGGCTTTAATGAAGTTATTCTTTTGATGCATATATAGTTATTTACAAAATGACCAGAGGAGATGTGTTTGTAGAAACAACAAACGTGAAATAAATTTCTATCAGTCCATAGCATCTAAATGTCCCATCACATCTCACAGAAATGCCAAGGGGAAGGGGAGCTGGTGACAACCAGAAGGTAATGGAGCAAGACAACTACTTTTTCACTGTTTAAAAATATATACTGATGTGTCAGCTTCATGTTCAGCCATCTACAAAAACAACAAGAAAAAAGAAATGAAAGATGCTGTTAGGAAAGGACAAATTGGATATTATCCTGATGCCAATGAAGAAATGCAAGTTTTTTACTGCTGCTGACCTCTGACAGCAAGGCTGTGACAGAGCCAGGAAAGATTCCCGGAGGGGAATATGATAGAGATGTACATATTAATATATGGCCTCTTCTCCCAGGTAACAGTGATAGGATGAGAGGGAACGGCCTCAAATTGCATCTGGGGAGGTTCAGGTGGGTGTTAGGAACTACTCTTCCAAAAGAGCTGGGAGGTGGTGGAATCTCCATCCCTGCATGTGTTCAAGGAACGTTTAGATATTGTACTAAGAGACATAGTTTAGTGGGGAAATGGTGGTGGTAGGTGGATGGTTGCATTAGATAGCCTTGGAGGTCTTTTCCTACCTTGGTGATTCTATGATTAAGTGATAATAATACAATATAAGATGGAATATTAATCAGTTGGAAGCAGTGGGGATCTCACAGAGCTTCCTAACCTGGGGTGTCCAGGTGGTCCTAAGGGACCCTGGCAGCTCCATCCCCATGGCACTGCTCCTAGGGTCAGCCTTGCTTTTTGTCAAAGTTGACTTTTTTTCCCTGCAGAATTAGATGGAAAATTCCACCCAACTGCATCAGGGAAAAATCCAAGAGAAAGCCTCTTCTGTGAGGAAGTGTCAGACACTTTTACAGTGATCAGAAATGGTGAAGCAAAATGTTTCAGTCTTTCCAAAATTAATTCTTTTTAGGAAGGAGGAGATTTTCAGCTTGGCAAACAGTTAATAATAATTTGACTTCTTGTCCCACAAGACAACAAAAACAAATATGTATATATATAAAGAAAGAAACAAATTGGTTCTCCCCCATCTGGAAGTGCAACTTTTCCCTCTTCCCCTCCCCAGATCTGTGCTTGCATATCTCAAGTCCAGGCAGAGCCACGAAGCTCTATGTGCTGGGGTAGCACCCCTCAGATCCACAGTTAACATGTTTATTACAAATAGCTGCAGCACACAGGGCGTCTGTTTAAAATTAATGCAGAATTATGGCTTTCCCAAGGGAGGATCAAATTTATTAAATCAGGCAGGCATTGCAGGAAAATGTGGCAGGAGGTTTTGCTGTTGTTTCTTGTTTTGTTTCTAAATCCTCGAAAGAAATGTACTAGAAGCTGGAAGCCTAAGGAAGCGGGCTTTGGGTTTTTTAAAGAAAGTTTCTGCCTTATTAGAAGAAACACATCTGGACTGCCAGGTTTCAGCCTACTGCGAATTAAATGATGGATAAAGATCTCAGGAATGGAAGTAAAAATAGATGGTTACACCAGCTAAAAGAGAAGTTCATGCTTAACGTTAAATAGGGGCAGATTAAGGTACCTCTGTAATTCAGGTACTTGTATGACTGAAATAAACAAATCTCTTATTTTCTTTCTGCATTGTCTTGTCCCATCATCTGCTTGCTTTCACTCACTGCCTGTGGACCCATTCTGTGCCAGAGCCTGCAGATTTCCCTGGGGCTAAACAAAAGCATGCAGTGATCCAAAGCCATTCCAGGAGCAGCATCTTCCACAATAGGTTTTGGCTTTTGGTGAAGCTCCTGGTATTGATAAATAAAATAATTGATATTAGTTATTATCAAAATTATATAACTAAGGGAAAGTTTGCTTGGTGTTACAGTCTTATACCTTAATCACAACACAACTGCTGACTTTTCCTTTAATGCTAAATTTATGGGCCAAAGCAAAGTCACTGGAAATCAGCAGGAAACTGAGAAACGTATGCACAGTGAAACATTAACTCTATTTTATTAGTGCCTTACATTTTTACTGCTGTGATGCTTGGCATTTTTGCATTAGCTTAATATTTTAAGAAATTCCCACCACCAGTAGTAAGGAGTCATTTTTCTTCCTCCCCTCCTCTTGCTGTGACAATAAAAATGATTAGTGCAGAGCAAACCCACAGAGAGGATCCAAATGCAGAGCCCTGCTTGGAGCTGCAAAAACATGCAATAATTGATTTTAACATCTTCAATAACTGGTTCCATATGTGCCACTGTCAGCCATGATGCCTCAATGAGCCCAACATGTCCAAAAGTTGGGTGCTGGGAGAAGCAGGCAGCAAGACTCACTGTTTCATGTTGTTGCCAGTTTGCCCATTGGTATCTGAATGGCTGTTCTGCTTACACATTCATTGCTTCTGTTATTAGCAACTTATATTTAAATGCACTCTTCTTTTTAATTTCTTGAGAATAGAGCAATTTCAATTCCTTCTCAATTCCAAAAGGCACCAAGACGTGCTCAGGTTTTCTCTCCAAGCCATAAAATGAGTGGACAATGGAACTGCCTCCTGCAGTGAGCCTTTGACATATCCATGTGGTTTAACCATGAAAAACTGCAGATCTACATCTCCCCATCTATCCACTTCTGCACAAGTTTTCTCCTGCCTCTCTAGTGGCTTTTCATAGAGGGACAACTCTTCTACGGGCAGTGAAGCACTGGCACAGGTTGCCTTGAAAGGTAGTGGATGCCCCTTCCCTGGTGTCAGCCAAGATTAGGCTCTGAGCAACCTGATGGAGCTGTAGGTGTCCCTGTTTCACTGCAGAGAAGTTGGATCAAATGGCTTTTAATGGTCTTTCCTAACTCATATAATTCTATGATTCTATGGTACACTTAATGCGCATTTTTCTGGGCCAAGCATGTACCTAGGATCTGGAGGCAGTAAAAAAAGGCTGGGGGAATTTTGGCATGATGCTCCAGAGAGTTCCTGCAGCTCCAGGCTTTTCTTGGAGAATTTTAGTGAAAATCGATGAACATTTAGACATGGTGTTCACTTCAGATCACTCCATGTCCTTGTGACAGCTCCAGCTGTGACTATGACTGCAGAAGTGCCTCCAAACCCACTCAGTCCCCAGCAAGGCAATGCATCCACTTCCCACCAGGCTGGGAGGTGACCTCCTCCAACAAGTCATTTGAGTAACACACAAGGATTTTAACAGTTTTTCCAGTTCCAGCCTGAGCCCTCACTGCAATTCTCATTGAGTCTCACCTTCTACAGCTCCAGAGACTGCCACCAGACTTTGGGAGGACAGGAGGTCACACAGAAGACACTGATGTTTGCAAATCTGTAAACCAGCCAAAAAAAGAAGGAAAAAAAGCTGAAGCTTTCCAGTGAGCTGTTCTGAATCCATGATTCATAACAAAAATAACAGAGGGAAGTAGTCGATTTGCTTACTTCTCCCCTGCATTACTGGCAGATTTTGTAACATTATGTACTTTTGGGCTTCCTTCCAGATTCATGACGTTTAAGTGTAGGAAAACAGAGGTTCATCTCAATAGGGATCTACATAGAGATGGACAAGCTCAGAGAATCAAGCCGGGTCCTCACTTCACTAGGAGCTGTGCCAAGAGATCCAACTGCCAATGCAGATGGCTGGGGGGTGCCTGGATGCTCTATAGGGATAGCTTCAGCTCCCTCCCTCCTACAGCAGCATCCTGAGAAGATACCTCAATGTCTCATTCTTGTGGTGCTAAGTCAAATCTCAGCTCCAGAAGCATTATCTGACTGCATTCAGCTTCTCATAGGAAGGAGCAGCTTCAAAGCTTTAAGAGGTTTACTCACTTCAGTAGGATGAGAAGTCAGGAGGATTTCTGATGTGAAGGCAGAGGGATGGAAGTTGAGTGTTATAACCAGAGAAAAAAAAAAATAAACAAACGAGGAAACAAAGTCTCTAGTAAAAATAATAATAATAATAAAACAAGTACAGTTTTGTTTGTTTTGTCCTCCTTACAAGAGCTGACTGAACAGAACTGCAGCAGTCAGTTTCTCTGGAACCCAGTTCTAGTATTGTCAGCCCCCCGGCGTTCAAAAGTTATGAGCTAGCTCCAAAGAAAACAGTAGACAGTCTTAGAAACCAGGAAAATAATAATAATAAAAATAATAAATAGTGGGGTTTTTTTTCATGTTCCTTCCCATTTTTGACTCAGGATCGTTTCATGCTTTCCTCTACAGCTGTGAAACCTAGAGGCTTTCATTTGTTAAAGCATCACACAAAAGCCAGGGCTTTAAAAAATATACTCGTAGTTGTCAAGGAGCTTGCTAAAGTCAGAATGTAGCATTCCCAACAGTGCTTAGGCTCGTGAATTACTGTGTGCATACATGTATGCACAGGTCATTTGCACAGGGTCAGTGCAATGGCTTGTGCTGTTTGGGTTAAACCCACACTCCTAATACATTACCTGAAGCCTGTGGCTCTGCTTAGCTTCCGTCTTTTCTTGCCTGGCTATTCTGAAAGGCCAGGCTGAAGATTTATAGGGATGATCTAATTTTTCCTGCAGGTGCTTCCTGAAGGAAGAAGATGCTCGACACCTCTTTCTCATGGCAATGAAAAGCCTCCTTCTGCCAGCACCATAGGCTGGCTGAGGCTGTGCTGTGCTGGGAATATAGAAACACCGTGCTGTGTCACGTGATGCAGCAGGACTGACCATATCCAACATGATGATGCCTCTGTGGATGCCCATTCCATGGCAGATGGAACTGATGCCTGCTTGTCCCTGCAGCATGGTGACCGTGAGGTCTTGGGGATGGTGTATCGGGCAGGAACTTGGCAAATAGACTCAGCTCTCGCCTCCTGTCTTGCACTGCAACAAGCCTCTTAAATCCTTCTGATGCCTTGCCTTCCACACCTGCAGCCCCAGACAGAAACCTGACCCTTTGGAGCACATGTTATGGCACATCGTGTACTTCTTGATCAACGCAGCATGAAAAAATAAGGTGGAAGGAATGTGGACATGAGTTATTGCCCTGTGAGTGCCTTTTGTTACACAGCGCTTTGGCATCATTTCCATCTTTTTGTTCAGGTCTGGCACATCTGGAGGTATGGAGTGGCTGTGCTGGGTCCCCCAGACATTGATGCCACTGGCACATGGGCATGCTGAGCTAAGGAGGGACAGGCTCCATGCTCACCACCTTGTTGCTCTTGGCTCTGAAACTTCATCTTTCCCCTAAGCAAGATCTTGACAGCACCTGCTTCCCAGTAACGTGCAAATATCTTGGCAAATGCCTTTCTGACAGTGTTTTGGAGCAGATATTCATCAATGCACAGAGCTGCTCTCCTGGTCGCCAGTGAAAGCCTTCTGTACCGTTTGGCACTTGTATTTCCCAGCTGCGCTCTCAGTGGCAGCTTTCCACCCAGGTTTCTTCTGACTGCATTGTGGTTGGACTGGGTTAGATCTTTCCAGCCCAGGCTTAATGCCATTAAAAGATCCTTAACGACTTGGAGAGGCAGCAGAGTTGCAAATGATGGCAGAATTTTGAGGAGCAAAATGCAGGGAGGTAAAAGCCCCAGTGATTGCTCACCCCACTGCTAACAGACAGCCCTGGAAAATGACTTCTCCAGTCTTCAGTTTTCCTGCATCAAAGCTACAACCAAGTCGGGAACAGATTTCAGTGATACAGCAAAATTCAAGCAATTAAAATATTTGGTTTTCTTTCTTAATTCCCATGAATATTTTGCCCTACTGTTTATGCAAGCCTTCAGCCATCCTTCTCCCAAGGATGTGCATTTGTGCTGTCATCGTTTTAAGTCCATGCAGGACAACAGCTTTCCTAACAACGTGGGTATCTGTCTTTAATCTAGAGAAACAAGGTGAAACTGCTCAGACAAGTGTAAGATTGAAGGCTTTTCCCCTATCTCTCAGCCATTCAACCATGTGGTAATGCAGAAAAAGATACATAAGAGAAAACACAAAAGCAGGCAAAGTCTGCAACACTAAACCCTGATGAAGCTTCCACAGTATTATTGTAGAGCAAGGCAAGAAGCAGACATGTCAGCGACTGTAGACAATGTTTGCCCGCTAGATGACATGTTTAAGTTTGAATGGAGAAATTCTTACATATGTCACTAGGAACGACAGAAGAAAACAACTGCAACATGAAAGACTTCATGAAGCAGATGACATTTGGGCCAAAATAAGTTTAAGATGAGGCATTCCTTTGAGCTGCTCCTTGGGTTTTTTTTATCTGTTACTAAATATTTTGTCATTGGGTAATTTCTGGCTCTGTTCTCCATTATTGCCTAGTTGCTGTGTTTTGAGTTAAGGAGATTTGCCTGTGAATAGCACAAAAAAAGAGAACTGTGCAGCAACACAAATGCAAACTTCTCTTGACCTCAGCTTAGTATAATGACTTCTTCGGCTAAAAAAAAAAAAAAGAAAAAGAAAAAGAAAAAAAGGGACAGCAGTTACATCATTTTTTTCTTCCTGATTCCCTTTTTCCTATGTTCCATTTTTCATTTTAGCATTTCCTCTTCCAGTCACAAAAATGCGGGGGAAAACACTACTAAGCTAAGCAGGATTTGCATTCACATGCAAATTTTTAAAATCACTGATACAATTTTGTATTTAAATATTTTTAATGTATTAAAAAAACAAAAAACAAAAAACAAAAACAAAAAAACCCCAACATTTAAAAAACAAAATCATCATGCCCAGGACAAGATCTCAATGTTTTTTTCCCCAAAGCCACAACTATTTTGTCTTTGGAAGGAGCTTTCAGGTAAATTCAGTTTGAGTTCTGCATAAATGCTCTCTCCTGTCCACAAGGCCACTCTGGGCTGGGTTGTTATTTTCCTGTGCTCTTTGATAGGTTTCCAATCACTGGTAACTCATGGAAGCTGTGCAGAAGCTTTCCTGAGGGAAGGCTTTCATCTGAGGAAGGACAACCAAATGTCATTTTGTCTTTTTTTCAAAATACTCTTTCTGTTTGTTTGTTTGTTTGTTTGCTAATGGAAAGTGTTAATGCCCCACTCAGAGTGAGTCTTCTCAGCATTTCTTTGCAAAACTGAGACATAAGGCACAGCACTAGTTCCAGAGCTGCAGTCTCTGCACAGCTGGAGTCCTCAGCTAATCATGCCAACTTGGCGAAAAGCACACAGAGCTGACCCACAGACCAACAGCTTACTTGACCAAGAAAGAGCAGAAAGTGTTTTCTAATCAAGGCACAAGATACTCCTGACTGGAAATAGAAAGAGATGAAAAGAAAACATTGAGACAGTAAGGCACTCTGCTTTAATCAAAATTTTATCTATTGTACTCTACAGCGTCTCTGTAATATCATATAGAAAAAAATGCAGCATCTTTGTATACAATACATCACTGTCATCTATACATTTGTTTGTAAATAAACACAGAAATCCAGCATCAAGTAATCCAGCTTAATTCAGTGGAGTCTTTCTGGGTTAGGATGCTTTAATTTTTATTGAGATCTGAAAATCAGTGTTTGCCTACCATCTCTTTCCATACCTGTTATTTGCTGAATTAATTAGCACACATTTCAGAGATTTAGCAGATTCAGCTCCCTATCCCAAATACCTCTGAAAGTTTTGCCTGAGGTCAGAAAGTGTAAATTGTGGGTATTTAGTGGAATTTCAGAAATACTATGTTGAAAAATACAAGTGATGGAGAGGACCCCTCTCCTTCAGTACAGACATCCCTGCTTGCAAGAGTACATCTGTGCCACTTTCACTCTGAAAGCCACATTTTGAACTCGTCTTTCACAACAAGCTCCTGAGGAAGAATATGCAAAAAAGAAAACCATACAACTGGAACATCCCTAAAAGTGAAAGCCCAGCAGGTGTGTGCTGGACTTCCAAAGGAGCTCAGTCTGCACTCAAGAGCAGGGGGAGGAAGACCACAGCAACCTGCCCAAGCAGAGCCATGCACAGAGATGTTCAAAGGGACTTCCCCTCTTGTGTAAACCCTCCAAAGGCAGAGAACTCCCTGACCTAGGCTGCCCCAAAGAATGACACAGGTTGACATGCCAGCCTGCTAGATGCCTAGAGGCAAGCCTAAAAGCCTAAAGATCTAGAGAAAAGCCTGGAAGGCTAGATGCTTAGAGGCTGGCCTAAAAGCCTAGAGATCTAGAGAAAGGCTTAGAGGCTTAGACATCTAGAGGCCTAGATGCAAGCCTAGAGTTCTAGAGACAGGCCTAGAGGCCTAGATGCCTAAAGACAGGCCTAGAGAAAGGCCTAGAGGTCTAGAGGTCTAAAGACAGGCCTAGAGGAAGGCTTAGACATCTAGAGGCAGGCCTAGAGGCCTAGGTGCCTAAATACAGGCCTAGAGAAAGGCCTGGAGGTCTAGAGGCAGGCCTAGAGGCCTAAAGACAAGGCCTAGAGGAAGGCCTAGAGACCTAGAGGCAGGCCTAGATGCCTAAAGACAGGCCTAGAGGAAGGCCTAGAGGTCTAGATGCCTAAAGACAGGCCTAGAGGAAGGCCTAGAGGTCTAGAGGTCTAAAGGCAGGCCTAGAGGAAGGCCTAGAGGTCTAGAGGCAGGCCTAGAGGCCTTAAGACAAGGCCTAGAGGTGCAGTGTTCTAGAGGAAGGCCTAGAGACCTAGAGGCAGGCCTAGAGGCCTAGATGCCTAAAGACAGGCCTAGAGGAAGGCCTGGAGGTCTAGAGGCAGGCCTAGAGGCCTAAAGACAGGCCTAGAGGTGCAATGTTCTAGAGGGAGGCCTAGAAGCCTAGATGTCCAGAGGGAGTCTAGGAACCCTAGAGGCCTACTGTGTTATTCTTTCTCCAAATCCTTCTTATTGCTGCTGCCTTAACCATATCATAACAAAGTGAAGCCCACCAGCAGCATCAGAGCAGGGAGTCACCCTGGAGGGTCTCAGCACCATCATGGGGCCTTCACTCTCACCTACTGCAGGAGAGAGCCCCGCTGTGTCATCGGTATTTTCCCACATCCTGGGAAAATCTCCAAGGGCCAAATGGCAGCTGGTAGGGCAGGTCTTGGCAGGGAAATGCTGACCCTCACCGGTAGGAAGAGGCCCTGCTGAGCCATCGCCATTTAGTTGCATTGTTAGGGACAAAGCTCTGGCTGCTGAAGGCCAGGCGAAATGAGAACGGTCTGGCTTTTACACAAAACCACACAAGCCCCGGAAAATCAATTTTATGGTTTTTGTGTAATTTTCCACAGGACAGAAGACAGAGTTTTTATTCAATCTGGCCTTTCACGAAAGGTTAGAGACTCAACAAGAAAGAATTCAATTGACCCAAAGACAGGAAAAAAGCACTGAGTTTTAAACGGGGAGATAGAACTTGGATTTCTTGACTAGCTTTTAGTAGAAATATTATAAAAAATAAATCCAAAGCCCTGAATCAAGAGCAGACCTATGCTTCTCCCCCCTATTTCATAATTCCTTTTCCTAAAGCCCCACTTGTTTCCCCATGGATAGAGCTGAACACACTGCTTGTTGAGGGGTTACTGAACACTTCAGAGTCCCTGAACACCTTGGCCCTGTCAGTCCAAGGACAACAGCCAATTTCAGGGCAGCCCCAGTGAACTGGCCCCATCTGCTGCCGCCAGCCACTCCCCGTTTAACCAAAGAGAGTGCAAAAATCCAGCCAATTTGCCTTTTTTTCTTATTTTGTTCCGTACCCAACTGCCTGGAATGAAAAATAAAACCCAGTGTGCCATGACGAAGTCTTGTAAGCATTCCCACAATGCAAATAATAAATATGGTGAATAAACTCCCTGCTCCTGACAGCTCCCTGTGGATGGCAGCAGCACAACTCTGGATTTTGCTTGCAGGAATAGTCATCAGGGAGAAACCAAAGAACATCTTCCCTGCTTTGCTACATACCCAGCCCAGCTTGGGACTGCAAAGAAATGCCAGGAATGCACCTGCACACATTCAAGAAGCACATGCAAAGTGTACAAGAAGCACTGAAATGTTTCTCCATGCAGAGACTGAGCACAGTAATGCCACATCTGTATGCAAGAGTGTGATATGGCCACGGAGCTCTTGGCACAGTTTCTGATGCATTATGGTGCTAGCCAGTGGCTAACAGGAACAATTCATTACTATTGCACCAGCAAAGAATTTGCAACAGACTGAAAACCAGCAGCCTACTCCCTGCTGTCCAGGAACATCTTCAAACAGATACAGCAGACATAGAATGTTAAAAATAAATGTCTAAGGACATTTTTTTGGGTGCTTATCTTCCTTACTTAAGAAGAAAATTCCCTTTGAGCTTCATGCAGACCACATTTTCCAGTTGAAAAGAGAATCACGAGTTCTTGTGAGTTCCTTCTATTTCCAGCTCTGGGGACAAGCACAGATCCTCCTTTGGCTTTGTCTTCTGCCACATATCAGGAGGGGCAGCAGTCCTGGAGCACTGCATATTCTGCCCAAAAACTCAGGCTCTGTGCACCCAGACACAACTTTCAAATGAGAGCCTTGGGAAAAAGTAAGTTCAGGGAGATGAGGCTGAGTTGTGGTGGTTTTCAGTAAGAGAAACAGAGGCGAGGGTGCCTAATTGCACATTCCCAAGAGTGATTGACGCTGCATGTGTGCCCACAAACACTGTGGAAACATGTTGTTGTGCCGCAGGGTTACAAAGAATGAACTTAGTACACATTAGTCACCAAAAAAAGAAAGTGATTGCTTTTTCAGTGTTTTGTTTCTATGGTGTTGGATGGAAACTGAGACTATGTCTTTGATGCTCAATGAGTGCAAAGTAGCAGGGAAATCACAAATCAAGCATCGCTTTCCCAGACAGAAGGAAAGGCTTGCCCTGGAGACGCGGGTGGTGCCTAGATGAAATGCACTTATCCCCAAACCTATGTGGGAAGCATTCAACGAACAGAACTAGTGATCCTTTTTAAAGATCATCAAAGAAATTTGGAGATCCAGTTTACTAAATCAGCTTTGCTGACCTAAGCATTAAAATACTGAGCCCCAACTCTTAAAAATCATCAATACCCTCAACAGTTCATCTCAAATATGTTAATAATCTAGATTTTGTTTGATTTTGCCTTTCAGCCATTCCATTTTTCAAGCTCAGCTCTCCCAACTAGCGTTCTCTGCAATCAAAATTAGTAATATGCTTTCAAAGAATGAGGCATACATAAAATCAGGATGTCCACTGAAGTGGAAGAGCCCAGTTCTGAAGGATGGCACCATGCACAGTGAAGTGTGCACTGGAGTCTCATTCGGCAAGGCTACCCATTCCATCCTCATCAAGGTTCAAAGCAAGTCTAATTATGCGACCTCCCAAAACAGAAGTCAACAAAGAGCCAACAGACTGACCAACACACTCCAAACCAGTGCAAAGAAAAATAAATCAGTGCAAAGAAAAAGAAATAGATATTGAAAACTGGTAAGTATGAGCTGTGAGACTCAGTATTCTGACAATGCAGCAAGATCATTGTTTTTGAGGTGGAGGAACTCTAACATTCAAAGAGTGTTTTTTGTCACAAGCACCCTTAGCAGAAGGGCTTGCACCTACTTGCAGAAGAGGCTGTAGTCTCTGCTGCTCCATTGGTAGAATACACATAATCATATTAATATAGGGAACATGAATATATAAGCACAGTGAAATCTGATGGCTTGAACCACTCTGAGGCAAACCCTTAAATACCAGAAATGTCATTTTATCAAACTGACACTAGTTTGCACTGAAGCAGTGAAAAAAGGAACGTAGTAAACTGTGCTTCTATGCACGGTTCTCAGAATCATAGAATCACTTACACTGCTTTATATTGCTGTACTAAATATAACTTCATGTTAGAACTGAATTAAAGCATACTTAATATTTAATTTTGCTATTTACATTTTCTTCTGGACAGTTCTTATTCAGCTTGTGGCATGTGTCAGTGTGACAGCACTTGTCAGATGCATCACTGATCTGCCTGATATTTTACAGGTGATAAGAAATAAGTATTTCTGAGTTCATTTGTTTGGGAAAAGGGGATGTAGAAATGTATGTACACGTGTGACTTCATATGTATATGCATGTATACATAAATATGTAGTTATACATTTGTGACTAACAAATTATTTTGTCTGAAGACAGTAATGCCAGCTAAAAATTTAGATGTTTGTGATCTTAATTTTCTAAGGCAAATCTTTGCTAAGATTCAATGCTACCAGAAAAAATCAAACACTCTATCAGACAATCAAAAAAAGGTACAGAGCCTCTGTACTTGAAGAATAAATATATTAAACCACCTCTAAACCTGAATACCAGTATGACACGTGATGATATTTTGCTTAAAAGAAATAAGGATTGGAAAAAAAATGTAAAAGAAATGAAAATTTCTGGTGATTTATCCTCAGTTTTCTCTTCACCTCTATTTCCAGCTCCCCCTTTTCTTATTCCTATGCATCAAGGGGAGCAAAAACACATTAAAAAAAAAGGCCAGAAACCTGACCTAAATCTGCAGATTTTGAGGGGCAGACCACAGGCTGCTGAACAACATCTTCTGGGGGAGCATCCGCACAGATTGAGCCTCCAAAATCCTGCTTTTTTCCCTCAAAATCATTTGAGCCATCACAGTGCTGTGGTTTTTGTCTGCTCAGCACAGACAACAAATTCAGAGCTATTCCAGCTCTTTGTAATTGGAAATGCTATGCAAAAAATAAAATATGTCAACAGTTCCCTCTGCCTGCCTAGCATCTTGAAAGGCTGGTGGACCATTATATTTTTGCCCCGTGACTTAAAAGAATTACAGCCGCAGCAGTTATTGGGAGAGCAGCTGGTTCAGAAAGCTGCTATGGCTAAACCTGTCAGAGCTCATGAGTAAACATAACGTGAGTACAGACGCTGTACCGAAGGAGGAAATCAATTGCTTTTTCTCCAAAATAAAAGGAAGAGTTTTGCTCAGGGCAATGTGGAATATAAACGTGCAACTGTTCCACATTAGCTGCAGCATTCTTCTTTTTACCACCCAATTTTCCCTTTTATTCTACGGCAAACAGTTGAGGTTCTCTATTGCACATTGGGGGCATCCAAACTGGAAATCATTAAAATATAGATTTCATTTATAGTGGACCTTCTGTGAGTGGAAGGAAAGATTGCCACAGCTTCCTGAGTATATGATTTAATGATGTGTTCTGCATTTTCTTAATTTTCCACATTTTAAAGGCCTCTGTTCTCTATTTGCTGGAGGAGGGCTCTTTCCAGAGGCACAGCACACATTGCAGTCCTAAAATCCAGAATGCCCACAAGCAGAACCTGGATAGATGCAGGGGAAGGAGAGGGTACTTTGCACTTGGATCATTTATTTTCTCATAAATGCACAAGTTCTGTAAACAGGAAAGCTAAACCTTTAGCAAGGCACTTGATTCCAAATGGCATGATCTTTAACAAAATGCAGCACTGAAAGGCAGCCTTCGCTAACGGTGCTTTGGGACCAAACCGTGACGTGTGTCTTCCTATTGCCACCCATTGAGGTCCGTGGACATCTGTGGACATCTCCTTTGCAGACTAAGAGGGAAATCTGACTTTTTTGGGTGACTTTATGACCTTGGCAGTGACCAAAAGCCAGCCAGGGCGGCTCAAACCCTGCACTTCCCAACCCAATGAATTGGTTTGGGCTTCTCACTGTTTCCTGTAAGATCACAAACCATGGTGCAAATGCTCTGTGCATGAGTTAACTTTGGGTTGCAGCTGCAGTGCACAAGCAAAGGCACGATGGGAACATGCAGCATCCCCTCAGGGTTTCCTCTCCCAAAGAAGCAGTGAGTTACACTGTACAGACTCGTTGCTGAGACACAGGGCTAGAAATCTTTTGTGCATTTTCATTTTGATTTGACCTGAAAGCTTGCTTGTAGGTTTGTTTCTTGTGTGTTTCCTTTTTTTAAAAAAAAAAAAAAAAATCTATTTTATTTTAAAGCAAATAGTTGAAAAATGTGGAGAGAAAAAAAAAAATGCTATCGTTTAAATAACATATATAATCCAAGAATGAGCTGTGCGGAGTGCATGTCTGTTATGTATAACTCAAATTTATACCCATGGCAGAATGAAATCATCACTTAAAATAAAGTCAAATGTCCATTTTTCAGATTTAATTAAGACATCATTTTGATGGAGGCTAAGCTAACATAAACAAGCCAAGAGAGGCAATATGAAGAATGAACTGCATATAAAACCTGGAGCTCGTTTGTATGCCTGAGCTGCATGACTGAAGCTGAACAGTGTAAGTGTCTTACATTGAGTTACAAGTGTTTTTTGCTGTGGTTTAACTTAAGAAAGGTAAATATGAAAGAGCTATTTTTAAAAATAATGGGCGGAATGAACTCTGGCAGCCTTGCTCCCATGTTTTTATCTCTCTTCACTTCAGAGGGCTCTCCCTGGATGTGAAGCTTCCTATATATTCCCAGGCATCTACACTGCAGGGAAAGTCCAGAAGGCACTGGCAAGGTCTGTTGGCAAGGGAGACTTTGAGTATATTCGCTTGAATTTATAGAAAAAATATAAATGGAAACCATGCAAAGCTCCTTTTTTTTTTTTTCCTCCCAGCTGATTAAGGCTCCCTGAAAAGCCAGTGGGAGGAAGGCTCTCTGAAAAGCAATTACTCCTTGTGGCTTCCTTAGTCTATGGAGGGACAACTGGCAATTTTTAGTATTGCTAAAATAACAAAAATCACATCATTGCCCCAAAGCACACAAACATCTAAACAAATATGAATGTGAAAATGCCTTGAGTTCTGACTGAGGTGTTGATCAGAGCCTCTCTGCTACCTGATCTACTAGATACAGAGGAAAACTCTGCAAAAATACTGAAATATCTGCTGGGTCTCGCAAACTTTCCTGGAGCTTTGGCAGCCAAGACTCCTGGGAATTCCAATGACACCCTAAAAGCTGAAATGAAGTAGCTGGCAGCCCAGCAGGCATGGCAGAGCAGAGCAGACATCACTCACCTACCAGATAATCATGACCAAGAGAAGACAGTTCGCCAAAATGCCATAAGCTATCATAAAATATACACGAACCAGGGTGGCGTGCTGGACCTAAAACTTGCCCCATTGTATTCAAGGGCTGTGAACCACTTTTTCCTTATTCCCTTCCCTCCCAAAACCATTAAAGGATTAATACAAAGGTCACAAAGAAATCTGTATCGATTTAAAGGGGGCTTTTTTCCCCTCATACAGCCCTGTTGTGAATATTAAGGGACATTTACATCAAGCATACAACAGAAATAAGAGATACGCTGCATCTTGCGCAGCCCCAAGACTTTACCTTCTACAACTCCCTAGATGAAAAACTGAGGATTCAGAGCGTGCCGAATTTCATCCTGAATTTAACCAAAATCACCATGGTGCCACCCTGACTCCAAAGCCCAGATGTGCCCATTCTCACCCCAACTCCCACCCAAAGGCTCGCCGAGGGTGGGCAAACATGTGGCACCTCGGCGAGGTGTCGGTGCGGGCTGCAGCTGGCTGGAAATGATTTGTGGCAGCTTTGATTGCACGCGGCTACCATACACTTAACCTATTTCCGAAATACTGAAATTACTGCCAGGCGTGGGACCCATTCCTTCATACTCAGGGATGGCTGTCGTAAATAATCCACTTTGTAACGCCGTTCACTGGTTAGCAGCCGGGTGCCCCCACGCACCGCAGAGCTGCTGGGGTGTACAAAGACTTGGAAGGAACCTGGTGGCATCCGCTCAGCATCAGCTCGGTGTCTTCTCTTGCGTTTCACTGGTCAGTATTTAATCTGGGGCAAATTTGTTGAACTGGAGTACAAAGGTGCATCCCCCATATTAATTTTTTCTTCCCTGTGTTAGCCAAATCTCTGGAATGTTGCTTTCTGATCCCTTTCCTGTAGCTTTTGTGCTATACTCAGGGTCTGATGAACCTACCCATGAGGTCTTTCTCTTAACTCAGACTGACAGAAGAAGGAAGTCTGGACACAGAGATTCACACCCACACTGCCAGTCCACACAGGTTCCTTTCATTGCAAACCTCGCCTTTAGACTTTCAGTATCTAAAGGGGGGCCATGAGAAGGAAGGGGACAGATGTTTTAGCAGGGTCTGTGTGATGGAACAAGGGGGAATGGTTTCAAACTGAAAGAGAGGAGATTTTAAACTGGATGTAAATAAGAAGTTCTTTACAATAAAGGTGATGAGGCACTGGCATGGGTTGCCTAGAGAGATGGTGGATGTCCGATCCCTGCAGACAGCCAAGGTCAGGCTGGAGAGGCCTCTGAGCACTGATGGAGCTGTGGGTGTCCCTGTTCATTGCAGGGCAGTTGGACTAGATGGCCTTTAAGGTTCCCATCCAGCTCGAATGACTCTATGATTCTATTATGCTGGTGCTGATTACAGAGACTTTTAAATTGGCCCTTCCATTTTGAATGAGGAAAATCAAAGAACAATACCTTAATTTTAAAAGGAATAGGCAACTTGGTGAAAACATTTCTCAAGGTTAGTACCAACACTTTTTCCTTCTGAAATAATTTCTGAAAATGAAAATGATGAGATCATCAGTTAGTTTCATCACTTTCAAACCCATCCTTGGGTTCCCAGTGACTTTCATATTTTAGATGTAAGGTAATTTGGTAAGTTAAAAATATTACCTCCCATTTTCTCCACTCTTTCTCAAGTCCCTGTGTCTCATGCACAGAAGTGTGTGTAATCGTTGTCTTTGCAAAACAAAATCTTTGCAGAAATGGCAAAAACTGCCTTCCACTTCCCAGCTGTGTATTCCCATTTATCAAAACCTTGTGGGCACTGCACAGGCTGCAACATAGAGCCTGGTATAGCTGGGTCAGGTAATGGGGCTGTCACGTAGAGAACTAACTTTTCCCTCATTAAACAGCAAAACCAAGGCTGCAGTAAAACTAGCAGCAACTTATTTTATGAAGTGTGAACCAATAAACCAGTGCGTTTAGATTACGCAGGTTACTTCTCTTACGGAGTCTAGCAGAGTGCAATTAGGATCAGGATTTTTTTCCTCATCCTCAGATGTGTTGTTTTAGTGCAACTGGGGATACATGCAGATGCTGGACCTTCCATCAAGTCAATATTCCATCACACTCCATGATGGGAAGGCTGGAGGTGCATGGAAGCATCATCAGAGTCGATTGATCCCCAATAGAAAACCCAGTGTGGTGATTTTAATATTTGAACATTGTATTTGTAATAACCACTCCCCAAACCCTTGTAAATTTTTCATGGTGTGAGCATCCTTGCAGTCTGAGTATTGCATCCATAATAAAGCCCTCCCCATCCCAAAGTGGCTGCAGAGGAATCCTATTCTGCGAGGCGCTTGCCAACGCTCACCTGACAGCTGGGAGCACGAGTGCCTTTCATTGCACACTCTCACTTATCTGTGTTCATTTTTCAGCACATCTCTAACAGCAAACAGTATTTTTGGTAGGAAGCTGCGTGTTTCGTATTAATGCTCTCCTCTGGGGAAAAAAGAAAAAAAAAAAAAAAAAAAAGGATTGATCTGAAAAAGAGTCTGTCCAAATCCCAGCGATTAACCAGCGGTATAAATCTCTGTAAGTGGAGTAACAGCACCTTATCGCCTTCTCCCCCAGCTCTGGTTGTGTTGTCATCCACTTCTAACATATTTTATTTTCTTCCCCATGTATTTTTCCAGTACTAAAAAAAAACCCTCTTGCTTTTTTAAGTCCTACCTAGAAAATTTTCAGTTACATCATTTGCACAAATATGTTGTTGTTAACATTGAAAAACCTCTTTGCTTGCAGTTGTATATTTTATTTGGCTAAAAATGTGCTCATGTCTAATACATCACATGTCCTCTGGTGATACTATTTAAGCTAGAAATTCCAAAACTCACAAATACCGAATAGCCAAATGTTCCAGAGCTGTACTCGTATACTAAACATGTAATATATCTCCTCCTTCTCCAAACAGAAATAGATTTCTCTCTGATTTGTTTGATAAATTTGACCCAAGATTTCCATTTGGAGTTATTGGAGTTCCTACTGTTTTTCTGCATGTTGGTGGGCCAAGCCCTAATCACCCAAATCTCCCAAGGAGGCCATAAATTACGGCAATGAGATGGTGCTTTGTATTCCTCCTGCTGCAGGACGCGGCGAACTCGCAGCCGCGTATTTTGACAGGCATGAATTTAATTCATTGTTTTATGACAGATGGGAAAAGTGTACATGCTCATAGTGGAGATTTACGATCATTTGGGTCTGGAGGATTCTATAATTTGCAAGTAACGTGAAAACAGATGGATAGACAGACACCAAAGCGCAGGCTGACCTGTATATTCTCACCACTGGTTACAAATGGGATCCATATGCCTGGAAGTCTCTCTCGGAGAGATCTTCATTAGCACAGGCTCCCAGATTGCAAAAAGCACAGCTCGCTCCACGCAGCTGAGAAGTCACATTGCTGAAGCCTTTGTTCGTGTTGTTGCCTCAAGTGTGAACACGAAACCAGAGTCGTATCCGTGTGATGGACATCAGTGCTGAGAACAGGCACCTTTCCCTCGCCAAACTGCCCCTTTGGGCAGACTGCTGGAGTTCCATTCTCATAAGCCAAGGAAAGGGCTTAACTGTTTGTTGCTCATCTCCACATCCATGCAAAGTATCCAGATTCGTTGGGATAAACGTGTGATCGCTTGTGCTTTGTGAATTTTAATGGATGTTAGTGATGTCTTTTTCCAAGCACTGCTCAGCTGTAAAATATTTTTCATGCCTTTGCCTTACAAATGAAATAAGGGTGACGGAAATGTGTATGAATTTGAAATATTCCAGAATGAATGCTTATTGATGGGAGGAAGGGATGGATACTCTTTCACTGTTACTACCCAGAATGGGACGTTTGTTTTTTTAACCAGTTAAAGACCGCAAGATGCTGAAAAGACATCACAGACATCATGCAATTTAAATCCAATGTTAAGTGTATGACTGTGCTTTTTCCCATTGCAAACCAATTTATTTATGTAGGAGGACATGTGTGTCAATGTCTCTAAATAACAGACTGCAAGTAAGCCATCCACATGTGGACGGACCAGGTGCACGCATTCAGAACTGGAATTTCAAATAGACTCAGAGAAAGAAGCATGCCGAGATTTTGTCAAGTGTTGACAACACTTTGCAATCTGTTATACTGCTGTAGTGAAGAGCTTTTCTTTCAGTACTCTTGGCAAGACGACGTTAACACAAGCTTCGTGCAGTTGGAAAAGCAGGAATAATACCAAAGAGCTTTGCAAGAATCAGCCTGGCAAGATGAAGGAGATGGCTTTACTGCAGAACACGTGTGCACTGCACATCTCCCTAACTGTGAATCACAAGAGTGGCATGGGAATGCCTGCATGGGTTGGCTCAGTATCTGCGTTTTTTTTCTTGATATGAACCAAGTTTGGGTAGGGAAGAGAAGCCAGGATTCTTTAGCATCCATTCTTTAGCCTTACAGCACCCCAAATCCCCTGGCAGGCATGGTGTACAACTCTCAGACACAAGCCACGTTTCTACAGTGTTTTCTACCAATTTCATATTTTACATGCACACAGTAAAGCCACCATGTCTAACCCTGCTATGGTCCCACTTCTTTAAAAGTCCACTCCTTTCCCTGGCTAAAGCAGGACATCAGACCAAATCATTGCCGCCCAGGTTGAACCAGCAGCCTCCAGAGCAGTCACATGGAAATGCCTTCATTTGCACCTTAACCATCCCAGAATTTTGCATGTGTGCACCAAGCCCTTCCAGTGTGGGTACACCAGGGGCTTTCCATCATTTCCATTGTTCCCAACAATCAAATGGGAGCTTTGTCACACAGGGCTGTTTGCCATGGTAGCAGCAACATGTCCAGCCACAATTCGAGCAGCTGATGGCTTCTGCTAAAGTCATCATCCCTTAGAATGAAAGCATCATGGAGTGGTTCAGATCCACACAGCATACACCAAGTTGGCTCTGCATGAAGGCCCAGCACACCATTCCCACAGCGTAGAGCATGAAAATCTGTTCTGGTGCACAATTAGAAGGTTTTAATAGGAACACAAGATGGCTAGCTTAAATTCAGCAGAAAAAAAGCTTGGCTATGGAAACGCTATGTCCTATGGTATATTGCTTCAGCTTAGCATCATAGAATCATAGAATCATTAAGGTTGGAAAAAAACCTCAAAAATCAATAAGTCCAATCATCAACCCATGCTCACCATGCCCACTAGTCATGTCTCAAAGATAACTTCACCCTCTTGCTAGAGACCAGCCACTCTCTGAGAATCAGTTGAGATCTCACCGATATCCAACCACCAGAAAATAACTGGAGTAAAAGAAATTCAAAGCCCTCCACCCGTGCCATGATTAAAAACACAGAGCTGGCACAATCTCATTTCAGTACTATGGGATTCAGCCTTCTTGCCTGGAACAGATGAGCTCTGGTGACCCTGGATGAGATGGCCAGAGGGTCCTTGGTCAGAGCCATCCCCTTCATCCCGGCAGCCTGCCAGGAACCTGGGGAGCAGTGCTCAGCTCGGGGTGGTGGCAGAGTGGAGCCCACTCCTGCTCCCACATCCCAGCCTCACAGGGTGTTGATTCACATGCGTCAGTAGATTAAACTTTAACTGCTTTGTTTTACAGCCTGGAGTTTTAAAATAAACTGGAATCAGAGACAGTTTGCTTTAATGCACTGGCTATAAACTATGACAGCTCTGCAACTGCTCTGCTCTGCATCCAGGGGCTGCATGGAGTGGTTCTCAGGATGTTCTCAGAGGTTCTGAAGGATGCTCTGCTGAGATGGTAACATCAAGTAGAGGAAGGGATCCCTGGACTGATGTGTGGACTGATGTTTGGGGCACTGGGAACCTATAGATTTGTTTCAGGTGTCCCCAAGCTCTGTTCCTGCAGTTCAGGCTCCCAGCATCCAGTGCTTGGTACCAATGTGGCATAGCCCCAACTCCTTGCTGCTGGAGATGTCCCTGTACCATTGGTTTACACCAGGATTGACAAAAGCTATGGAGATGCAAGACTTCCTCCAGGAGATGCCTACCAAGCTTATCCAAGTGCCCACACTGCCTTGGTTCAACGCTTCTGGTCAATCTCAAAAAATACAAGTTCAACTTGGAATTGTGTTGCCCAGTGCAAGCCCTGTTTCAGTGCAAGCTCCCATTTCTTGTCGTAGGTCCTGATGATAGGGCTTTTGCAAACAGATCCAGGAGGGTATTTCTGATCATAAGTGAAAGCAAGCAGAAAAAACTAAATGCGCTGTGCAGCTGTTTATCCAAATTATATCATGTTCTACTCTCAGCTCTGGTTTTCTCAGTAGTTAAACAGAATCAGAAAATCATTAAGGTTGGAAAAGACCACTAAGATCATCTAGTCCAACCACCAATCTGTCTACAACACCTCCAGGGATAATGACTCCATCACCTCCATTTTGGCTGAAAAAATCCATTGCAAAACAGCGTTTTGTTTGGCTGGAAACGAGTGCCTAACTCTCCAAAACAAAACTTATTTCTCCAAGATTCCCAATCTGTGCCATTGTGCAATGAAAAACACCGCGCTCCGCCGTATTTTTTTTTATTGCAATACTTCGGATAAAATATATCCAGCTATCATTTAAAATAAGAGCTGCTCTCAGCTGAATGCTGGCAGACAGCGCATGCCATAAATCCTCCCGCGGCACATTCCTCGCTGCCCTGTGGACCCACTGTCCGGATCAGGAGAAAAACACTGAATTTGTTGCTATATTATTCCAGCATAAGGTACTAATATTAGGCCTGGAGGAAGCCGTCTTGCACAAACACGTTTCGATCTTTTAAATTGTGGCTGGTCAGGGAACACCGCTGCAAAAACCAACAATGTTTTACCGACACTCGCTGTATTTGCCCCCCTCTAAAAGACGGACCGAACCCACAGCTTTTCTTCTCCTTTGCTGGTTTGCAAAGTTTCGAGTTAGCTTTAGTTCTATTTTCCCAAAACGTTGACAATTCACTCCAAATAAAAAGCGGGTTTAATATTTCATGAGAAATACCTTCTCCAAACAGCCATGCTGGGAAGGTAAATAAATGCAAGGTTTCTAGCAAGGAGCCTATAGGAAACCACGCTTTATTTTTCTATGATAAATCATTTACTTCGCAAACGGCCTATATTTTGTGAGTTATGGACATCAGACGAATAGCTGTCTAGCTTTCCCAGCACTTGCCTACGCCATTTCTTTTTTCTCATAGGAGAGCTCTTTGTGGCACTCGTTTCATTATTATTAACTATTAGCTGCCGCTGGAGAAATGGTGCAGTCATCCCACAATGGAGAAACAGTGAGCCCATGGGAGTGTCTGAGAGCACAGCCCATCTCCCAAAAGATCCCAGCAGCTGCTGGATGCATAAAAACACCCCCAGGAAAAAGGCAGGGCTCAGGGGGGTTTCTATTCTAAGCTTTCTGCTTTCATGGTTTTTGGGCTAGGGACACGTATGCTTTCAAAATAATTAAGAGTTTGATTTTGCTGTTTCTCCAGGCAGATATTCTGGACTGGACTGTTAAGAAAATTCCCCTTCATTCCGGTATATAACATTTCATGGGCATGGTGGGGATGGCTTGATGGTTGGATTAGATCTTAGTGGTTTTTTTCTGACCTTAATGATCCGATGGCTTTATGATTCATGTTGGATGTTAGGAAAGTCTTCTTCTCCCAGGGAGTGAGGCAGTGGCACAGCTGCACAGGGAGTGGTGGGGTCACCATCCTTGGAGGTGTCCCAGAGCCATGGGGATGTGGCACTGAGGGATGTGGGCAGTGGGCACGGTGGGGGACGGACTGGATGATCTTAGAGGTCTTTTCCAACCTTGGTGATCCTATGATTGTGATTTAAAATGTCCAAAATACTGCTTTACAATGTCCAAAATACTGCTTTACAATGGTTATCAGACAATAAAAGCCATGGAGACACCGTGAAGCATGGGTAAGAGCCTGTCTGCAGGGCAAGAGACAGCTCTCATAGAGTTAAAGTATCTCATGGAAAGGAGCAGATGCTCTGGTGGGAGCAATAGTTTTGAGACACAATAGTTGGAGTAAAGCAGAAGTCTAAGAAAACATTGTTATGGGTTTCAGGACACTAAAAAGAAAACAGAACTGGCGTTTATTTTAATTTTGCTCCTTGGAAATTTCCAAAGCATTTGTTTTACGCTGTTTCAGAATGAAAACAAAGCCTGAGATCATGACATGTCCAAAGTCAAAAGCCCCGGTGCTGTTGGGATCTTGCAAAACAACTGTTTCCTTGTTTCTTCCCTACATCTCTCAGCTTGGGAAGCATGCTTGGAAACAAGAGCAGGGCTCTGTGCACAAACCAGGCTCAGGTGGGACCCAACCTGCCCCAGCACCCTGCACATCCCCAGAAACACATCCTTCACAGCCTGGGAGTCCATGGGGAAATTGGTTTGGGGGAGTTTCTGCAGCTCAAAAAAATGTAAGGGACATTCACGCAAAGCCATTTCCCAGCAGAAAGTGAGGGACAGTTTTGAAATCTCCATCGTTATGTTTCCTGATGTCTAATTACATACGGTTCCATTTAACCTCTCAACGTTAAATCACAGCCGGAACTATATGGTCTAAGAGAACTACCTGAAAAGAAAATAAATGGCATATGCAATCCCCTGAACTTGGAGCCCATCTCAGTTTACAATATTAGTTTTTAAAAGGATATTTAAAACAACATGCAGCAGTTAAAACCCATTTAGTTTGCTATTTACCTTCCAGTCCTCCCCTCTGCCTTTCCCCTAAAGCCATAGGTCTCATAAATGCAAAAAAACAACTGACATGTGGTATTTTTTAATGCTATGGAAGGTGTGTGACAGAATCTCGAAAGTTTTGAAAGCGGACCACATTCAGCTGAGCACAGCTAGATCTCAGAGCCCAGGCCAAGACATGAATTAGAGTTTATAATGCTACAGAGAGAATACCGAAGAATTAAAAGAAAAACATTTCAGCTTGAGTAGGAAAATTTTCTGTATTCTATTTTACAGCCAACCATAACTTTCATGAAATGAGTTATGCTTTCTGTTATTGGCATGTTTTTCAAGTTAAATAAAAGCTGTTTTCCAGGAGAGGCACTGGTGAATCTTGCCTCGCAAATCATTCTCCCCTCTCTAAGCCACAATCTCTGCCTCTGATCTATATTTTTCATACCCATTTAAACGAGTTAACCTCACACCTTCCCTCCCAGCATCTATACTAGCACCCTAGGGTGTCCTTGCCACCCTTGCACATCCTCCCGACATCAGCTGCCACGTGGACATGCTGACATCAGTCACAGCTCCAGCCCTGAAATACTTCATTAAGCCACAGCTCCATGCAGTGCGCCCTTCCAGCTCATCACCATAACGTGTGCTTGGTGTTGTCAGCATAAGTGTTTGAATGTGGGACACAGCACAATTGGAGCCCGAAGCAGAATGTGTCCGCATAAGTGCAGAACGGTGCTTCCTAACAGCTTTGTAGGTTAAATGCTTTGTGCTGAAAAGCTTTTTCATCAGGATAGGTAGTTCCATCAGAGTCACCACCTCTTTGGGAAAAACCTTACCTCCACAGTGTTTGTTTTAAGAGAAGCTATTTCAAAATGAAATATTTCATTTAGAAACACCATTGGAGTCCAAATGTTTCAGGCATGAGAACTCCAAAGTATTTCATTTAGAAAACAGAGTGACTTTCCTGCAGCATACATAATCCTGAACTTCTGACTCCACCAAACAAGCACCAAACTTTTCCACTGGATGGAAATTATTCTGCTGGATGTAAAGTCACAGCTTTTCCATTATTTAAGTTGTTGTACATCTCTGTGCACAGTCAGAGCCCTTGATGTTGGTCGCACCTGCTTGGCTTTTTGCTGGTTTTCCCCAACAAGAACATCCCCAGCTCAGACAGCAGCACCTCTCCTTGCTGTCCTGATGCACTTTAGAGTGTTGCTCCCTTCCAGAAACCCAGCCACAGAAAGCTGAAGCTCCCTGCAGGAGTCTGTCCACCTATATACTTGTGTGTTCATAGGGAAGGACAGAAGCATCTGTGTCACTTAATAGCATCAGAGCTGCTGACAGCCCATCACCAACGCAGAAGGGGAGAAGACTGCCATTTTCTTGCCATGCATACAGCTCTTTACAGCTCCCTCTCAATAAGTTTCTTCCAAGACTGAATGAACCCCAAGGTCAGCATTGTTGCTCACATCCCAACAGGTCTGGAGGTATCCCCCTGAGCAGGATAGCTGGGCTAAACCCATTGTTAACTCTGACCCAGAGCTGTTTGCTATGCCCTGAGGCAACAGCAGCACAGCCAAGAGAGATAAAAACTCCTTACCTTACCTCTGTGATGGCCACTCCTCCAGCAGACAGCAGAGATCCTCTCGCACCTCTCATCCAGCACAGAGAGCCTCAGTGCTTCACGGAGATGTTGCTTGGCTAGTCCTGGACGGGAATAGATAGGAAGGGAGTCAGAAACCCAGAAGAGACTGGAATGCAATGGTCAATTACAGGGATAAATTCATCCATTTGGGATGTGACAGTTCTAGTGGTTTAGACTCATTTTCCAAAACCCAGCACTGGGATGAGCAGTTAATACCAGACGTTCAGCTGCTCCAGACACTTGAATAGGTTTTGGACATGAGGGAAAAAAATTGTGTATTAGAGAGAGGGTTTGTGGTTAAAGCATTAAGCTGGGATGCAGCTCCAATTTCATAACCGAGCCCTGACACAGACTTCCTGCAGCCACGCTTCATCTCCAGCCTACTCACCGTGATCCCCAAATGAGACCCTCCCAAAGACTGGGTCTGCATTGAGCACCAGGGCACATCCTGAGTGCCAAGCACAGCCTGGCATTGTTCCCTTAAACACGTTGCTGTTGTACACATAATGACCAAAGGGGGTCTCATCTGCAAAGAGGAGCATCAGGGCTCCATGGTCATAAACCCACCGTTAACGTGCATGTGTGGCCAGCATCTCCTGTGAAAGCTGTGATCCAAGCCAACCATGCAATGAGTTGCTCTGACTTCCTGCTCTGACTTCCCCACAGTTTTTGAACCTCTCCAGCTTGCCGTTTAGATCACAGCCCCTCTCCAGTCTTGAACAATGAAAAAATGCAGTCTTTCCTACTCAGATGCGTGAATTTCTAAAGATAGACATGAATAACACTCAACCTGTTGAGAAGTCTTGGTGATAGAGAAGAATCCAGATCAGCTCATCTTTATTTTCTTTCCTGTGGGGAAAAGAAGAGCACTGTCAGGCAATTACTGCAATCTCTCCCACCAGGCAGCACGCAGACATCCAGCACCAAGCAAACATCTTCACAGCACTCAAGCTATCCTAACCCAGAGCTCTACATCTTGGGTCTCATTACTTCAGAACAGGATGTTCACCACCTTTCATCCCATCTCATCCTACCCCATACAATGCCACCCCCTCCCACCTCATCCCATCTCAATCCCACCCCACCCCAATCCTATCCATCTCATCCCACCCCAATCCCATCCCACTTCGCCCCCTCCCGATCCCATCCCATCCAAATCCCATCTCATCCCAATCCCATCCCATCCTAATCCCATCTCATCCCAATCCCCCCAATCCCATCCCATCACACCCCACTCCATCCCACCCCATACCATGCCATCCCATCCAATTCCAATCCCATCCTATCCTCTCCCATCTCATCCCATCCCATCCCATCCCATCCCATCCCATCCCATCCCATCCCATCCCATCCCATCCCATCCCATCCTGCTTACACCACTCAAAAAACATCAGATATTGTCCTGGGTGAAACTTTATCTTTCCCCAAACCAGCAGCGTGTCCTCCCTGTGTCCTTCCCCCACAGAAGGAAAGTCTCATTTCACATGCTAGCAACCAGCTGTCCATAAACTAGACAAACCAGAATATGCACAAAGTGCAGCTCAGAAACAGAGCTTCAGCATCTAGACAGATTCAGGGAACTAGGGATCTCAGGTGCTTATGTGTTTTTGAACATCACGGCTTTTATTTTTTAGAAAATTTTTAGAACATTTTAGGGCATTTAGAACATCTTTTATTTACTCTTTTTCCAATAACGTTAACTGCCAGCCAGTTATAAAACATATACAAAATACAATGAATTAGGTCATCAGGGACCAGAAAGCAGCCTAGAATATTATAAGCACATAAAGAGGAGCATGTGTGTGGGAGCCCCTTTCACCTTATTGATCTGGGACTAGAGCCAAAAATATTTTTGGGCATATAGAACTTCACGCACCTAAATTCTGGGGGCTTAATATCTAGAAAAGAATAGTCAGTGAGGAGAATTTTCCTGGTATTTTGGGAGTTCCACATAGGATCCTAGAATCACGAATACTGGAAAAGATCTCTAAGCTCATCCAGTCCAACCATCAACCCACCCCCACTATTCCCATTGCCCACGTCCCCCAGTGCCACATCCCCATGGCTCTGGGACACCTCCAGGTGACCCCACACTCCCTGGGCAGCTGTGCCAGTGATGAATGATGAGCAGGACCCTTTCCATATTTCTTGCTCCCATTAGAATCTCTTAGAAATGAAATCAACTCTCTTCACACCCCAAGGTGAGAAATGTCACCGTTGGATCATCAGCGAGTCACCAGCAGCAGCAACAGACTCAGGGTGCCACATCATGGTGCTGCTGTGGCAATGAGCCTTACTAGGCAGAACTGGAAAAAAACAACCAAACTCACCTTTTTCTAGAGAACAATCAGGGAGACAAGCCTCAAATGAAGTTGCATTCAAACCAATAACAAACACTTGCATGATCTTCTCCATGTTTATCCCAACAAGCTCATCGTGGGGAAACAGAAGCTGGTGCAGGCATGGCCATGCTTATTATTGAGTTAGTTCTTACAAAGGACAACAGAACATTTTTTAGCTAATGGTTCCCATAGTGAAGCTAGAAATATTATTTTAATTGACAGAGCAGGTTATCAGTGCAGCAAAATATACCTTGCCCTGGCCATAGACATGCAGGAGGGGTGGGAAGGAGGAACAACACTTAAAGGAAAGAAACCCCCCAAAGTACAGGGATCCCTGGGCTCAGTCAGGTCTCAGGCATCCATTTCATTGAATCATAGAATCATAGGACACTGAGGTTGGAAAAGACCACTAATAGCATTCAACTATCAACCCACTACCATCATTTCTTCCATCCCAGCCCATTCCTTTCTCCTGCAGAGAAGAACCCTATCCACACCTGAACCATTCTTCAGTGCACTCTACAGACCCCCCCGTGAGCCTCTCATGACTTACAAAGCTTACAGGGCAAGCACAAAGCATATATGGAATAGAAATCCCAACTGCCCCATTCCCTCCAGCTCAGGCAGAGCAGCACTCAGCAGTAATGTACTCAGCATCCACATGCTGAATTTGTTTTGGTTGCCACACTCTGCAGATTGCTTGAGGTCCAAGACTAAAGGAATCATTTTGGGAGGACAGAAAAGGGGAAAATTAGAGTAATTTTGCTAAGTGGTGATTGTCCTGCCCATGCACAGACAGTTGATGTATTGGAGTGGATTATTTTCTTAGAAAATAAGCATTGTGGGTTTTCAGCCTGGCTTCCCAAAGAGGTGGGGTTGGTGTAATCTCTCAAGTGCAAATCTCTCCACCAAAGCCAAAGTCTCTTCCCATAGCTTCCCAGTCTGCGAGCCAAGCCAAGGAAGTTAGAGCTCAACAAATTAGGGGAGAATAAAGCAAAAACCAGCAATTACCCAGTGTAAAGAGACTATATTAGCATTTCTGCTCTGAGGGAAGGGACATCTCTCAAGCAGCTCCAACTATTGCTTGTTTCTCTTTTTCTGCTTTTTGTTGCTGACCACCCATAGCACTGCTCAGCTCTGGCAGGCTGCCCACTGATGAGTTTTCCACACCCCATCAGCTTGCTGGCAGACAGAGGGAGCTGCATCCAACTCAGCCCCTGCCTTTTAGCACTGCCCTGCTCTGCAAGTCTGTTTGTTCTTTTTCACCTTGGTTCCTGGGAAGCCAAACATCTGATGTTGGGGTCACACTTGAAGGAAATGACAATCCCAGCTGAGGACACTACATAGCTGCTGGTGTCTAAAACTCCTGTGCTTGTTTTGCAGTGATAAAATGCATCATATTAAATAAGAGAGAGAAAGAGAGTGGAAGAGAAAGAGAAGGAGAAAGAGAAAGAAGAATAGGACAAAGAAAATGTATAAGAAAAAGAAGAAAATGAAGAAAAAGGAAGAAAAAGGAAGAAAAAAGAGAAAAAGAGAAATGAAAAAAAAAAGACAAAAGGAGAAAGGAGAAAGGAAAAGGAAAAGAGAAAGGAAAAGAGAAGGAAAAGGGAAAGGCAAAGGCGAAAGGGAAAGGGAAAGGGAAAGGGAAAGGGAAAGGGAAAGGGAAAGGGAAAGGGAAAGGGAAAGGGAAAGGGAAAGGGAAAGGGAAAGGGAAAGGGAAAGGGAAAGGGAAGGAGAAAGAGAAAGAAGAATAGGACAAAGAAAATGTATAAGAAAAAGAAGAAAATGAAAAAAAGAAAAAAAAAAGAGAAAAAGAGAAAGGAAAAAAAGACAAAAGGAGAAAGGAAAAGGAAAAGAGAAAGGAAAAGAGAAGGGAAAGGGAAAGGGAAAGGGAAAGGGAAAGGGAAAGGGAAAGGGAAAGGGAAAGGGAAAGGGAAAGGGAAAGGGAAAGGGAAAGGGAAAGGGAAAGAAAATTAGAAAAAGGAAAGGAAAAAGAGAAAATGAGAAAAATAAAGAAAAAGAAACAGAAAGAGAGAAAGAAGAAGAAAAAAGAAAACAAGAAAGAAGAAGAAAAAGAAAAAGAAGAAGAGGAGGAAGAAGAAAAAGAAACCCAGGTGTGAAAAAGTAGTGAACAGCATGTTGGTGCCACTGAACAGTTCTGCACGTAACTGGATGAAACAAATGCAACTACATCAATAAATGCAAAGATTTTTTTTTTTTTTTCCCCTGGGCCAGAGCCTTCCCACTGAGGCTGATTTCCATCAGTCCTGCTTTGCCATATTGTGTGAGTTATTGGGTGTGCAGAGCAGGGATTGCTTTGAGCTCCAGACAAGCGGCTTGCAACATCACCAGTGCCCTTTATGTATTTTCTTTCTTTTTCCCTCCCCTTCTAATACCTGGTAAGACCTTTCCTAAAGCTTCTTAACAGCAGGGAAAAAAAAAATACAAAACCACACCGCGCTACCTGCAAGGGGGCAAGCTCTGACATTTGGTAAGGATGCAAGAAACAGAGAAACCATGCGCGTGGCTCACAGCTCTGCAGCACTTTGCACGGACTCACTGCCTCTAAACCATCATTCTTTCTGTTTTGAAAGCTCCAAGCAGGATGGAGAAAGCTGTTTGTGTGAGACCGCCAGCTCAGCTCCCAAATTCTGCCTACTGGTCCCATTTGGGATGTGGGCATGGAGCAGGGAGGTGGCACCCATGGCTGTGCAGCCCCAGGGCTTTGCGGAGCTTTGCTACTGTGTGTTAATACCTGGTAAAGCTGTGGATTTCCAGTGGGTGCCTAATCCTCACCAGCTCTAATTCCCCAGTTTAAAGGAGATTCTAAAGGAGATTCTAAAGGAGATTAAAGTTTCCCTTATCGCTTCTCATGTGTTTTAAAATTCTGATGCTGGAGAATAAAGGAGGCTGAAAAGAGCATTTTCAACTGCAGGAGTCTTATGCAGCAAATGGAGCTGCACATGGGGATGATGGGGAGCAGAGGAACAGCATGTTCTACCTGTCCCCCGTAAGCACACGATGGCAGTTGATGCTGAAAAAGGAAATAGGTGCAAGCTTCCTTGTCCTCACCATTCCCACTGCTGGGGAAAAGAGAGAATGACCCTTCAGCTCACTGCTGGCTTATTCAGAACCAACAGTGCTGTGCTTTATCAGGAGCTGTGCTGTGCTTTGGGTTCGCTTGGAGGGATTATCTGAAACTGCTGCATCCCGAGGAAGGAAAAAAAAAAAAAAATCCTCTCAGTGTTCTCTTTTTCTTTCAAATAAAAGAAAATATGATATTGGAGTTTTGCACTAAAATTATTGTAATATTCTTTATTTTACAAGCACCTTTAAAGTTCATCTTTACAGTTCCGATATTGAAACCATTGCAAAGGAATTGTTTGTGGGGATTATTTGACTTTTTATTAAAAAAAATCAAAAACAGGTGGGTTTCTCGTCATCCGCACTTAAGTTTTTAATAAAAAGTAAAAGTTCTGGCACATCACCCACTACTTCTCTTTTTTTTTTTTTTTTTTCATTTTCATTCTCTCTTTGGCCAAAGATAGGACACATCTTTTTTTGCTTTTGCATCCAGGAATGTGATTCCAGCTCGGAGCGCACGTACCTACATGCTTGGAAGTATGGAGAAAGCCTGAGTTCATCACCCCATCGTTTGCTGCACGGGGCTGCCAAAGGAGCAGGGCTCATGCAACCATGCCTGCCCCAATCCCCGTACCCCAAATGAGTGCTGAACCCCCAAACCAGATAAACAGGCTCTCCACACAAAGCCATGGTCACTAAAACTTTGTGCAGGCTCAAGGAGAGAATGGGAAATGAGTGGGAAAGAGAGACAGTGGAAAAACACGGGGAACCTTTCCGCAGGTGGGATGAGCTGGAGAGCAGCCACATGGAACCCATAGGAGGGGCTGCTTTTGCTTTGGGATGGTGCTAACACCCTCTAGCTGTTTCATTATCCCAAATTCAACTGTTTTCCCCCCGCTGCAAAGGTTTCCTGTATTTTGCTTATCGTGTTTTATTCCATCTGCTAAACTCGAAAGGAAATAAAAGTAGGGTGAAGCTCATACAGCTCAGACGAAGCTCTGAGCACTGAGGTGCACTGTGGTTTCCCATGGAGTCCTTATTCTGGTTAAACAGGTTGAAAAATAAAATAAAATAAAGTAAAGTAAAATAAAATAAAATAAAATAAAAAGAAGAAAAATAATGTGAGTTTGAGGTTCTCAGCACCCAGTGCTTCCTGCTGCAGACTTGGTCATGTATGTATTAAGGAAGGCCAGGTTGGATGGGCAGCCTGGTCTAGTATTAAATGGGGAGATTGGTGGCCCTGCATGTGGAAGGGGGTTGGAGATTCATGATCCTTGAGGTCCCTTCCAACCTGGGCCATTCTATGATTCTGTGAAGGCGAAGGGGCCCAGGATTAAGCAGTTCCATAAACATCCATCCGACAATTAGCAATGCAATACGTACCCACGCCAGCATTTTGAGGTTGGATGAACACAAATACGTAAAGCAAAACGGAATCGTTTTTTGATCCAGCTCTTTATTAACCAAGCAAATTGCTTTATTTATTTTTAACCTCTTTCCAGAATGAAAGGTGATGCTGAGAAGTCTTTGCTTGGGCTGCCCGCCCTGTGGTGTGCTTCTAACAGCAAACAGTGCCTCCAGATCATGGCACATCTTTCTATTTGCATTCTGACAGTCGAAGGGCCTGCCTGGGGCTGGTGAACCCAAGCTGACACGAGTGCAGTGCAATATTTCTCAGTGATCTGTCTGGAAAAACCCAAGGAAATAAATGGTTCTTTGAGGGATGGAGCCAGCTCTGCACAGGGAAGGCAAACAAAAAATGGTCATGCTGTAGCAACGGGAGAAAGATTGGGTGACGCTGAACGAGTGAGCGTATGGTATCACCAGAAACAAGCTCTGACTTTTTAATGAGCAAACTGATCCCAAACCAGTCAAATTCAACTTGCTTTCCACAAAGGAATCCTGTTTTCTGCCAACTTTCGTCTTGCAGAACGAATGGTCCTCCTGTGCACTGTCCAAGCAGGATGGAGGGATGGAATCCAGCATAGCCCTCACAGCCCAAAGCAGCCAGGGAAGGGCAGAGCAGGAGCAGAGGCACGTCTCCACACCTGTAGGTATCTGGGAACAGGGAAAGCTGGGGGCTGAGGAAGCCAGTGCCCAATCTATTTTCTGAGGCTGAGGGATATAGACTTCTTGGGCTATTTCCACATTGCAAACCCAGCAAAAGACCCATAAATGGTCATTCTCCCTTTGTGCTCCAGCTTACTTCTACTTGTTGTGGAAGTATTCAAAAAAGGCTGATCATATAGAATCTCAGAATTTAGAACTATGGTATCATAGACTCATAAATGTTGGAAAAGACATCCAACCCCAGCCCAGCTCACTGTGCCCACTGCCCACGTCCCGCAGTGCCACATCCCCACAGCTCTGGGACACCTCCAGTAGACCCCTGGGCAGCTGTGTCAGTGCAGAATCACTTCTGGAGAAGGAATTGTTCCTAATATCCAACCTGAACCTCCCCTGGCACAGCTTAAAGCCATCCCCTCTCATCCTATGGCCGTTCCCTGGGAGCAGAGGCCGACCCCACCTCACACAGCCTCCTTTCAGGTCACTGCAGAGAGCCATGAGAATGAGTTTCCTATTTTTTTATTTCCCTGGAGGAAAGGATTGAGTAACTTTAAGCAGCTACTGGTGAGAGAATGTGGTGCCCTTCAATTCTTTTCCTTTTTGTTTTTGATTTTTTAGCCCAGTTCAGAGGACAGAGGAAGTGTTTGAGGTCTCATAAAACTTTGTGCCCAGCTTTTGCTCTGAATCACATCTCCATTTCATTTGCAATTAGCGTTTGTACCCAGGAGCAAACCATCCTACCTAATCATAGCCTGCAAAGGCAGAAGACGCTGCCTAATGCTTGCACCAAAGGGATTACCATAGACAGTCAGAACATCTGGAGGGAATAAAAACTCCAAAAATCCCTGTTCCCAGAGCAGACAGCCCTATAAAACAGATCTGCTGGGAGCCAAATTAAATAGGAGGAAGGTGTAAATGGATTCCTTTCTCTGCGTGAAAAAGTGGTGGAGCCAGGGGACAATTTTCCAACCCGGATCCCAGGGAAGGAACAGCTCGGCTCCTATAGCATGCCTGGGGAGGATGCACAGCCCAGAGCAGATGGATTATGAAGTTTCAGGTTGTGAGACAAACAAAGGGCCATTGAGCAATGGAGCTGCAAGCATCCCCTTCTGGGGACACCGCTGGTGGTGAGGGTGGATGGAGAGAGCCAGTGTGTATGTGAGGTGGAATAGACTTGTCTGGTTGTGTCCACAGCCATGCTTAGCTGAAAGGTGTCACCCTGTGGGGACCAGGATGACCAGCCCTCACAGGAAACCTTGGGGGAAAAAACATTCCCACTTCTAACACTGTTAGGTTCTACAGACTGCAGCTGTGTGATGGGTTTTGCAATTCTAGGCAGAACATATGCATCCTCCTTGGAAAAAATATTAAAAAAAAAAAAAAAATTAGACTTTTCTGTTACAAGGTCCAGGAAAAGAACTTTCAGAATGTGGCTAGGGAATAAAAGCAAAACCACACTCAGATCATGCACTCAACAAAGAATTCCTATTAACTTAGATACAGACATCCCCAACAGGACCCAAATTTAGAACTTCCACAGTGTGTTATCTCAACAGCTCATTAGCCAGCAACAGGGACTCTTCTCCCCCTCAACCACTTTTTCCTCTTGGAAACTTCATCTTATTTCTTAGCACGTCATGTGGTCACCTGCTCACGTTTGTCTTGTTGTTTGGGACAAAGCAGATCCAGAAGCATCCTTCGCTCCCAAAGGCTGAAGAGCATGGGGAAAGCGATGCTTTTAGTGCCTGTCAGTAATTCGGGATAAAAAGAAAGAAAAGAAGGGGGAGCAACGCGAGGCAGGAGGAAACGCGCTTCCACCTCCCGCAAAACCTCTCCAAATACAAAGGATGCCTTAGGTTGCCACCTAGTGACTCCGAAGATGAAGGACCCCGGCGAGGACGGAGCGAGGCGCTGCGTGTTGGCATTACTGAAACCACCCCCAAATACGTGGCTGTTGGTGACACATCATAAAAATCACAGGATCGATGGAAAACACTCCAGAGCATCAATAATGCGTCACCCTAATGAGAGCGCAAATTGGCTCGGCTGGCAAAACAGTTCCCAGCAGTAGTGCTTGGTTTGAATGGCACGGCCCTGAAGGTGAACCCCTTGATGGGGACTCCTAGGAACACCTCACACCATGGAAGAGCACCCAGGGCAGCTCCTACCTCAATGCCCCACTCCTATCTATTGCAGTGGTGTGAACAGCCAGGCTCACAAGGCGTGGGAATGGACAGCTGGAGAGAGCATCTCTTGGCAAAAAAAAAATGACAATAAAGGTCTGGCAAAGAGTTTTCATTTAGAAAGCTGTCTTCACCTGGCTTTTTAAGAGGCTGGAAATATCCAAAGTCAAGCTCTAAACTTCTAGATGCATTGAATGGCTTGCAAGGTATGAAAGTGAAGGCTTCAATTCTGCGGAGTAACTTCTTTTAGGAGGTTTTGGGTGCATTTGATGTAGGAAAGATAAAACAAAAAATTAAAAAGCATGTGAGGTGGGAGCTCCCAAAGCAGCATCTTCAGAACCAGCTATTCATACAGTTCCAGGGTGGTGGGGTTTTCTGTCCTCATAGTTTCTCAGAGCTACATCATTTTTAAAAAAGCAACTGGAAAAGAAGGGAGAGAAGAGAGAGCAGTGCAGCATCCCCACATTGTGGCATTTTTAGCAGGGTTTGTTGTGACAGGAGAAAGGGAAATGGTTTCAAACTAAAAGAGGAGTGATTTAGACTGGATATAAGGAAGAAATTTTTACCACAAGGGCAGTGAGGCAGTGGCACAGGCTGCACAGACAGGTGGTGGTGCCCCATCCCTGCAGACAGCCAAGGTCAGGCTGGATGGGGCTGTGAGCACTGCTGGAGCTGTGGGTGTCCCTGTGCGTTGCAGGGGGTTGGAATGGATGGCCTTTAAGGGTCTCATCTGACTCAAACAATTCTAGGATTCTATGGTTTTCCCATCATTTTGCCATTGCACAAGGTGCCCACAGTGGCCCAAACCAGCAGTGCAGTGACAACACACCCAGTGCACAGGCTCCAACCCCTCTCCAGCTCAGTCAATCACAGGCTCTGACGGACCTTGCCATTTCATAAAGCCTTCTTTATGCCCCAGAAAAAAAAAAAAAGAAAGAGAAAAGAAAAAAATAAACAAAATCTGCCCCTCCCACTGCTCTCATTGCTCATTTGCTTACCTCGGAGCTCCCAGGAGGGTTGCTGGTGGAGAATTTTTTTAATGTATTTATTTTGGGGTGGGCTCCCCCCTTGGCTGTGAATGAGGGGCACGTGAGTTGGCACCCCATAATTCCCACGCCGGTGACATTCCTGGTCCCGCTCTGTTGCCCACTGGTTGAGGAAGAGCCGACCTGCAGGTCAGCAGCAGCCACGGGTAATTGAATCCCCGCTCCCCCCCGTTGGAGTACCTGCTGTAATGAGGCTCATTATGAAGCTCGATTTAAAGCTCCATTGAAGCCAGAGGAAAAATAGCTCTTTCTGCAGTGGGCGGTGCGGAGCAGGTCAGCAGCCCCAATTAGATGCGTGCTGCTGACAGCAGGAGGGCCTCTGCCAAAAAAAACCCCAAAACCCAGGTGAAACATCCCCAAAGCCAATCACCTAGAGATGCAACGTGGTTGGAAGAAAATAAGGCAAAACTCCCATTGGCTGCCTCCAGCCTAGAGACAAACCTGGTTCTCCCAAAAATGGGTTCAAGAGGAGCGTTGGGCACATGAGGAAGATCTAGATGTGTCTAATTTCCCCCTAAAATATCAGAATCTCCCCAAACTCTTGTTTACTATGCACAGATGCAAGAGGAGAATTACTCAAGTTTTTGCAATAAAAATCAGCTCGGTTTTGTGAACACCTGCTTTCTTCTGTTTAATAATGCTGAGCTCCTGTCTTGTATGCTCCTCTGTTTACTCTCCCACAAATTATTTTTGTTCTCAGTTGACAAAGATAAATGATGGGATTAATATATATTGGAGAAGTCCCAGCGAACAGTTTGCTAGCAAAGAGAAAGGATTGATATTATTTCCCTCAGGTAACATAACACAGACAAACTGGATTAAGAGTAATTTGCTGTGGGGCTTATATGTGATCATGAGCCATTAGTGGAACACCATTTATGAAAATTGCTTTTTCTAAAATAAAAATTAGACTGACTTTCATTACCTCGATGAAGAATTCTTCCTTCCTAGGGAGGGAAGAATTAGATCTCACTCACTACACCATGTGTGCTTCTGCAGGACTGTTAGCTAGGGAATGCTCAGTGCAGCATCCCTTCTGTTAACCTGTCAGGATGGTTCAGTGGGTCATAGAATCATAGAATCATTAAGGTTGGAAAAGACCACTAAGATCATCCTATCCAACCATTATCCCATCAATCCAAACACCAACCCACCAGTCCAGCCAGCAATACACTAGTCCAAACACCATCCCATTGACCCAATCATCAACCCATCAGACCAATCATCAGCCCATTGGTCCAACCACCATCCCATCGTTCCAAACGCCAACCCAATAGACCAACCATAAACCCATCAATTTAACCACCAACCCATCAATTTAACCACCAACCCATCAGTCCAGCCATCAACCCATCAGTCCAATCATCAACCCATGGGTCCAAACACCAACTCATGAGTCCAACCATCAACCCATCAGTCCAACCATTAATCCACGAATCCTACCATTAACCCATGAGCCTAGCCACCAACCCATCAGTCCAATCATCAATTCATCAATCCAACCACCAACCCACCAGTCCAACCAGCAACCCATCAATTCAATCATCAACTCATCAGTCCAGCCACCAACCCACCAGTCTAACCATCAATCCATCAGAAGAGTTAACTGGATGGCAGATGAATGAGATGCAGGTGGCTCCTATCCTTCTGTCCTGCACATCCTTATCACCAGCACAGTTTTCTCCTTTCTGTGGTCCCTTGAGCTCCTCCTTCCAGTAAGAGGTTTGCTTTTGCTTTTAATAGTACTCTGCTGGCTTCCAGAAAATTAATGAAGACAAGACTGAACATCTCCACAAAAAAAAAAAAAAAAAAAAAAGTTAATTGCACAGCATTCAGAAAAGGGTCCTAAAATAACTGTTTTCAAATGTGGTATCAGCAAAGTCTTTAAAATCATAGTCATAGAATATCTTGACTTGGAATGGACCCACAGGGATCACTGAGTGCAATTCCCACTATGCAGGCTTTGTTTGTGTGGTCACTGGGATTTTCTTCACATTGGGAAGCAGGGACAAACTCCAGAAATAAAATTGGCCAAGTAATAAGAAAATAATTCTGAGAAGGAAGAAAAAAATCCCTCCTGGAGATGTGACTCATTCACACCACTTTAACATCCTTGCAGCACTTTGTGGTATTTTGCCATAAGCAGTCAGCAGGAGTCGCAGGTGGGATTAAGGAGAAAAGCATGTGCTGTGCAGTCTGTTCTCACTGTGCTCCCTGCGGCCTTCCTTTGCACATCAGCAATTTAATCAGGCTCCTGTGGCTGCACATCTCATTGCTGATTCACTAAGGGTTTTTCAGAAGGGGTTGCAACCACCTACGAGCCTTTAGGAAATGGGGAAACTGAGGAAAAGACCATGCTCTTTCTCCAGGGCAGCTCAAACACTCTGCTTTCCAGCAGATATCTGTGCTCTCCATCACAGACCTCCAAAATAAAGGCACAGAAACCCCTCCTGTAGGGCTTCATGCTCCAGCACCTGGAATCAGACACAACCTAGAGCTGTGCCAGGGGACCCAAAGGCATGGGGCACACACAGCCCCAGAATCCTGCACTGCTCACCATATAGATCATAATTCTGGCAGCCCCGAGAGGCTGGGAAACAATACTGGAAGTAATCCCTTTTGATCTGATGCTAATCCGAGATAATTGCTTTCAGGCTTAATAGGAAAACTGCATTTTTCTTAGAGGGAATTGGTCAGTTTGAAAAGGCTTTGATTTGACTAATGCTGTAGGTGCTTGTTTTAGCAGAGGGAGCTCTATTGTTCCTGCAGATAGGAGATGCCAGGAGTAATGACACAGGTTGTATCCGTCCATTAAACCTACCTGTGTGCTGACATCCAGCCACATGGGCAGAGCAGCCCAGGGAAAAGAGTCTTTTTCCACTGCACTGAGTTTGGGGGAGGCAGCAAAAACCCTTGCAATATTGAGGAGAAATTAGGAAAGCTGCTGAAATTAGGAAACGGGGTATTGTTGGGGAATACTGACCATGCCACGACCTTGCAGCCAGCCAAATTCCAAGCTCTGAGCATGCTGTTAATGACCAACCTGGACAACCCAGAAGTGCAGCTCTTGGAGCACACGTGTTGTTTTCACAGGAAAGCTGGTTTTGGATGGCAGCTCGTGGGTCACTGTGCTCTGAATTTGTTCCCCCGACACCGAGAGACACGTTGACAGCAGGCATTCTTTCTGACTAGTCTTTAAAACTGCCAAACAATGGTTTTTCCATTGTTCATTAACCAAAGGCTTCAATTTTGTGGGTGTTGAAAAGTTAGTTACGGCCCGGTCAGAAGGAACGTGGCATTAAGGTGATTTTGTATCTGTGTGAAGGCTGAATGCTTGAATTACTGCTTTTTAAAAACGGTATATTGGTTCTCCAAAGAGAAATAAGGCTATACTGGTGTTTTTATGCCCTGGATAAGGATTTTGAAGGCAATTCTGGAGGCAGGTGTGTGGCTTGAAAGCACCCTAAAATCTACTGGGTAAAATAGAGAAGAAGCAGATGGTCAGAGAAAGCCTGCATGTGAGTGGTGTCACTCCAGGATGTGAGCTCACAGAGCAAATGACTCCCATACCTGATGGGTAGAGCTGGAGCATCCCCATCACAGTCACTTTCTAAGGGTGGGGTGCTGCGTTGGGTCGGGGGAAGGTCCCTAATGCTAAGCAAGCCCCTGCAGGAAGAACACAACCTTCCTTCGGGATTCAAAGAGACTCTGATTTGCAGAGAGAGGGAGGTGAGGAGCGAGCGGGCGATGCTCGCGGAATTGAGCTCCGGGATGCGGGGCCGAAACGCAACGGGGCCGCTGGAGGGAGCGCGAGGCCCGGGAGAGAGCTGGAATCAGGAATCGTGGGTTTTCAACAGGGATCCTACAGCTGGGAAAGGCCCGCGCCTCGGAACAGGGGTGATGGCAACACCTGGTAAAGGCTTCTGGTGGGATGCGCATTAGTACGGTGTTTTGTCTGGCCGTAAGGAAAAGGTATGTGGAGGTCTTCGGTCTTTCTGTCATTTCCCTGGGGGTGTTGAAAATGTTGAGGGATAAAGGAATGGAAAAAGGGGAAGGGAAAAAGAAAAAAGGAAAAAAAAAAGAAAGAAAGAAAGAAAAATGATGGGGTGGGGAGGAAAAAATGAAAATAAATGAAGGAAAAAGAAAGGGGAAAGAAAAAAAAGGAAAAAAAAAAAAAGGAAAGGGGGGGGAAGGGAAAGGAAAAAAAGGAAAAAGAAGGAAAAAGGAAAAAGGAAGAAAAAATGAAATAGAAAGGAAAGAAAAGGGAAAGGGGGGGGGAGGAGGGGAGGGGAGGGCGGGGAAGGGAGGGGAGGGGAAGAGAAAAAGGGAAGGGAAGGGAAGGGAAGGGAAGGGAAGGGAAGGGAAGGGAAGGGAAGGGAAGGGAAGGGAAGGGAAGGGAAGGGAAGGGAAGGGAAGGGAAGGGAAGGGAAGGGAAGGGAAGGGAAGGGAAGGGAAGGGAAGGGAAGGGAAGGGAAGGGAAGGGAAGGGAAGGGAAACTTTAGCACCTCCTGCCCTGCAGAGGGGCTGGCTCTGGATGTGCTACATGGAGTTCTCCATCTCCCTGCCTCCCACCAGGAGCTAACAAGGTACTTGACCTGCAAAGCCAACTAATTGTCCAAATCTCACCCACTATTTGCCCATCTCTCTAGGTACCTGAATGGCTTTCACAACCAGTCTTCTAGCTGCTTAACTGTTTTCTGCCCAAATTGTGCTTTCAGCACGTGAGTAGTTTGCTGGCTATAAGCATTCTCCTAGGTCCCAGCAAAGTATTCCATCCCTGGATCATCTGTATCTCCCCACTGATTTCTCCTTGAATGCTTCAGCCTGGATCTGAGCTAAAGCAGAACCTGCAAGACCCTTCTGATGGAGCTCCACAGCCTCACCAGCAAGGGATTCATCACAGCATCCCTCTGAAGAACGCTGCATGTGAAGAAGATCCACGTCTGTCCCTGCAGATGTGCTCCAGACGCTGCATCTCTCCACTGTTAGCTCGGGATGCCACTTTCCCTTGTTGTGCATGCAAAGTGCACGAAAAGCCTAACCTGCTCCAGCAGCCTCTCACTGCCACCGCGTGCGGCACGGCTCGCCGTTATTAGTATGGCAAACGGAACGCTATTGATTCAGAGGATTTGTGGTTTACCAGCATCGTTTCCCTGTTAGCCTTCACACCGATGCCTGACTCATGAATACACATGAAGGCCTGAATAGTTTAAAGAGTGTGAGCTTGTGAGAGTTATTTATTTCTGTTGGCCCCGCTGCTCCCACAGGTCCGCATCCAGCACCCACGGGGCTTTTCAGTGCTACCTGGATCACGGCCACCAAACCCTTGTTTTTGGAGGCCTCCATTCACCTTTGGAGTGCAAGCCTTGCATGCTCTCCTTTATCTCAGCATGTGGTTGGAGGGTAACAGGCTGCCTGGCTCTTGACAGGTCATCTGTTAAATATAGATGGGTGCTTTCACATGCAATTGTCTGCTGGATTATTATTATTATTTTTTTTTTTTTTGGAGGAACAAAAGGCTCCCATTCACAAGCTCCAGCATGTCGAGCAAAAAAAAAAACCCAACAAAAACAGTAAGGCTTCAAGATATTTCCCCTTTGCTTCAATGAATGAAGCCCCAATTAAATACTACCCTGATATAATATGGTTGTTACGAGTTCCTTGGAAAAATTCCCCATCAGTGCAGTTCTGGTACAGGAATGGCCATGGGTCTTCCCTTTGATTTGCCTTTTTTTTTTGTGGCTGGAATCGCTGGTTGGATTGGGAATAACAGCACAAGAATAGCAGGGAAGGAGAGGCTTTCCCTGTGAAAGCCCCATCCAGTGCTGCTGGGAGCCCTCCCTCACAGCCTGCTGCTCCCGATGTTTTAACAAGAGGCCCCACAAATATTTAACTCCAGCAAAGGGAGAAAACCCAGTTGTAGAAGGGCGGGATGGATATGTTTGCTGAGAAGAGAGGGTGAAAGACTGTGGAATTTATTGATTGGATTCCCGTTGAAACACAAATGCTTTCTCATAACCCAGGAGTAGATAATGGCTTGGCAAACACGTATGTGCTGAGTGCACTTGGTGGGAGGTATTCATGTTTTGTCCCAGGGAACCACAGGCAGAGGGGATGCGAGGACCCCAGCCCACTCCCCAGGGGTGCCCAAGTGAGAAGGGGTGGGCACATTCCTGGAGCCCCACTGCTATGGGTTGGTGTCCCGGGTCACCCCTGTCCTCAACCTCCTCCTGCTGGTTGAGTGTTGCCTTTCCCACTTTTCCCCATTCTCTCCTCTCTGTGTCACTCCCTGGGACAGTTCTCACATTGTTTCTCCTTTTCCATTGGCTTGGGAACAATTCCTATGAACCCTTAACAAGAGTAGATGATGGCAGGACAAGGGGAAATGGTTTTAAGCTGAAGGAGGGAAGATTTAGGTTGGATATCAGAGGGAAGTTCTTTACTCTGGAACAGCTGCCCAGAGAGGTTGTGGATGCCCCATCCATCCCTTTAGGTGTTCAAGGCCAGGTTGGATGGGGCCCTAGGCAGCCTGGTCTGGTATTAATTGTGGAGGTTGGTGGCCCTGCATGTGGCAGGGGGGTTGGAGATTCATGACCCTTGAGATGCCTGCCAATCCAACCCATTCTATGATTCTATGATTTTATGATGAGCCCCACAAACTAGGGATGTTGGGTAGAGTTTGACTTATCCAAGCTCCTGCATGTCCTCTGGCCAACCCCAGACTTTTGGAGGCCTAAGGATGAAGGTGGAGTGCATCTCTTTCCCAATCCTCTCAAATCTACACATTTGCATGCACATGCCCCAAATTGGCACCTGAGCTGCACACACTGTTGCATGAAGGAGGAGGAGGACAAGCCTAGTGCTGGCCTGCAGGAACCCAGTGCTGACCCCAAATCCAGGTGCCCATGGTCCTTCTGTGCCACTCCGCTCTGCATCCTTGTACCTTGCATCTCTTGGGGTGGGAGGATGGAGAAAAAGCAAAGCCACCATTAAGGTTTTGTCCCAGCCTGCTGGAGGAGGCACAGAGCAGCTTGAGAATCCACAGAGGATGAGGTTATGGGGAAGGCCTCACATGGCTAGGCTTGCTGCCCCACCATGTCCCCACCTGCCTGTTGGCTGGCACCTTGCCCTGTTCCTCCTCTTGCATTTCTTGCCTCAGTTAAAACCCACAGTAACTTTCAGGCTCTTTATCTCAGGGAGTGTCTGTCCCTAGTCAGATAACGTTCAACTTTCCCCCCCTGCCAGCACACCAAATCTTCCTTAAGACACAGCATATTCCTCAGAAACCAAGCCCTCTGTTTCCAAGACCTTTGGGTACTCTGCTGTTTATATAACATCACTTTATGAGCTGCTGTGAGACGTACAGTACCAACCTTACCCCATAAGCACATAAGCCTCCTGTTCCTCTTTTTGTCATCCTTCTAAAAGGATTATTTCAAAGCCAATCCTGACCATTGCACATCCCCCAGGGGAGCAAGGAACACAGGCCACGTGTTGCACAACAGCTGATGGCAGGGCTGGGAGCTTCACCCTTCCCAAGGGATCTCTCCCAGTTTTGGGGACTTCTGGGGACTTTTTGGGGCCGAACACTCTTTGGTGCCATCTGATATCCACAGGATCCCTCTGCTTCTCAGCCCAAGCCCTGTAGGTTCCTCACCCCAGGAAAGATGCTGCAAAGCATTGAGGGCACATCTCGCTGGTACGTGTCCCCCAAAACTATGAGCCACCTCTGCTGCTGCCGGCGCAGAGAAGGAAAATAGAGATGATTTCATAAAAGTCAGGCCTGTTTAACTTCAGAGCATTTAAGTCAGCGAAAATGCATCAGACAATTATATTGCACTTAATACTCGGATAATGGAACAATGAAAGATGTGTGTTTGCATTTTGTAAAATTAAACTGTATGCAGTTATTTATCTTTTACCTTAATTGTTTGAGCTTGTTTCTAATGTAAACTGTTGTAATTTTAAATAAATATAATAGAAAAAACTTTCCAAGGTATCGGAAATCCAGAGTAAATTTACTTTGCAAATAGACTTTGCTAGGTATGTTTTATGCGGAGGATCTTAACCTGTCACTTTCATTCAGAAATGTTTGGGATACTTGGGCACTGGGCTGCTCATCCTTGGGCTGCAGGGCAGATTTCGGGAAGGCAGCACAGAGGGATGCTGCACATCTTGGTGTTCCAGCAGTGCTCTTGGCTCGGTGACCTCTGAATTGCTCTTTCCCTGGAGATGGCTCTGCACATCCCAATGGGACGGAGGCATGGCGGAGCCTGTTTTACAGAGTTTGGGTGGCTGAAAGCACAGGACTCCAGGCCTTTCATCTTCCATCGCACCAAAGCCAAACGTTAATGGCTTCAGAAACATGCCCCAGCGTGCCTTAGCAATGCCACCAGGTATCCGAGCGCTCCCTTTGGCTTGGGCAAACGGCTTCAGGACTCCCCACACCAAGCAGTAACGCTAGGAAAACTTTTCAATGAGGTCTATCATCACGCCGTGTAAAATCCCAATTACCTCGACTGGGAAAATACAGTTATTGCTTTGTTGCTCTTTGTGGAGTTTTAGAGATGATCTCTGTTAAGCCCAAGATGTTGATTAAGGAGGTGAATTCAACTGTTGACTTAGCCCTAAGGGGTTGTTATAAATGTGTCTATTTGTTTTTCCAGTACTGCAAGGGAAGACTCCAACAAAGGAAACGCGCTGGGTTGAAAGGTAACTCCAGTGATTAATGACATATACATTCAGCATGACGTCTTTATCACGGGGTGGTCGTATTGATTTTGAAGTTGAGCAACCTGGGAAGTGGAATAGAGGCCGTAGAAGTGAAAGCCCGGCGAAAATTAATTAATTGCCCAAACAAAAGCGACAGCCCACCTCACGTACCTGGAATTGGGCCGGCAGCCCCATTTCTCCGGATTCTTGTGGTGACTCTGTAAATCATGACAGATGGATGTGCCTTTCATAGCGTGCAGCGAGACAAAAAAATAAAATAGGAATGCTGGGGTTGGTTTGGGCTTGTTAGCTGCCTATGCCAAGAGAATTTTTTGGATGACTGTTGCCCTTCCGACAAAGGGAATTCATCAGAGGGAGTTGAAGCTGGGTCAGGGTGCCAGCAGATGTGCCCACGGGTTGACCCGTGCCAGACAGCAGCAGGGTTTTCAGCTGAGTTCACAGCCCTGGCTCGTGGCCAGGCAGCATGCAATGAGCAGGGGCACTCCTGGAACCTGGACCCACAGAGCCCTGCAGATGGACCATGAGGGTTTGGGGTGCATTGCCTGCTGCACCCCAGCATGCCCTTAGATTTGGTGGCACCACTCGCATGAAGCAGAGTGGGTGGCAACAAGAAGAGAAAATGCCCTTGAATGCCAGCTTTGCAGGGAAAAGGTAAACTCTGCCCAAGCCAGAGTCCCATTATCTCTAAGGTGGCATAAAAACACCCAAAGCCCATCAGAAAGTTCCCCTGATGAGCTGAGGTGCTGCTCCCAGGCTGCCTCATGGCATCGGGGTGGCAAGTAGGGGGGAATGGAGAGAGGAAGACACTGTAGGGACAGGTAGGGGGGAATGGAGAGAGGAAAACACTGATGTTTTGCCACGGCACAGGGAAACGGGGCGAGCAGCCAAAAGGCAGTGGAGGAGCAGCCCAAACAATCCAGATGCTCCTTTTTTTTTTCTGCTGCTCTTCTGTGCTTTCGGCTCCTTTAGATGGCACCATCCTCCTGCTCTGGCGTTGCGCCGGAGCCCGTGTCAATTAGTATTCAGGGTGCAAAAAGAGGAAAATTCCTTCATTACTCAGCGGCCGGCAGCACTGCTGTAATTGAGGAGGTGTCAGCGACTCCATTAGCAGCCCAGCTCACGGCGCAGGGATGGCTCATGCCCAGAGCCCAGGTAGACACGTCCCTTTGTTGGGGCAGCATTGCCATGCAGCATAATGGCTCAGGAAGGGCTTTTGGACTGCTCCTGGCTTTCGGTGGTCGGTGCAATGCTTCAAGGCCAATGGGATGCACAGGGCTACATCTGGCTCAGCAGCCACCAAATTTCATCCTTCGGCACCTTTAGTGTATCCCTCCACCCAAGGTGTCCCCATAGTATCTCCATCGTGCTCCTTCCTATCCCATCCCTGGCACCCAGGAGAGGCTGAGTGCACACACCAGCACAGCAGCCCCCTAGCATCCTCCCAGTGCCTGGTTTCTCCAGCACCCATGGGCAAGGT